>NC_134358.1:161775006-162087220 GCF_048569485.1 Anomaloglossus baeobatrachus | reverse complement strand
TGTTTAAAAGAACTGAAGTCCTCAGCGGTTGATACCTTTTAATGGCTAACTGAAAATATGGTAACAATAGCAAGCTTTCGAGACTACGCAGGTCTCTTCATCAGGCATGGTATAACACAAAATCTGAAGAGTCACATATTTATACACAACAGGACATAGAATAGTGCAGTAAAAAAAAACCCCCAAAAAAAACAAGTTATCTGAGGCAGAACTATCACTATGGCAAGGGGGCAAAGTGTTGTGGCCATAAATATTGCTGCAGCAATAGTCTGGAAAGCTTGCTATTATTACCATCTTTTCAGTTAGCCATTAAAAGGTATGAACCACTGAGGACTTTAGTTCTTTTAAACAAACTTTTTTTTAACATATAGAGTACATTGATGCAGCTCTGTCTGTTTTAGTGCACCATAATTGTAAGATCAAATATAAGGATTTTAAGATTTGTATAAGGAAATTATAATGACTAAAAAATATTTTGTGATCCTATAGCCTGGAGCTTCCCAATTCCCCATGTTGCTTTCTCTCAACATCAGATTTCTCTTCACATCAGAGCCATCTGACCACACTTCTTACATCGGTATTCCAAGTTTTGTAAGCCTAGCAAAAAGAAGGATTTCGGTTGTGCCTCAAACCAGGAATCTGTCGCAGCCATGGCATTAGAAATGGTGTGAAATTTGGTGACCGTTGAGGTGTTTCTTGAGGTTTGGAAACAGATGATAGTCGGAGGGAGCTAGATCTGGTGAATAAGGTGAGTGGTCAACCAGCTGGAAGCCCAGTTCTGCCAGTTTTGCCTTGGTTGCTTGTGCAGTGTGAGCAGAGGCGTTGTCTTGCAGGAACAAGATTCCTTTGGACAGCTTGCCACGCCTTTTGGCCTTCAGAACTGCCTTCAATTGGTCCAATAGTTCAATGTAATACCTTGAATTGAATGTGGAACCCTTTTGAAGGTTGTCCACTAGCAGCACGCCCTCCTTATCCCTGAACACATACGCCATCACCTTAGTGGCTGATTTTTGCACCCTGAACTTCTTTCGACGAGGAGAACCACTGTGCCTCCTCCACTCTTTTGACTGCTCCTTGTTTTCAGGGTCATACAAATAAATCGAGGTCTCAACCATAGTGACTAGTCGATCCAAGAAGTTCTTATCTGTCCGGAAATGCTGACAAATGAACCGGGAAGTTTTCACTCGCATGCTTTGTTCTGATCTGTTGTCAAACATTTGGGGACCCACTTTGCAGACAGCTTCCTCACGTCCAAATGTTCATGGATATTGACACAAAAACATTCATGGGGAAATCCCCATGGATCTGCAATTGCTTTAGTGGAAATTCGTCGATTCTCCAGTATGAGATTGTGCACAGCATGGACGATTTATGGAGCAACAACCACTCTGCCGTGAATATCGCATTAGACTCCGTCATTTTGTTTTCCCGCGTCCATAGAACACTGATGCCATAAGCAACAAACAACATTTTGAAATTACCTATTAGACACATAAGGCTTTCAAGTGATGTAACATTCGTTACCATAGAAACAAAAAAAGATCACAGAGCCAAAAACTTATCAGCAGCCCCTCGTATATATCACTGCAGGGCAGAGACATAGTTGGGATGCACAAACATCGCTGGTGGTATATACAGCACTGGGGGGTACACACAGTCCTGAGGAGGCTGGAGGGGCACACAAAGGCTTCGAGAGGCTGAAGGGGCTCACACAGGCCTGGGGAGGCTGGAGGGGCTCACACAGGCCTGGGAAGGCTGAAGGAACTCACACAAGTCTGGGGAGGCTGAAGGGGCTCACAGCGGCCTGGGGAGGCTGAAGGGTCACACATAGGCCTGGAGAGGCTGTTGGGGCACACAGGCCTGGGGAGCCTGGAGGGTCACACACAGGCCTAGGAAGGCTGAAGGGGGACACACAAGCCTGAGGAGGCTGGAGGGGTTCCTATAAGCCTGGGGAGGCTGCAGGGGCTCACACAGGCCTGGGGAGGCTGGAGGGGTTCCTATAAGCCTGGGGAGGCTGCAGGGGCTCACACAGGCCTGGGGAGGCTGGAGGGGCTCACACAGACCTGGGGAGGCTAGAGGGGCTCACACAAGCCTGGGGAGGCTGGAGAGCCTCACACAAGTCTGGGGAGGCTGAAGGGGCTCACACAGGGCTGGAGAGGCTGGACGATCACACACAGGCCTGGGGAGACTGGAGGGTCACACACAGGCCTGGAGATGCTGAAGGGGCACACACAGGCCTTGAGATGCTGAAGGGGCACACACAGGCCTGGGGAGGCTGGAGGGGTTCATATAGGCCTGGGGAGGCTGAAGGGGCTCATACAGGCGTGGGGAGGCTGGAGGGGCTCACACAGGCTTTGGGAGGCTGGAGGGGCTCACACAGGTCTGGGGAGGCTGAAGGGGCTCACACTGGCCTGGGGAGGCTACAGGGTCACAAACAGACTTAGGGAGGCTGGAGGATCACACACAGACCTGGGGAGGCTGGAGGGTCACACACAGGCCTGGGGAGGCTGGAGGGTCACACACATGCCTGAGGAGGCTGAAGGGGCTCATACAGGCCTGGGCAGGCTGGAGGGGCTCACCAGGCCTGGGGAGGCTGGAGGGGCTCACACAGGCCTGGAGAGGCTGGAGCGGTTCACACAAGCCTGGGGAGGCTGGAGGGTTGCACACAGGCCTGGGGAGGCTGGAGGGTTGCACACTGGCCTGGGGAGGCTGGAGGGTCACACACAGGCCAGGGGAGGCTGGAGGGTCACACACAGGCCTGGGGAGGCTGGAGGGTCACACACAAGCCTAGGGAGGCTGGAGGGTCAAACACAGGTCTGGGGACACTGCAGGGGCACATACAGGCCTGGGGAGGCTGCAGGGGCACACACAGGCCTGGGGAAGCTGGACAGTCACACCTGGGGAGGCTGAAGGGTCACACAGGCCTGTGGAGACTGTAGGGTCACACGCAGATCTGGGTAAGCTGGAGGGGCACACACGGGCCTGGGGACACTGCAGGGGCACATAGAGGCCTGGGGAGGCTGCAGGGGCACACACAGGCCTGGGGAAGCTGGACAGTCACACACAAACCTGGGGAGGTTGGAGGGTCACACACAGACCTGAGGAGGCTGGAGGGTCACACACAGACCTGGGGAGGCTGGAAGGTCACACACACAGACCTGGAAAGGCTTGAGGGTCACACACAGGCCTGGGGAGGTTGAAGGGTCACACATAGGCCTGGGAAGGCTGGGAGCACAAACATACCTGGAGGACGCTGTGGCAGACCCTCCTTTTCTGTGGGACAAGAGCGCATTGCAGGCTTACCCCACCCACAAAGTAAGTCCTCATACTGGCATTGGCCAGCATGAGGATGTATTCATCCAGTGTTTGCATGATTGAGCCTAGAATGTATGGGCTTCTTCCAGGTTGCTGGGCGTGCATCGCAGCATTCCGTATTGAACACGCTGCATACAGGATATAAAGGGTCGGCAGCCAGGAAGACGCAGCTGCCACAGGAGCACTGCGGTCCTTGGGAATCTGCCCAAGGGCCGCAGAAAAGGTCATCCCTACCCAAAAGGTTCCCCACCTCTGCCAAACAGTGATAGATTTCTGTCCCATTACATGCAACATTGTTTTCTCTCTAAATGCTCAAGGCTCCTGATTTCTCACACTATAGTGTAAAAAAACTGTCTTCAACCTGAATGTAATGGTTGCTCAATATTAAAACTATATCTTTTAGTCTGCACCGGACTATCTTTTCCTAGGTAACTCCAGAATTAAAACTGCAAACTTGGTCATATAGGAAGCTATGAGAGCTGTCTTTTGTCCCCCAGTCAGAGAACATACAGTACATATAAGCATGTATACACTTTCCTTCCCATCAATCTTATTTACATAGATACAACCAGTAAGCATAGAATGAAATGCCCAGCTCACTTTTATTCAGTTACAGCAGGGTATGCGTCCATATTATTTTCTTCTTTGGTTTTTCTTTGTGCTATGGCCAGTGTGAACATGAGCTTACAAGCTGCATGTATATCAACTCATACTCCAGCTCACTTTTTTGTTTTTATGTAGTCTCTTGTATTTAGTACAAATAGGGTGCGGCCCCCCTCTCAGTGAGCTGGGCATTTCATTCTATGCATCCGATGGCTGTGTGTCCTATTGGGACCTGGTCACTCAGCCCTTTATTCACATTGAGGCCTATTTTGACCCATGGTAAGGTTTTAATATTAGAGAGTGTAGGTACTATCCCGACTGGGAACACCTTGTCGCGGTGGGATGGCTTTATGCTTTTCTTGATCAAAAACAGTGTTTACTAAGTACCCTATGGTTATTTATATGCACTACGCTTTTATTTAGTTACAGCAGGGTATGCGTCCATATTATATTTCTCTTTGGTTTTTCTTTGTCCTATGGCCAGTGTGAACATGAGCTTACAAGCTGCATGCACACCAACTCATACTCTGGCTCACTTTTTTGTTTTTTAACTACTTTATTGATGTAGATTGTGAAATTATTCCCTTCTTTGATAAATTTGTCACAAAATATCATACATCATTCCATGTAGATAGAACGTGATGGTTAGAAGGACAGACTTTTTGTACACAAAGTCCGGTGTGGATTTGTTTTTTTAAAGACGCATTTCATAAATGTGCCTAAATCCATGACAAGCCGGAGGTCACTTCTACTGTTCATTCCACTTTTATTAATTGACTTGTATAATGCAAACTACTGTAAAATCGGTTTAATGAACACGTCACAGATCAGATATTATTTTGGCATGAGGAACAAAAACAATAACGAATGAGGGCCTATGTCTCTATTTCATACATTCAGAATATACCGTATTTTTCGGACCATAAGATGCACTTTCCCCCCCCCCCCAAATGTTGGGGTAAAGTTGGGGGTGCGTCTTATGGTCTGACTATAGGGCTGCGGCCAGGAATCAGGGTGCTGCGGTGGAGCGGGTCATCGGGGGCACGAGCAGGCAGCAGCAGCGCCTGCCATTACCACGTGGGCCCGCTCACTACATATGCACGCCCATCCCCCGCCCATTTATCAGTGCAGAAGCCGGCGCTGCCAGGTGGGCGGGATGACGAGCGGGGACGCGCGCATAGTAAAGAGCCGGCCTGCATGATCACCCCTGGCAATTACAGCCTGGAGAGATCATGTGCGGCTGTATTCACTGCCCCCCGCGCGTCATCATCAGCGCGGGGTGCAGTGAATCAGTGCACTCACCCGTCCGTGTGTGTGGAGCCGTCTCCCTGCAGCACGCGATGTCTTCCCGTCTGTGCCGGTCAGCTGATCTATGCTGGTCAGCTGATCGGCACAGACAGGAAGACATCGCGGTGCTGCAGGGGAACGGCTCCACACACGCAGGTCAGCGTGCCAGAGAGGAAGATATGATCGGTGCTGGAGGGAGTGAGGAACAGGTGAGTATAAACGTTTATTTTTTTTATCTGTGCTATAGGATACAGGCCATAAACCAGGATGGTATATGAGCACGATGGGGGCATATAGCAGGATGGGAGTATATGAGCAGGATGGATGGGTGGTATATGAACAGGATGGGGGTATATGAACAGGGTGGGGGTATATGAACAGGATGGATGTGGAATATGAGCAGGATAGATGGGGGGTATATCAATAGGATGGGGGTATATGAACAGGATGGGGTATATGAACAGGATGGGAGTATATGAGCAGAATGTGGGAATATGAGCAGGATGCTGGTATATGAGCAGCATGGGGGTTTATAGCAGGATCATATACAAGGCAGGAGGATCATTACCAGGATGGGGTACCTTAGTAGAGAATTTGGGGACATTACCCCCATAACAGTGTCAGCAGCAGATCCTTGCCCCATAACAGTGTGTCATGACCACATTTTTTTTGCTTAAAGTTTTATTTTCCTATTTTCCTCCTCTAAAACCAGGGTGCGTCTTATAGTCCGGTGCGTCTTATAGTCCGAAAAATACGGTAATCAATAATAGTAAAACGCTGGCGTCTATAATGTCAAAGTTCATACTTTAGGCTGACTGCCTTCAATGAAAGGTTTTCTGGAATACAGTACTAAGGTCAATCATAATCTACTCATTTCCTGAGATGAGCCATGTCCTGGGGAAACATTACAACCTAGCAACCGGTATACAGCAATATTTTATCATACAAACAGCAGTACTTATAATAAAGTAAACCTAGACATAAAGTAGTGTATCATACATACAGTAACTTATCAATCATACAAACAAAATATGTATCATACTTATAGAAACCAGTCTATCATAGATCATACATCTAACATATATATATATATATATATATACATACACAGTATATATATAGCAACATAGTTACATGGTAACATATCACATTATCACAAATAATGCAGCATATCATACATACATTGGACACAAATATAAACATAACACTTTTGTTTTTGCTCCCATGAGCTAAACTCCAACATCTAAAGGGTACTTTACACGCTGCGATCTCGCTAGCGAGATCGCTAGCGAGCGTACCCGCCCCCGTCGGTTGTGCGTCACGGGCACATCGCTGCCTGTGGCGCCCAAGGAACAGTGACACATACAGTTAGGTCCAGAAATATTTGGACAGTGACACAAGTTTTGTTATTTTAGCTGTTTACAAAAACATGTTCAGAAATACAATTATATATATAATATGGGCTGAAAGTGCACACTCCCAGCTGCAATATGAGAGTTTTCACATCCAAATCGGAGAAAGGGTTTAGGAATCATAGCTCTGTAATGCATAGCCTCCTCTTTTTCAAGGGACCAAAAGTAATTGGACAAGGGACTCTAAGGGCTGCAATTAACTCTGAAGGCGTCTCCCTCGTTAACCTGTAATCAATGAAGTAGTTAAAAGGTCTGGGGTTGATTACAGGTGTGTGGTTTTGCATTTGGAAGCTGTTGCTGTGACCAGACAACATGCGGTCTAAGGAACTCTCAATTGAGGTGAAGCAGAACATCCTGAGGCTGAAAAAAAAGAAAAAATCCATCAGAGAGATAGCAGACATGTTTGGAGTAGCAAAATCAACAGTCGGGTACATTCTGAGAAAAAAGGAATTGACTGGTGAGCTTGGGAACTCAAAAAGGCCTGGGCGTCCACGGATGACAACAGTGGTGGATGATCGCAGCATACTTTCTTTGGTGAAGAAGAACCCGTTCACAACATCAACTGAAGTCCAGAACACTCTCAGTGAAGTAGGTGTATCTGTCTCTAAGTCAACAGTAAAGAGAAGACTCCATGAAAGTAAATACAAAGGGTTCACATCTAGATGCAAACCATTCATCAATTCCAAAAATAGAAAGGCCAGAGTTAAATTTGCTGAAAAACACCTCATGAAGCCAGCTCAGTTCCTGGAAAGTATTCTATGGACAGATGAGACAAAGATCAACCTGTACCAGAATGATGGGAAGAAAAAAGTTTGGAGAAGAAAGGGAACGGCACATGATCCAAGGCACACCACATCCTCTGTAAAACATGGTGGAGGCAACGTGATGGCATGGGCATGCATGGCTTTCAATGGCACTGGGTCACTTGTGTTTATTGATGACATAACAGCAGACAAGAGTAGCCGGATGAATTCTGAAGTGTACCGGGATATACTTTCAGCCCAGATTCAGCCAAATGCCGCAAAGTTGATCGGACGGCGCTTCATAGTACAGATGGACAATGACCCCAAGCATACAGCCAAAGCTACCCAGGAGTTCATGAGTGCAAAAAAGTGGAACATTCTGCAATGGCCAAGTCAATCACCAGATCTTAACCCAATTGAGCATGCATTTCACTTGCTCAAATCCAGACTTAAGACGGAAAGACCCACAAACAAGCAAGACCTGAAGGCTGCGGCTGTAAAGGCGTGGCAAAGCATTAAGAAGGAGGAAACCCAGCGTTTGGTGATGTCCATGGGTTCCAGACTTAAGGCAGTGATTGCCTCCAAAGGATTCACAACAAAATATTGAAAATAAAAATATTTTGTTTGGGTTTGGTTTATTTGTCCAATTACTTTTGACCTCCTAAAATGTGGAGTGTTTGTAAAGAAATGTGTACAATTCCTACAATTTCTATCAGATATTTTTGTTCAAACCTTCAAATTAAACGTTACAATCTGCACTTGAATTCTGTTGTAGAGATTTCATTTCAAATCCAATGTGGTGGCATGCAGAGCCCAACTCGCGAAAATTGTGTCACTGTCCAAATATTTCTGGACCTAACTGTACTTAAATGCCTAGCGATGTTGCTGTGACTGGTTCGTTCGGCGTCATAGCGACGTCACTAACCGGCCGCCCAATAGAAGCGGAGGGGCGGAGATGAGCAGCCCGAACATGCAGCCTACCTTCTTCCTTCCTCATTGCCGGCGGCCGCAGGACCTAACAACAAACAACCTCGCTACTGACCAGACAACGATTTTTGGTAAATGAACGACCTCTCACAGACCAACTATTTTTACCTCTTTTGCGATCGTTTAAGGTCGCTCATAAGTGTTACATGCTGCGATGTCGCTAATGACGCCGTGACCCCGACGATATATCATTAGCGATGTCGCAGCGTGTAAATGGCCCTTAAGACTATTTCTATGTGCACAAAAAATCTTCTTATCTCAAATATTGTTCACAAAATGTTCTTTCCTCTACCATATGCCATCTCCATAAGCGTTTCAGAGAATTTGGCAGTACATACAATCATCCCCCCACTGCGGACTATGTATAACTACAAACAGCCCCGGACCTTCATATCCAGCATTTTCACCTCCAAAAGTTTTTGAGACCAGCCACCCGGACAGCTGCTTCAACAATCAGCTAGCATAAAGAATTTCTGCACAAACTGTCAGAAGCCGTCTCAGAGAAGCTCATCTGCTGCTCATCATCCTCATCAGGGTCTCCACATGACTGCAGTTCGTCAAACCAATTTGAGGGGGAAAATGCTCACATTAGATGGTGTCTGGCACACTGGAGAGGTGTTCTCTTCACAGATGAATCCCAGTTTTCACAGTACAGGGCAGATTACAGACTGAATGTATGTGTTACGTCACTGCCGGAGTCTGCTCCAGTGACTTCTGCTCCGATCGCCAGGCGACGCCGTGTTCCTGCCGTGGATGGTGCTGGTGATGGGAGAGGAGTCGATGCCAGCGGCACCGGTGGGCGCAGGCTCCGATCATCCACTGCGCTGGTTTATCTTGGGATCTGCAGTACTGCTGGCTGACTGTGGGTGGCATGTGTCTTCCAGCTGAAGTTGCCAGCGTTCAGCTACAGCCAATGGGAAGACACCACACCCTTCTTATTCCCCCTCCTGTCACATGACCACTGCCAGAGATAGTTCTGTACTCCTGTCTCATGTGCTGTTTGTATTTTGATTCCTGTGATTTCTGCATGTTTTCTGACTACCCTTCTGCCTGCTGTTTTTGTACCTCACTGCCCGACCCGGATCTGACCACTGCTACGTTTTCTGTTTACGTCTTTGCCTGCCAATTCTGTCCCTGTTCTGCTGTTCCTGGTTTAACCCTGCCTGACGACTACTCTCTCGGACTGCAGCCTTCCACAGGTAGAAATCTCCAGTACCCTGTGTAATTCCAAATCGCTGTATAGGGGTTAAAGGGCTTCAGGGTTCTGGGGGCCTGCTTGGTGAGGGGCTTCCCCCTAGTCTGTCCATTACAGCCTGTCTGAGTCTGTTGATCCAGGCAGGCGTCACAGTATGGCGCCGTGTAGGTGAGCGGTTTGCTGATGTCAATGTTATGAATTGAGTGGTCCATACTGGCAGTGGCGTTAAGGTATGGGCAGGCGTATGTTATGGACAATGAACAAAGGTGCATTTTATTGATGTCATTTTGAATGCACAGAGATACCATGATGAGATCCTGAGGCCCATTGTTGTGCCATTCATCTACGACCATCACCTCATGTTGCAGCATGATAAAGCACGGCCCCATGTTGCACAAATCTGTACACAATTCCTGGAAGCTGAAAACATTCCAGTTTTTGCGTGGCAGCATACTCACCGGACATGTCACCCATTGAGCATGCTTGGGATGCTCTGGATCAGCGTATATGACAGCGTGTTCAATTTTCTGCCAATATCCACCAATTTTGCACAGCCATGAAAAAGGAGTGGACCAACACTCCACAGGCCACAAATCAACAAAGTGACTGAGTCTATGTGAAGAAGATGTGTTGCGGTGCGTGAGGCAAATGGTGGTCACACCAGATACTGACTGGATTTCTGTCCACCCCCCCTCCCCCACATACCCCAATATTGTAAAACTGCACATTTTATTTATAATCTCTTTTTATTTAAAATGTAAAGTTTGTTACAGTAAACACAGCTACAAGCCATGGCCAGGCCCACATATAAATAAAGACCTGGAAAATGCAAAGAAACATTGAAGGCTCTGCATGGTCAAAACAGTACACAAATCAATGCAGTAGATAAACAAATGTGTCACTTCAGCATGAACCATATTCGAGAAATATTAGGCTAACAATCGACAACAAAAACAACAAGAATTAGCCACTCCCACTAGGGAGGTTACAAGGTGATCCAAAGAGGAAAGAGAAAGAAAAGAGAAGAAAAGAAAGGAAAGAGAAAAAGAAGAAGGGAAGAGGGGGGAAGCGGGTTATGGGGAAGGGCGAGGGAAACCCGGAACCAAGTGATAAAGAAGGCCCAGGTTAAGACTCAATGCCTCACAAAGAGGGACCTGGAATCTGAAGAATCCAGAAAGATGACCCAAGGGCTCCAGATCTTAAGAAATTTTAAAGCCTGAATTTTGGCAGTAAGGCTCTCCATTCTGTATAGGAGGGCCATCTCCCCCAGCCACTCATCCAAGGCGGGGGCTCGGAAGGACCTCCAGTGTCTGGGGATTAATGACCTGGCGGCCACTAGGCAAAACCTCAGTAGACCCATCTTCTGAAACCTGACAGAACCAGGTAGAATAGATAAGAGAAAAATCTGTGGAGAAACAGAGAGGGCGTCGCCACTGGATTTGAGAAGATAGGCGAGAGAGGACCACACCCCTTGGAAAGGCGACCCTTTTTAATTTCTAAGTCCCACAGTTTCAACGCCGTCTTCAAGAGATCAGCTTCAGGGTGAGATTGACCCCAAGAACCTGGACTAATCCAGGGGAAATAGCACAATGGGATCTCATAGTCCGATTGTTCTAGGCTTGCCCACTGCTTTGAGGCCCTATGATGTTGCCAGTCTATCAATCATTGCAATAGAGCCGCTTTATGGTAGAGTTTAAAGTTGGGCAAGCTGGCCCCCCTAGCTTTTTAGCCTGCATTGGGTATTAAAGCCTATCCTCGGACGTCTACCGCCCCGGAAGAAACGCGTGATAGCTGACTGCAGGATGGAGAAAAAGGCTGCATGAGAGACTATAGGGACTGTCTGAAACAAATACAAGAAGTGGGGCAGGAGGTCCATTTTGACGACATTTATGAGACCAAACTAGGATATTTTTTTACTATTGTAAGAATTAAGATCCTTTTTTGTCCTAGTGAGGAGGGGAAGGTAGTTAAGCTGGTATAATTTTGAGAGATCTGAAGGGACAGTTGCCCCTAAATCGGTAATGGCAAAGTCCTGCCACTTAAAGGGGAAATGTTCTTTTATATGGGCCACCTCAGAATCAGGGAGGGATATATTTAAACTGCACATTTTAGAATGGCCTTTTATTGTGGCCAGCCTAAGACACACCTGTGCAATAATCATGTCTAATCATCATCTTAATATGCCACACCTGTGAAGCAATGGAGAAGAGTTCACTGACACAATTTAGACAAATTTGTGAACAATATTTGAGAGAAAAAGGCCTTTTGTGTACAGAAAAAAGTCTTAGGTGTTAGGGGTGCTTTACACGCTGCGACATCACTAGCATCGGCTAGCAATGTCGAGCGCGATAGCACCCGCCCCCGTCGTGTGTGCGATATATGGTGTTTGCTGCCGTAGCGAACATTATCACTACGGCTGCGTCACACGCACATACCTTGTCGGCGACGTCGCTGTGACTGCTGAAGAATCCCTCTTTCAAGGGGGAGGTGCGTTCGGCGTCACAGCGATGTCACCGCAACGTCACTAAACGGCCGGCCAATAGAAGCGGAGGGGTGGAGATGAGCGGGACATAACATCCTGCCCACCTCCTTCCTTCCCGTCCATAGCCGGTGGAGGCAGGTAAGGAGATGTTTGTCGTTCCTGCGGCTTCACACACAGCGACGTGTGGTGCTGCAGGAACGGCAAACAACATCGTACTTGCAGCTGGAGCGACATTATGAAAATGAACGACGTGACACAAATCAGCGATTTTTGTCACTTTTGTGCTCGTTCATCGTCGCACCTAGGATTTACACATTGCGATGTCGCTACCGGCGCCGGATGTGCGTCACTACCGACATGACTCCGACGATATATCGGTAGTGATGTCGCAGCGTGTAAAGCACCCTTTAGAGTTCAGCTCATGAAAAATTGGAGCAAAAACAAGTGTTGTGTTTATATTTTTGTTCAGTGTGGAAAACTTATCTATTATACACAATAAAAACTATTATACACATCAACATTTCTATAACACATACAACAATATAGTGTATCTATCATACATAAAGCAATATATGCATCATGCCCCATACAGGGATCTGTATATGCCATGACCACAAATCATCAAAGACTGTGCTTTTCATAATTCCTACTGAGAAACATTTTCTGATTGATTTTTGAGTTCACATAGTAATTAGTAATACATACCCATGACCTTCACATTGCATAGACACTGATATGCCATATAGCAGAAATCACTCAGATCCACAATCTCGCCAGTTAATAATTATTTCAGCTAGACTAAAACTACTTTAGCAAAGTAGTTGATGGTTTCTTACTTGGGTTTGAGACGCAGGAATTATTTCACACATATAGTTCAAGTCATTTCATTTAATTGCTATATGTGGTGCCGCAATACTCCTGCCATCAGCACCACGGACAGAGGTATATGTATATTGAGAAGTATCAGTACAGGCATACTACAAGGCATGATAATACGAGAATATGGCTCAACACCGCTTACCTGTCCAAGGTCAATAGTGACATTGACTTCATTGTACTTTAAGCCCAGGGATAACGGGGGACTTTGCCACCATCGCTCTGTGCCATCAATGGCATTGGAAGCAGGATGGGCTTTATTAGGATCAGAAGAATCGCAGAAATCACAAGACTGACCCTGTGAAGAAAAAAGAACTTAAGAACTTAAAGGAAAAACAACATAGCATCATAGATGAAGCAGGCTTAGATTTAACTCATGTCCTATTCTGTATTCAGCATTATTAGGAAGGTTAACATTATGTTCATGCATATTAAGCATAAAGAGTAGAATCACTTTTAGAAGATAAATTTGCTTAAAGGGTTAATCCCATCTTAAAGATCCTATCCCAATATGAAGTAGGTATAATAATAATAGAATTAGCACATATCTTCAATTAGGAATGTAGTATAGTTCTGATATAGCCATGTCTCTTACCTCATGTGCAGGGCATTGCAGCTTAGGTATCCATGGTCATGTCCACTCATATAGTGACTGTTAGTTAGTTACTGTGGTGGTAACTATGGATACCTAGGCTGCAATGCCCTGCACATTAGGTAAGAGACATGGCTATATCAAGAGAACTATATTGCATTTCTAGTTGGAGGTATTTGCTAATATTATTATTATTATTATTATTATTACACCTACCATATATTGGGATAGGATTAAGATCTTGGAGATTGAAATACTCCTTCAAAGAAAAATATTAGGAGAAGAAAAACTAGCAGTAGAAATAGTAGTAGAGTAAGGGGTACTTTGCACACTACAACATCGCAGGTGCGATGTCAGTGGGGTCAAATGGAGAGTGACGCACATCCGGCGTCGCAGTCGATATCGTAGTGTGCAAATCCTTTTTGATACTATTAATGAGCGCAAAAGCGTCGTTATCGTATCATCGGTGTAGGGTCCGACATTTCCATAATGTTGCTGCAGTGACAGGTACGATGTAGTTCCTCGTTCCTGCGGCAGCACACATCACTGTGTGAGAAGCCGCAGGAGCGAGGAACATCTCCTACCTGCATCCCGGCGGCTATGCGGAAGGAAGGAGGTGGGCGGGATGTTTACATCCTGCTCATCTCCGCCCCTCCGCTGCTATTGGCCGCCTGCCGTGTGACGTTGCTGTGACACCGCATGACCCGCCCCCTTAGGAAGGAGGCGGGTCGCCGGCCAGAGTAACGTCACAGGGCAGGTGAGTGCATGTGAAGCTGGCGTAGCGATAATGTTCGCTACGCCAGCAATCACAAGATATCGCTGCTGCGACGGGGGCGGGGACTATCGCGCTCAACATCGCAGCATCGGCTTGCGATCTCGTAGTGTGAAAAGTGCCCCTAAGACTAACAGGTTATTCTCATTAAAAAAAAAATAATAACACAAATTACATATTATGGGTATGTGCACACGCTGAGTTTTTGATTGCACCAAAAACTGCACCTTATGGCGAAAAACGCATCAAAATACGCATGCGTTTTTGGTGCGTTTTTTGGGGTGTTTTAGTAACATGGGGTTTTTTAGTGAAATCAATGGCTAGAAGGGGTAAAAACGGTGCTAAAATCGCAATAATAATTGACATGCTGCTTCCTTTTTCTGCACCCAAAACTGCAAGGAAAAAATAAACGTGTGCACAGTATTTCAGAATTCTCATTGACTTTGCTGGGAGGAGAGACATGCAGATTTGGGCAACAAGCTGCACCAAAACTGCACAAAAGAAAACGCATAACAAAGGCAGCGTGCGCATAGGGCCTAGTCCTATCTGCCTTCATACTTCTCCTATGACCATTTTTTTGTATTCTTTATTGATAATTGCCCAGGGGCCAGCTTCCGCTGTTGTATGTAGGCAGTGGTGATACTTGCACTTCATACACTGAGTTCAGAGAGGATTTTGCAGTTGTTACCAGCCACCTACGTCCAGACCAATTGATTTCTATAGAATTGCGTCTGGACATACACAGTAGCTTAGGAGCAGTTGTATGGCGCTGTCCCCTCTCCAACAGTGCACAGCTCAGGCCAAGATTCACAATGCTGCTGTCACTCAATCAGGAGCAAGCATCCACAACCATGAATTCCACAGGCTGGGGAGAGGTGCGCTCCTGAATACTATATATACAATATTCATTACAACTTTTAGGGTGTGTTCACAGTTCACAATCAGATTGAACACATCCTAATGGGAAGCTACATCACTTTTTTCCAGTTTTTAATAGTGAGTCATTGAATTCCACAAACAAGTTGCCATCTGCAAATTTTTACAAATTGGCAACAATGCACTAAAGATGTGGATGCAGGATTGCCATTGGCTGTTTATGTCTTGCCGTCTGGATCTCCTCTTTAGGATTACTTATGGACCAGAAAATATTCACGTAAACAGTTCACTAGCAGGAGCAGGCACGAGCTGGTGGTAGTTGTGGAATCAGATAACTATTAATAATGCACCCATGGGATATGAGGGCTATGCTTAGTGAAAGGGATAGGTGCAATGCTACAAACACAATTTGCCCAAAGGGCAACTAAGGGTACCCTAACTAAAGATTAATAAAACTTAACTTTTATTCTCAAATATACAATGCATTGAACAGATCAATCTAAAATAACGGCAAATAGAGCAACCTAATACTATAGGCCGCTTTACACGCATCAATTTCTCGTGCGATCGCACCCGCCCCCATCGTTTGTGCGGCACGGGCAATTTCTTGCCCGTGGCACACAAAGTCGTAATCCCCTGTCACACGTACTTACCTTCCAAGCGACCTCGCTGTGGGCGGCGAACATCCACTTCCTGAAGGGGGAGGGACGTTCGGCGTCACAGCGACGTCACACAGCGGCCGGCCAATAGAAGCGAAGGGGCGGAGATGAGCGGGACCTAAACATCCCGCCCACCTTCTTCCTTCCGCATTGCCGGCGGGACGCAGATAAGCTGTGTTCATCGTTCCCGGGGTGTCACACGGAGCGATGTGTGCTGCCGCAGGAATGATGAAGAACCGGCGCGCAGAAGGACGTTTGATTTTTAGGAAATTTGTGACGTGTCAACGAGCAACGATATGGTGAGTATTTTTGCTTGATCACAGACGCTCGTAGCTGTCACACGCTATGATATGTCAAACGATGCCGGATGTGCGTCACTAACGACGTGACCCGATGACATATCGTTAGATATATCGTAGCGTGTAACGTGCCCTTAAGTCATGTATCCGGCCGTGGACCAGCTACATTAGTATTAGGTTGCTCTGGGTTCCAGTACTAGGCACAACCGCACAGATGAATGAGCTGCTGTCCTACTATATGGAAACGCAAAAGGGAACCTTCTGCAAGCTTGGTGAGCCCTTTACTGTGTTAATCTGCAAGAGATCTGACACCAAACCAATCAAAACAGGCCTATCCTAAGGAAAACAAAAAATTGTGACAAGGAAAGTATTACCGACTTTTTTAAATACCCCAAACTTTATGTGCAAATGTCACATGACGTTAAAAAATAACAAAACAAAAAAAAGAGCATCTCAATGGGACACCCAAGCTGCGGGACATTGATACTGTTGAATAAGTCAATATAACCTCGATTTCTATTCACGCTTTTAAGGTAAGCAATAGTCAGATTTTTGCTATTCTATCAGAAAGCAGCATGATGTAGGAGCAGCAACCTGCAATGTGTTATTTATTGGCCTGCTGGAAGTAGTTTTCCTGAAATCCCTGTTTTATCTACTACAGATCTCCTAGCTGTGAATGTTGAGCTCTGTATAACCTTGCTCACAAAACTGATTGGAAGCTTTCTATGTACACTATGCATAGGCAGAAAGCTACCAATCAGTGGTGATGGGTAGAGATGAGCGAACCTGAGGTTCGGTTCTCGAACCGAACACCAAATTTAAAAATCAAGGTTCGGGTTCGGGGTTTGGCTGCTTTACGTGCGAACAAAACTAGCGCACACAACGCTGTGCTCAGGTACGCTCGGTGCTCAGCCCAGTTAGAGCTGCTTGCAGTGTGTGAATGCTGTGCACTGGGGGCAACAACAGCATGATCAGATGTAATGTGTAACAAAAAAAAATGTTTGAAAAAGCCCGCCTACCCTCTCCTGGAAGAGATCTGTTTATGGTTGGCAGTATGTGGGCGGAGACTCAAACTGCCAATCAGTGACTTGATCTGGGGTTCGGGTCAAGCTCGAGCATGCGGAGCTAGGCTCATTTTCTCCAGCGAAACAAGCCTCGATGGAACCGCTCCTCTTTAGTGATGGGAGTATTTCGAGCTCATGAATGTGGAGGACTACATGGCAGCAGGTCTATTAATCCTAGTGATAATCTCCTGCTGATAAAACAGTGATTTTATCAAGACTACAGCAAGCAGCCCAGTAAATGACACATCCCTGGAATCAGGATCTCTGTCTGTACATTCAACAGCTCTAAAATTAAGTGGCAAAAAAACTGGCGACAGATTCACTTTAAATAACTTTGCTAATATGACTATTCTAGGGCACCTAATAAAGTGTGTACACTAAATCATCACTCTCTTACAACCCCTTTGATGTCACATTTTGAGTTTGGTTTTATATTTCGCTTTAAAAGTCTCTGTGAAAATCCCCATTAAAGAATAAACAAACAAAACAAACGATAAAGCACAAGCATGCCGAAGAAAATGCTGGAAGAGTCCTATTTCCAATGTTTGACAAGAAAAGCCGCTCGCTCTATTATTATAAATGACTACAAGATGGGACACGATAGCTCTAAAAACAGAAAGAGACTGTGAATCATCCACTAAGGACGGCAAACACTGAGCAGTGTGAGATTAGCAGAAAGTATCCTCCAGCCAAAGAAAATACCTTTATCTCATGAGTCACGATATAATACCTTTACCTGTTACCCCAGCAGACGGACACACGGGCAGACTGGCACTGAGCTCACTCTGAATTTTGCCATGAGTAAAGAAT
The DNA here is from genome assembly GCF_048569485.1 of Anomaloglossus baeobatrachus. NCBI lineage: Eukaryota > Metazoa > Chordata > Amphibia > Anura > Aromobatidae > Anomaloglossus > Anomaloglossus baeobatrachus. The sequence goes on along the minus strand of NC_134358.1, from coordinate 162,069,248 downwards.
GGGATCTAATCCTCCTTCAAGAGTGAGGCCTAAGACACACGGCATGAAAATCGGTACAAGTGGAGTGCGATAAAACATCGCATTCCCCTCGGACCAATATTAGCCTGTGTGTCAGCACACATGAGCGATTATTTTCTCATCCCTAATCGGACCGAGAAAACATTCGCTGCATGCTGCGACTGTAATGTGATCCTGTTTTTTCTCGCACCCATTCCAGTCTATGGGGCGAGATAAAAGTCGCACTGCGCTCGCAGTACACCGGTGTACCGTGAGTGTAGGGCGAGAATGGCAATAGCTGGGTACGGAGAAGAGAGGAAGAGAAATCCCTCCCTCTCCTCCTCTGTGTCGGCCCGCCGCTCCTCAGAGCCGGCCCGGCCCCCGGCAGCTGAGGTCCGATCGCATGATGTGCGTGTGGAATGTCCGTGTGTGCGTGTGAAACGTAACTGACGTGTGAGTTTTCCGTGTGAAATGTCCGTGTGTGATGTAACATGTCGTTGCTACATACCCGCAGACAGCAGACAGAGTCGCGCGCTGAGAATGAACTCGGGTGAACTTCACCCGACTTCATTGTCATACTGCGGCTTTGTCTGGGTGTGGCGTACTGATTAGCGGTCACCCGTGAAGGACTCACCGGTGAGCGCTAAACCCCTGAGTGACAGAAGTGAGCAGCGCAATTAGCGCTGCCGTCACTCAGGCTACCCACGGCCAGCTGGATCCTCCACCCGAGACTGCAACTCACCTGTCACTTCATCGCTGTCACTTGGGCCGCGAGTGACCTGAGTGACAACACAGCTGATCGTGCTACTCACCTCAGTTGCTGCGTGGAGCTGTCAGGAGCGGCGGTATTCTTCTGCCGCTCTTGTGACCTTCATGTAGCAGAGCTGGAAGCGATGCGGGACCTCCGTGGATTACGCCGGACATGGATGGGTATTTGGGGCTTAATAAATTGGTGAACAAGGGTTTTTTTTAGTGTTTATTGTTTCAAATAAAGGATTTTTTCGGGTGTATGTGTTTATTTACTGTAACATACAGGTTAATCATGGAATTTATCTCGGGGAGACGCCTGCCATGATTAATCTAGGACTTATTGACAGCTATGGGCTGCCATTAACTCCTTATTACCCCGATTGCCGACGCACCAGGGAAATTCGGGAAGAGCCGGGTAGAGTCCCAGAACTGTCGCATCTAATGGATGCGGCATTTCTGGTTGGCTGCTGGCTGATATTGTTAGGCTGGGGGGCTCCCCATAACGTGGAGCTCCCCATCCTAAGAATACCAGCCTTCAGCCGTGTGACTTTACCCTGGCTGGTGTCAAAATGGGGGGGACCGCACGTCGTTTTTTTTTAATTATTTTTTTTTTTTTACTGCACAGTATAGACCCGCCCATTTGCGGCTGTGATTGGTTGCAGTGAGACAGCTGTCACTCAGCGTGGGGGCGTGTCTCATTGCAACCAATCATAGGCGCCGGTGGGCGGGGAAAGCAGGGAATACTAGATTGATTAATGAGCGGCCGGCTTTTTCAAAAGAGGAAAAGCCGCCGGAGCAGTGTGAATGCCGTGCAGCGCCGCGCCAGTGATCGGGGAACGGTGAGTATGAGAGAGGAGGGAGACTGACTGACAAGGAGAGAGAGAGGGACAGACAAGACAGAGAGAGAGACCGACCGACGGACTGAGGGAGATTGACCGACATAGACAGAAAAAGAAAGAATGACTGACATCGCTACAAAAAAGCACAAAAAGTACACGTAGCATACTGAGATGCATCCGTGTCATGTACTTGTGCGCACAGACCCATTGACTTTCAAGGGGTCCGTGTGTGCGTGTTCCGTGCAAAAAATGGACATGCTTCCGTGCAAAACGGAAACACATACGGATCACGGACACACGGACCTTATGGAATAACACACGTGTGACCTCAATGATAGATTAACATTGGTGCATGTTTGTCCATGTCTCCGGTACATACGGAAACGGGACAAACACGCACGTGTTTAACGGATGTGTGTTTCAGGCCTTAGGTGTATACTTAAAATCATGTAACATCTAAGCACTGAGGTTACAGAGTGCAGCATCCAGCATGCAGGGAATCACCAGGAATGAACCTGGTCCAAGAGAAACCTAGAAATCGTTACTTTTGCCACTATATGGTTTCTCTCCCATGTTATCAAATAGAGGCAATGCCTCTAGCAGTGAGATCCTGTGGAAAAGGCTGGGCAATACCACACATTTTTCTCTTCCACTCGTGGTCAAAACTTTTGAGTCTGACAAATTTTGGTTCTCACAATGTTTGCGGCTTCAGTGTTTTTAGATCTTTTAGTCTTATGTTTCTATGGTTATTGAATTAGAATGAGTTCCATAGGTTTTTACTCTTCTATTGACAAATACATCAAGTTTATGTAAACACTTCATATTTACAGGACTGACCCTTATTTTTCCAGACTTCTGCTATTCACCCTGACATGCTGGATATCAGCTTCTGGGCCAAATCCTGACTGATGATAGCTCATTATTATCTAATAAGTGCTTGGAGTTTATCACAAACTTTGTGTTTTCGTTTCTACTCATGCTTTTTGATGGCTGACCACAGGTTCTCAATGGGATTGAGATCTGGGGAATTTCCTGGAAAAGGACCCCAAACTTCAATGTTTTGTTCACCGATCCACTTAATCATCATTTCTGCCTGTGACATGGTCTCCATCATACTGGAAAAAGCATTGCTCATCACTAAATTGTTCGTTGATTGTTTGTTCCACTTAGGCTGGGGCCACACGGGCATTACTGCGATCCTCGCATGACACTCAGCTCACGCTGGCAGTACAGCAGAGCCGAGTGTCATGCGAGCGTCCCTGCGACTGAGGTCCGATCATGCGATCGGACCTCAGCTGCGGGGGGGCGGGCCAGCTCTGAGGAGGGGAGGGATTTATCGTCCTCTCTTCTCCGTAGCCAGCTATTGCCATTCTCGCCCTGCACTCGCGGTACACCGGTGTACTGCGAGCGCAGTGCGATTTTTATCTCGCCCCATAGACTGGAATGGGTGCGAGAAAAAACAGGATCACATTACAGTCGCAGCATGCTGTGACTGTTTTCTTGGACCGATTAGGGATGAGAAACTAATCGCTCATGTGTCCTGACACACAGGCTAATATTGGTCCGAGTGGAGTGCGATTTTTTAACGCACTCCACTTGTACCGATTCTCATGCTGTGTGGCTTAGGCCTCACTCTTGAAGGAGGATTAGATCCCATTCTTTACTCATGGCAAAATTGCGAGTGAGCTCAGTGCCTTAGGTGTACTTTGCACGTTGCGACATCGCTACTGTGATATCGTCGGGGTCAAATCGAAAGTAACGACATCGCAACGTGTAAAGCCTAGAGGAGAGAAGATGAACGAGCGTGAAACAGTTAAAAATTGCTGATCTGTGTCACATCGTTCATTTTCATAATGTCGGTGCGTCCGCAGGTACGATGTAGTTTGTCATTCCTGCAGCTCCACACATTGTTGTGTGTGAAGCCGCAGGACCGACAAACATCTCCTTACCTGCGCCTGCCGTCCACCGGCAATGCGGAATGGAGAAGGTGGGCGGGATGTTTACATCCCGCACATCTCCGCCCCTCCGCTTCTATTGGCCGGCTGCTTAGTGACGTCGCGGTGACGCCGAACGCACCGCCTCCTTGAAGGAGGGATTCTTTGGCAGTCACAGCAACGTCGCCGACCAGGTATGCGCGTGTGACGCTGCCGTAGCGATAATGTTCGCTACAGCAGCTCGCACTACATATCGCATGTGCGACGGGGGCGGGCGCTATCGTGCTCGCCATCGATAGCATTTGCTAGCCATGTCGCAACGTGAAAAGTACCTCTTAGTTTAAAAACAACCGCATATCTGTTATGGGGGTAATGTCCCCAACCGGATCTGTTATGGGGGTAATGTCCCCAAATTCTCTACTAAGGTACACCAGCCTGGTAATGATCCTCATGGCTTATATATGATCCCCATCCTTGTATATATGTACCCCATCCTGGTATAGCCCCCATACTGAAATACCCCCATCCTAATATATACCCCCATCCTGCTAAATACCCCCATGCTGCTATATACCCCCATCCTGCTAAATACCCCCATCCTGCTAAATACCCCCATCCTGCTAAATACCCCCATCCTGCTATATACCCCCATCCTGCTATATACCCCCATCCTGATAAATACCCCCATCCTGCTATCCCCCATTCTGCTAAATGCCCAAATCTTGATAAATACCCCCATCCTGCTATATACCCTCATCCTGCTATATACCCCCATCCTGCTAAATACCCCTATCCTGATAAATACCCCATCCTGCTATATACCCCCATCCTGATAAATACCCCAATCCTGCTATATACCCCCATCCTGGTATACGGCCTGCATCCTGTGGCACACAGAAAAAAATAAACATTTATACTCACCTTTCCTCACTCCAGCAGCATCGCGATGTCCTCCTGTCTGCCTGGCCGCTGAAGTGTGTGGAGACCGTTGCACACAGGGATGACGTCATCGCTGTGCTCACCGCTCTCTACACAGGTCAGCGGGTCAGCAGACAGGAGGACATCGTGATGCTGAAGGGAACGGTGAGTATACCATACTTATTCACTGCCCAGCGCGCTGATGATGATGCTCGGGTGGCAGTGAATACAGCCACACATGATCACTCCAGGCTGTAGTTGCCTGGGGTGATCATGCGGGCCGGCTGCTAATCATGCGCACATCCCCTGCCCATCATCCCGCCCACCTGTCAGCGCTGGCTTCAGCGCTGAGAGATGATGGGCAGGGGGAAACATGATTATGAAATGAGCAGGCACATGTGGTCACGGCAGGCGCTGCTACAGCATGCACATGCCGCTGATCCACCGCAGCACCCTCATTCCCCGCAGCCATGCCCTACTTTCAGACTATAAGACGCACCCCCCACTTTCCCCCAACATTTTGGGGAAAAAAAGTGCGTCTCATAGTCCGAAAAATATGGTACTTCATATAAGGCCGAGTATTACATGGAGCATATGATTGAGTCGGGAACCTCATCAGTATCCCATCTTGCTATGATAATAGAAGTGATAGTGTTGTGGTTTTAAAGCAAGTGTCATATCTTTTTCTATTACAGAAACAGATTTATTGAAATATTACTAGAATTACTACTGCTACATTTCAGTGTCATGTAAATGTTAAATAAATATTGTGTATTCTGCATTTTTCTCTTATTAAGGCTATGTACGAACGCTGAGTATTTGGTGCAGAAATTTTCTGCATCAAATCTGCACCTTGTGGCAGAAAAATGCACCAAAAAACGCCTGCATTTTTGGGCGGGTTTTTTGCTATGCTTTTTTCATTCTGAAATCATGACAGCGTGTGTTGCGCACAATTCCCCAGTATTACTAGTGCGAATATGTCCCTAGACTACATGTATATGATTTGTATACTTGCGGTCACATACTGACTAAATTTGCTCAACTCATCTCAACAGAAAGGTCTTTTTGCCAGATGGGTCTACCGTGTATTTCCAAATATAAGACCTCCCTCTAAAATAAGACCTAGCAGGGATTTTAAGCATTTTCAGAGCAAGGCTTAAATATAAGCCCTCCCCCGAAAATAAGCCTAAAGCGGGCTTTACACGCTACGACATCGCTAATGCGAAGTCGTTGGGGTCACGGAATTCGTGACGCACATCCGGCCGCATTAGCGATGCCGTTGCGTGTGACATCGATTAGCGATTTTGCAGTGAAAAATCGCTAATCGGCGACACGGGGGTCCATTCCCAATTATCATTACTTCAGCAGTAACGAGGTTGTTCCTCGTTCCTGCGGCAGCACACATCGCTGCGTGTGACGCCGCAGGAGCGAGGAAGCTCTCCCTACCTGCCTCCCGGCCGCTATGCGGAAGGAAGGAGGTGGGCGGGATGTTACGTCCCGCTCATCTCCGCCCCTCCGCTGCGATTGGGCGGCGGTTCAGTGACGTTTCAGTGACGTCGCTGTGACGCCGCATGGACCGCCCCCTTAGAAAGGAGGCGGTTCGCCCGTCACAGCGACGTCGCCGGACAGGTAAGTATGTGTGACGGCTCTGGGCGATGTTGTGCGGCACGGGCAGCGATATGCCCGTGTCGCGCAACAGATGGGGGCGGGTACCCACACTAGCGATATCGGGACCGATATCGCAGTGTGTAAAGTAGCCTTTAGTCGTGGTTCAATAATGAAGTGTCAGTGCAGCTAAAAAAGTTAAAGATACTGCAGGACACTTCATTATAGACAACAGACACCCCGCAATCACACTCACCAGATGCCAAACAGAGGACCTAAAGTAATCGCGCACATATCAGATTTCACACCTTCACACATCAGATAGCACAGACTCATGACATCCAGCAATACCGATTTCTTCTGGCCAGCAGAGTATCCTGGCATGCAGTGCGGTGGAGCGCAAGGACCTGTGGATGGAATGCATACAGGGCCTGCGATGCGTTCAACCGCCAAGTCCTCCATGCGTTGCAATGCACTACGACCCATCTTTCCCTGCGGCCGGAGGCATTCTGTACCACCGGATGTGGTGAGTGATTAGTGAGTGTGTGTGTGCGATATGACTGATTATTGTGTGTGTGATCTGATGCGTGTGTATGAGTGTGTGATCTGATGTGTGTGTGTGATCTGATGTGTGTGTCGGCCAGAAGCGGGGAAGGATGGTGTGCAGCGAGGACCTGGGAGGCACACAGTTGGCCGGGGTCTGGTAGGTATGAATCCCCATAGGGAGGGAGGGAGTGTGCTTTTTTGCAGGGTAAACTCACCCCCAACCATGTTGCTCCAAACATAAGACCTACACTGAAAATTTGCCCTAGCGCTTTTTTGAGGGCAAAAAAAAGTATAAGACCAAAAGTATGCAAATTGACGGTCCACTCAAGGAACGAATCCTGACAGCATGTACCCAAAATTCATAAGCATACAGTCACATAGAGTGACTACAGACTTCTCAAGACCAGACAACCCATTAATAACATTTGCTGTATGTCTGAGGTTGTTGTCCTGCTGAAGAATAAACATGGAGTCATCTCTGTAATGGTATTTCATGATGGATAAGTATGGATAAGATGCCTGTATTTTTCATCAGTGAGGACATTAACCATGACCAAACTGTCAACTCCATTTGCTGAAATAGCAACCCTAAACATGCAAGGAACGTCCACCATATTTCACTGTTGCCTGCAGACATTCATTATTGTACCTCTTTCCAGCCTTTTGGTGAACTGACTGCCTTCTGTTGCAGCCAAATATTTCACATTTGGCTGCAGAGCACCTGTTGCTATTTTTATGCAACCCGGTTCTTTAGTTTTCTAGCATAGTTGAGTCGCTTGGTCTTGTTTCCATATTGAAGGAATGTTTTTTGTATGCAATTCTTTCATGAAGACCTGGTCAGAATTCTCCAAATAGATGAGTGTAGCTGGTCCAGTTATGAGCTAAAGGCACTATTAGAGATCCTTCAATTTCAAAGTGAAGTAAGAATGATGCCTTTCATTTCCTAAAGTCCCCAATTTTTTGGTGCTTCAAAAGAGCTTGAAGAGCACATCTAGAAACACCAGTCTGCTTTAAAATCTTTTCCTGGGAGTGACCTTGTTGGCACTGCCTAAACTCTCAATGGCATGAGGTTCACTAGAGCTTCACAGGAGCCACTGGAATCCTCTTCCACTCCTCCGTGATGACATCATGGACCTGGTGGATGTGCTCTTCCACCTTTCGTTTGAGATGCCAACCAGATGCTCATTAGGGTTTAGGTCTGGAGACTTGCTTGGCCAGTCCAGCACCTTTACCATCAGTTTCTTTAGTAAGGCAGTGGCTATCTTTGAGGTGTGTTTGGGGTCATTATCATATTGGAATACTATTCTGCAGTACTGTTTCCAAAGGGAAATGATCATGCTTTGCTTCAGTATGTCACAGTATATGCTGTCATTCATGGTTCCCTCAATGAATTGAAGCTCCCCACAGCAGCCACAAACTATGACCCTCCCACCACCATGCTTGACTGTAGGCAAGACACATTTGTTTTTGTACTCTACACCTGGTCACCCCCACACATGCTTCACACCATCTGAACCAATTAAGTTTATCATGATCTCATCAGACCACAGAACATGGTTCCAGTAATCCATGTCCTTAGTTTGCTTGTCTTCAGCAAACTGTTTGCAGGTTTTCTTGTTCATCATGTTTAACACAAGGCTTACTTCTAGGATGAGAGCCATGCCGCCCAATTTAATGCAGTGTGTGGCGTATGGTCTGAGCATTGACAGGATGGGCCCCCCAACCCTTTAATCTCTGTATCCAAGCTGGCAGAACTCATACGTCTTTTTTAAAAGACAACATCTGAATATGATGCTGAGTACATACTCTCATCTTCTTTGGTTGACCATGGCAAGGCCTGTTCTGAGAGGAACCTGTCTTGTTAAACTGCTGTGTGGTCTTGGCCACCATGCTGCAACTCAGTGTCAGGGTGTTGGCAATCTTCTTACGCCTAGGCCATCTTTATGCAGAGCAGCAATTTTTTTTCTTCAGATTATCCACTTTTCACTTAGGGGTGCACTTACTTTTGTTGTCAGTGGTTTAGACATTAATGGTGTGTTGAGTAATTTAGTTTAGATGGCACACCAAATTTACATTGTTATACAAGCTGTAGACTGGCTACTTTACATTGTATCAAAGTGTCATATCTTCAGTGTATTCCTGTTAAAAGATATAGTAAGATATTTAAAAATATGTGAGGGTGTACTCACTTTTATGATATACAGTATTATATTACATTGCAGCGTGGAACCTCAGTAGATCTCTCTTGTCTTCGTTCATGATCATTGAACTTTTCTAAACAGTTATTGCCGTGTGGTTCCTTTGGTTTTGATGCTCATAAGCCCATTTTAGGTGTTCTCGGCTACTCGCGGTCAGCATGGTCACTCTTTCCAATCTGCAGATATGCAACCCTATATGTAGCATGCTCTGATGCAATGCACTATGCACTGTGTGCAGCCAGGAGTAAACGTTCGTCAATGTGCGCTACAGTCATCCTGTGTGAGATTGGAGAAGATGATATTTGCCCATCAATGAAATTTGGGCGCTCACGACCCTGGTCCATGATCACCAGTTATTCTTTCTTGGGCTTCTTTTGGTAAGTGCTAATCACTGCATACTGGGCCATACCACATTGCCATTGTAATGGGAGAATATTAGTCACTTCACCTGTGAGTCAGTGAGTTCAGGCTTTGTATAGGATAAATTAAAATGAAACAAATCTGATTTATGAATGAATATGTAATTGATACAAGTTCAGAATTGTAGCAGACTCCATTCCATGAAGATCAGAATATTTATATATGATTGATGCCTTAGGCCTCTCTCCAACTTGCGTATAAGCCGGATGAGTGCAATGCTAGAAATAATCGGATTGTACTTACACCAATGTTATTAAATAAGACGATGTTCATCTGTGAGTTTTTACTCAGCTGTAATGGGGAAAAATTGCAGCATGCGGCGAGTGGCCACGTATATCGGACAAGACTCGTCAATGCAAGTCAACAGGTGTGAGAAAAAAAATCGAACAGCATACGTACAGACCATCTGAATACCATTCTATGTTTTTCTCGCACACATCACAAAGGAAAAAAAAAACCTAATAAAAACATATAGGTAGATAGACTATAGAAAGATATTAGATAAATAGATAGAATAGATATCGTACAGATATATAATTTCACAACCCCCCTAAATATAAACTTGCTTCCTTTAGTGCCTTTCATGTGGCCCTAAAGAGTGTTTAGGCTTGATTAACATAATAAATAAATTAATTAATCATTTATTATCTATTTTTGATAACATACAAAGGTAAAACAGACAGCTGTGGGCTGATATTATTAGGCTGGGAAGGTCCATGGTCATTAGACCCGTCCCAGCCTAAAAATATCAGCCTGCAGCCTCCCCAGAAGTGGCAGAATGCACCAAGTCTGGCACTCTTCCCAATTTATCTGGTGCGGGGGCAATCTAGGTAATGATACTTGCGTTTGATGTCAGCTGTGTAGTGTCAGCTGGCATCAAGCCCTGGTGTTACTAATGGAGATGTGTCTATCAGTCACCCCCATTACTAACTCGATAAGTAAAAAGTAAGAAACACACACGAAAATAGGATATATATATATATATATATATATATATATATAAAACACAGTCCAGGGAATCCGACATAGTCTACAGATGGAGACCTGAACAACATAAAAAGAGAGAAATAAAAAAAGACTGTCCCTCATTCACTAATTTATTAGAAAGCAAAGTTCCCATACAGATCCAAGGTTCCCACGATGTTCCCTAACTCCAATGATCAAAGGTTATGGAGCCTCAGAGCGAGGCCCACGCTACACTCCAGAGACCCGCCAACTGTGAGGAGCGGTGACATCAGCAACATCAGCGCTCATCACTCTTATCCAGAGGAAAGGCTGCTGCTCAAAGCTGAGGCTCCATAGCCTTTGATTGTCATAGTCAGGGAACATTGTAGGAAGTGCTTGAATATGTCGGACCTGTGTGGGAAGTTTCGTTTTTAATAAATTGCTGAACAAGGGTAAGTCTCTTGTTTTTATCTCTCTCTTTTTATGTTTTTCAGATTTCCATTTGTGGACTATGTCGAATTCCCTGGATTACTTCAGAATCCCTGGACTACATCGGACCTGACTGGGTTTTTCTTTTTATTTTAAATAAATTGATGAACCAGGGAAAAAGTTGGCAAGTGTTTTTTAAAATAAACTATTTTTGTGTGGGTGTTTTTTTTCTTTTGCCTTACTGGGCCAGTAATGGGGGTGTCTAATGGACACCTGTCCATTACTAAAACTAGGGCTTGATGTCAGCTGACATCAACACCAAATACCATTACCCCGATTGCCAACGCACCAGGACAATCAGGAAGAGTCAAGGCAAAGAGCCATAATTGTGATGCCCCACTTCTGGAACGGCTGCAGGCTGAAATTTTTAGGCTTGGAAGGGACAAAACACAATGGACCTTCTCAGCCTGATAATATCAGCCCTAAGCTGTCTGTTTTGCTGGTTATCAAAACTAAGGGGCACTGTGCACACTACGACATCGCAACTGCGATGTCGGTGGGGTCAAATCGAAAGTGACGCACATCCGGCATCGCAGGCGATATCGTAGTGTGTAAAGCCTTTTTGATACGATTAACGAGCGCAAAATCGTCGTAATCGTATCATCGGTGTAGCGTCGGTCATTTCTATAATTTGGAATTGACCGATGTTACGATGTTGTTCCTCGTTCCAACGGCATCACACATCGCTGTGTGTGAAGCCGCAAGAGCGAGGAACATCTCCTACCTGCGTCCTGTGGCTCACGCCAGCTATGCGGAAGGAAGGAGGTGGGTGGGATGTTTACGTCCTGCTCATCTCCGCCCCTCCGCTTCTATTGGCCGTCTGCCGTGTGACGTCGCTATGACGCTGCACGACCTGCCCCCTTATTAAGGAGGCGGTTCGCCGGCCAGAGCAACGTCGCAGGGCAGGTGAGTGCATGTGAAGCTGGCATAGCGATAATGTTCACTACGCCAACTATCACCATGATATCGCATCTGCGACGGGGGCGGGGACTATCGCGCTCGGCATCGCAAGCATCGGCTTGCGATGTTGTAGTGTGCAAAGTGCCCCTTAGGATAGCCCCATGTCATTTTTTTAAATTATGTATCTAGTATGTTAATCAAACCTAAACACCCTTCAGTGCCACATGAAAGGAACTAAAGTTTGCAAATTTACAGTATGTGGTGGGGGGGGATTATACTGTATATCTGCAGGATATCTATCTATCTATATACAGACATGGCTGAAAGTGTTGTCACCCTTGAAATTGTTCCAGAGAATGGATACAGATAATATATATATATATAGCTAGGTGGATAGATAGATATAAATAGATAGATATGTAATAGATAAATAGTAGATATTGCTGTATATACGTAAAGTTATGCCCGAAATTGTTGGCACTGTTAAAATTATTTCAGAAAATGAAGTATTTCTTACGGAAAATTATTTCAACTACACGTTTTTTTATACACATGTTTATTTCCTTTATGTGTATTGGAGCAACACAAAAAAAAACCAGATCAAAAAAGGCAAATTGGACTTAATTTCTCACAGAACTCCAAAAATGGGCCAGGCAGCCTCAATTTAAGATTTGGTTGATGCACACTATATGGAATAAATAACTGCACTCAATCGCTTATTATACCAACAACAAGCTTCTTACACATCTCAACTGGAATTTTGGACCCCTTTTCTTTTCCAAACTGCTCCAGGTCTCATATTTGAAGTGCGCCTTCTCCCAACAGCAATTTTAAGATATCGCCACGGGTGTTCAATGGGATTTAGACCAGGACTTATTGCTGCCACTTAAGAACTCTCCAGTGCTTTGTGTCCATCCATTGCTGGGGTCTTCTTTAAGTATGTTTGGGGTCATTGTCCTGCTAGAAGACCAATGACCTAGAGCACAAACCCAGCTTTCTGACACTAGGCACTACGTTGTGATCCAAAATCCTGTTAATCTGTAGATTTCATGATGCCTTGCACACAGTCAAAGTATCCAGTGCCTGAGGCAGAAAAACAACCCAAACTATTTTTGAATCTCCACCATATTTGACTATAGGTATTGTGGTATTTTCTTGGTAGGCCTCATTAAGTTTTCGGTAAACAGTAGAATTATATGCTTTGCCAAAAACCTCTATCTTGATCTCATCTGTCCAGAAGATGCTTTTTCAGAAGGATTTTGGCTTACTCACGAACATTTTCTATTATATCTCTGTGTCAGCAGTTCTGCCATAGCATCTTATTTCATTCAAATGTCGATGTATAGTTCTTGCTAATACTGAAGCACCCTGAGCCTGCAGGACAGCTTTAATTTTTGTGGAACTTGACTGGGGCTGCTTATCCGGGCTATCAAGAGTTGCAAACTTTTATCAATTTATGTCTACCGTTCATGTCCAGAAACATTAGTTACAGTGCCATGGGTTGTAAACGTCTTGATTATGTTGCGCACCGTGGACAAAGGAACATCAAGATCTTTTGAGATGAACTTGCCAAATCTTCAACCAGTTTTTTTCTCATTTTTCCATGGTTAGTGTGGCACACACAGACACACAATGCAAAGATTGAGTCAACTTCTCCCCCTTTTATCTGGTTTCAGGTGAGATTTTCATATTGCCCACACCTTTTACTTGTTGCAGGTGAGTTTGAACAAGCATCACATGCTTGAAACAAAGTTGTTTACCCACAATTTTGGAAAGGTGCCAACAATTTTGTCCAGGCCGATTTTGGGGGCTGTGTGTGAAATGTGTAAATTTATCTTTTCTTTCTCAGTTTTTTTTATGTTGTTTCAATACACATTAAAGAAATAAACATGTATATGACAAACCATGTGTAATTGAATTCATTTTCTGGGAAAAATACTTCATTTTCTGGAATAATTTCAAGTCTGCCAACACTTTCGGCCATGACTATATGTATATAATATCTATCTATTATATAACTAATATCTGTCTATTTAACTCCATCTATCTTATGATAACTAGCTTAAAATTACAGAGTTATTATAGTATGTAAAAGATTACGCTAAAAACGCATTGCATACGCCTGTCACATAGATGCTAAGCGAGAAAATAATTTTTACACTTGCATGATATACGGAGTGACAATCGCAGGACACTCGTCCCTCTTTTCTGGGTGAGAATCAGAGCGATTATATATATGCTAGTGGGAGCGAGGACGTAGAGGAACACGCTGGTAACACCTATTTGGATTGTAATGGCAAATGTTTGCATTTAGTCAACCCATTTCTGACCTCAGACATTTATGAGAACATACACCTACATCCCAGTTACGGCATGGAAAAGAGCATCTGACAAATCTGTCTTCCCATGTATTACCAGAAATCTTACAACCATGCTATGGTAATCCCATATATTACCAGAAATCTTACAACCATGCTATGGTAATCCCATATATTACCAGAAACCCCTCTGCATTGCTAGCGCATTCTTTTATACTATTGGAAACTTCTCCGTACTACTTTTAATCTTATAAAAATGTTTGTATTTTTGGAATATGCCTAAGAGCTCATTCACACTCCAGTTTAGCGAAGTTCACATGAGAATTGACATTACAGTTTTTATATTCTGTGCGAGGAACAAAAAACAAAAAAAGTAAAGTAATGAATCCATCAAATAATGGACATGTCACGCTAGGTACGGGGAAGTACCAAGCGCACGGTGAAAGGGAAAGGATACCTTGTGTCTAGGGAAGGGGAAGATGGTGACCCCTGACCAAATCTACTGCTGGTCCCTCACCACTCTAGATAGGTTCTGCACTTATGCACCGATCCGAATACCTGACCCTAGGAATCCCTAGTGCTGGACCCTAAATAGGGAATGGTTGTGATGAGCTCTTCATCAACCCCACTAGACAACTATAGAAGCCAGAAGGGGGGGACACAGGGGGAAAAGCATGAACTACTCATCATTAGATGACTCAGGTAGAAGTTCAGCAGAGCTTTCAGCAACAATACTACACAGGAAAACAAACCATCAGCTTGCAACCTCAGCTTGAAGGAACTGAATATATCACCAGCAAAGTCCAAAGGAAGGGAGGGGTATTTAACCCTAGAACGCGCAACCACAGAAATCTACAATAGAAAACAAGTAACCTAGCAGGCCTGAGAGGCCCCAGGTATGCGTTCTAGGGTTAAACACCAAGAGAATACTGATAATCAACAGCTGGGTGGAAGTTGTGCTCCTGCTGGGTCCAAAATAGAAGGCAATGAATGCAATAGAAAAGCTACCTATACCAATGAATACTGACAGCAGGAACACTGGAAAGTCAGGGAGCAATTTGCGCAGCCAGACGTTGTGACCTTCTATGGCCAGAAGCGACATGATTGTCACGCAAGACACATCCGTGAAAGTACACAAAAAGAACAGGAAAGACCCCACTAATGGAGTCTGTTGGGTTCAGTCTCAGTGTTCACCATTTTGGGGAAGAATGGTGCTGGTTACTGTGCCATTCTACCTGTCAAATGTGACAAAATCCGTCATGAAGTCTCTGACATAGATGTGAATTGAGCCTTACGGTCGCACATTCCAGATCAGCAACAAATCGGAAGAAAGACACAGGGAAGCCTGCACCAGCATCTCCGTACCAAATGGTGCAGATGATTCCCTGTGATAACAGCTGATCCTACTCCCCTCCCTGGTGCTTTTCGGTAACGCTCGGTCTGCTGCCGATCCCCCAGTCCAATGATGTCTCATCTTGTGACCGCTGCAGCCTGTAAATGGCTACAAATGAGACGCCATCGCCAGAGGCAGAGAGTGGAGAGTACAGCCAGAAAAGTGTTCCCATTGCAATGCCAGAGAATATGAGTTCAGTGGGGTTTATTTAAACCTTATCTGCATACACAACACAATATATACACAACAATTCTATTTTGTTGTGGTTTTTCACTTCACCATTGAACTCAATGGGAAAACCCACTTCAGATCCACAACCAATCCATGATAAAAATGATTTCCTGCAGGTTTAGAAATCGACAACACGGGTCAACGTCCAAGAGGAAAAAGTCATCTACTTTATTGCTAACTAAATTGCACTACAGAGTTTTTTGTCTAAAAATTAAAAAGGAAAATCCAAAGCAATTTCAGTGCATGGGAACTTACCAATAGGAAAATCTTGAAAGTGCATAATAATTAGCTACAGTATCTATTTAAAGGGGTTGTCCACATCTGAGACATTGATAGTCTATTATAAGGGTCATCAAGATCGGATCAGTGGAGGTTCAATGCCCAGGACCCTCTGATTAGCGGTTGGTAGTGCCGAGTCCAGCGTGAGCCGTGTATGGAGACGAAGCAGCACCGATCCAGTCACCATGAAGTACCGCGGCTCAGCTCCTATTCACTGCAATGAGGGCAGAGCCATAGCACCTCACAACAGACACTACATAGGGTATGAAACCATGAGGTTCCAGCTCTGTGCATCCTGCTGCCATGGGAGCTGAAAAGCATTATTCTTTGGGGGCATCGGGTGTTGGTTCCCACAGGTCTGATCTTGAGGATAAGCCGGAAAAATCGAAATTTATGTGTTTGTGCGTCTGTGTATTTTTTATGGAGGCTCGTGTATAATGTGTGCACTCACATGAATGTGCGTGTACGTGGTGGTGTAATGCTGTCAGTATATATAATGTTAGTGTGTATTTGTAAAGATTACATTGTGTAATATGTTTGCAAAAAAGTGAGTTTTATCTTAAAAATACCTGTATATAAAGTGTAACATGCATGGTGTGTGTGTGTGTGTGTGTGTGTGTGTGTGGGGCACAGTGCGTGACTGTATATGGACAACTGTGTGTGTTATAGATATGTGGTGTGTGTGTATGTATGTTGTGTATGTGGTGTGTATATAGATATATGTACGTGGTGTGTATATATGTGTGTATGTGGTGTGTGTATGTGGTGTGTGTGTATATATGTGTATGTATGTGGTGCATATGTGTGTGTATATGTGGTGTGTGTATGTTGTGTGTGTATGTATGTATGTGGTGTATGTGTGTGTGTGTATATGTGTGTGTATGTGGTGTGTTTGTGTGTGTGTATGTATGTATGTGGTGTGTGCATGTGGTGTGTGTATGTATGTGGTGTATGTGTGTGTGTGTGTGTGTATATATATGTGTGTGTATGTGGTGTGTGTGCATGTATGTATGTGGTGTGTGTGTGTGTGTATATATATGTGTGTGTGTATGTGTGTGTGGTGTGTGTATATATATATGTATGTGTATGTATGTGTTGTGTGTGTGTGGTGTGTATGTGTGTGTGTCTGTGTGTGTGTGTATGTGGTGTGTGTGTGTGTGTGTGTGTGTGTGTGTGTGTATGTGTTGTGTGTATGTGTGGTGTGTGTGTGTGTGTGTGTGTGTGTATGTGGTGTGTGTGTATGTGGTGTTTGTGTACAGTATGTGTGTATGAATTTATGTACAGATATAGGTCAGTGTAAAGATAGATCTAGGGCATGCTGTATGTCTGTATATAATATGTATTGTGTGTTTTTCTTTGTGTGAGAAAGAAAGAAAGAAAGAAAGAAAGAAAGAAAGAAAGAAAGAAAGAAAGAAGGAAAAAGAGGCAACCAGAAAGTAAGCAGAGAGTGCAGCATAAGGCAGTACCTGGATAGTGTGCCCCTGGGTGGAGGGCACCACTGGTCCTCCCACCAGCTTGCAGTACAGGTCCACCCTGGGCTGTGCGCCCCCGGCTCCGCTCCCCTCCTCTCCGCAGGTCGCCGTCGCCCTGATTTTAGCCCCTTCTGCCAGGTTGAAGGACGGAGGGTGCAGGCTGAACCCGGTGCTGACTGCCCCGAACTCCTGGCCGCGTCCCCCGGGCAGCACGGAGAGCAGCGCAGATGCCAGTATTAGTGCCCGTGCCAGCCTGAAGCCGCCGGTGACCGTCCTCGCAGTGTGGCCCCCGGGGCAGGGACGGCTCCGGGGCCGCAGCACCATAGTCAGGTGGAGACACTATCTGTCCGCAGCCATTCACCGGCTCCTCCGCTCCAGAGCTGCTGTCAGCGCTGCAAAACAAAGCAACAGCGAGGCTGCCCTGTGCCCAGCCCCGGGTGAGGGCTGACACTCCCCCAGCCTGCCCGCCCGGGCCACCGGCTCTGCCTCATGCACATAGCATGCAGGTGGATACTCTATTGCTACCTGTTGTCAGCCACATTAGTTTGGGCAGGGACTGACTGTATGAAGCCAGTAATGTGTCTGCTGCCATCTGTTAGTTCTGACACTTTCAGCATTTCTCCACAGTGTAAAGCAGCTCCAGACCTGAGGGGGCGCCACATGCTGAAGAGAACTCTGCTCCAGATGTGACCAGACACAATGGATCCTGTCACCCGGTCACAGAAAATATGACATATATAACTCAGACACATGATGAAGCCTCATGCATAGGAACACCATGAAGAGGTCTTCACAAGGGTAGGGTCTGTCCCACCAGTGTGTGTGCGTGTGTGTGTGTGTGTGTGCGTGCGTGTGCGTGTGTGTGTGTGTGTGCGTGTGCGTGTGTGTGTGTGTGTGCGTGTGCGTGTGTGTGTGTGTGTGTGTGTGTGTTTGGCCGTGTGTGTGTGTTTGGGTGTGTGTGTGTGTGTGTGTTTGGCCGTGTGTGTGTGTTTGGGTGTGTGTGTGTGTGTGCGTGCGTGTGCGTGTGTGTGTGTGTGTGTGTGTGTGCGTGTGTGTGTGTGTGTGTGTGCGTGCGTGTGCGTGTGTGTGTGTGTGTGTGTGTGTGCGTGTGTGTGTGTGTGTGTGTGCGTGCGTGTGCGTGTGTGTGTGTGTGTGTGCGTGTGTGTGTGTGTGTGTGCGTGCGTGTGCGTGTGTGTGTGTGTGTGTGTTTGGGTGTGTGTGTGTGCGTGTGTGTGTGTGTTTTCCTAGGTGGCATAATGTACAGTAGGCGGACCCTCTAGTCTTTACTCCAGGAACACTAACAGCTCGGTTACATGGATTTGGCATGGAACCAGTGGTGCGGCCATCTCTCCAGTGTCCCATGAGCTATCTTTCAACATGACAACGCCAATCACATGTTGCTGACACTACTATAAGGCTATATGCGCACGCTGCAGTTTTTTCTGCACACAAATTGCAACCAAAACTGCACCTTGTCAGAGAAAGCCTGGAAATGTAAAAAGAAACGCTTGTAATGTAAGCTTGAGCGGCCTGCATGTTCTACCATGTCCTGCGGCATGGGGCGTAATGATAGTGACGCAGAGGATGAGCCTGTGCAATGTCCTCACACACATATCCAATTGGGGATTATTGCAGAGCAAAGCCACTGGCTCCCTGCACCATAATAGCTATACAAGCCAGCGGCCTATCAGAGGCCGGCAGCTGACATTACAGCCGGCACAATGACATCACTGCATTATGCCACCTATCCCGGATATGAAGGAGGAGCTGCTCATCATGGGATGGAGCTTGTGACAAACATTCTTGTTCTTCTTATAGAGATAGTGAAAAAAAAAAACATTGGGTGAGCTATTATACGTATATTGGGGCCAGAATTGGGACATTATCAGTGTATGGGGGCCAGAATTGGAGACATTAGGCCTAGGAAACATGACAAGAAAAACGGTGCGAGTGGAATACGATAAAACATCGCATTCCACTCGGACCAATATTACTCTGTGCCTGCACCCATGAACGATTATTTTCTCAGCCCTAATGTAATGCGATCCTGTTCCACTCGCACTCATGCAAGTCTATGGGGCGAGAGAAACATCGCACTGCTCTCAGAGATACACCGGTGTACTGCGAGTGCAGAGCGAGAATCACAATAGCCGGCAATGGAGGAGAGGGAGATAAATCCCTCCCTCCCCTCCACAGCACCGGCCTGCCTCTCCGCAACTGTGGTCTGATCGCACGATCGGACCACAGTCGCATGACACTCGGCTCCCGCTGTGCTGCGACTGTGTGCCGAGTGTTATGCGAGCACTCGCACAAATCCCCATGTGGCCTCGGCCTTATTTTATAATCATCTTTATTGTCTTCATACAAATAGTTACATAAGTGTAAAAAGAACAGTGCCAACAATAGAGTGTTCGACAATGGAATCTGCACAGGAATTGTGACATAAATATTCATATTGTAATTACTAAGGCCTCTTTTACATGTCCGTGAAAATCACGCACGTGTTTCACGGACGTGTCAAAGGTGCGTATTGCCCTCGGTGTGCTGTGTGCATGGCTGACGTGTGATCTCCGTGTGTTATCCATGATAACACACAGAGAACGGGAACTTTCTGCTCACCTGTCCCTGGCATCGCTGTCCGTGGTGCTGATCTTCGGTCTCCGGTCCTGCCGACTCCCCGCTGCGGCTGCTTCCGGCCACAGTGAAGTGAATATTCAATTAGCATAATGAGCGGCGTTCGGCAGCAAGTGACAGCAGCAGCAGAGACTGCAGGGCAGGAGAAGGTGAGTAATGTTTTGGGGTTTTTTTTCGCAGACACATGTCTTGTCTCCGGTGCGTGTCACACGGAACACATCCGTGTGGTCCGTGTGTGTTACGTGTGACCCGATTGCGTTCCATGTGACACCCGTGATGCCGGAGATAAAACGGACATGTTGGCATGAGAAACACACGGACATACGTAAGCTCGGAACGGACACACGTTCCGTGCGAAAATACATATATGTGTCCGACACCATAGGAAGACATAGGTCTACGTGTGTACGTGTCTCCGGTACATGATGAAACGGACCATACATGTACCGGATGCACGTACGTGTGAAAGAGGCCTAAAATGGAGATGACTTTGGCACCATATTGAAGAATACATCATAATATTTTAAAATAGGAGACATTAATACTGTATGGGTCACATTGCCCTATACACTAATAATGTCCCTCATTCTGGCCCCATACACTAATAATGGATTCCACTGTGGAGGGGGCATTACTGCTATAGGTGAGCAGAAAGGTGAACATTACTACTACGTGAGGACTTAAAATTTTACTATTGTATAGGGGCCCCAAAAGGGGACATATGCAGTAATGAAGAGGAAACTGAATTGCCTATAACACTATATACTATCTAAAGAGCTCTGGTGTATAATGTCACCAGTGATAATATTACAGTTAGTATTGTGGATTTTGAAAATGATCAACATATTGGTATTAGTTGAACACTAGTCTAGTAAGTAAGTGGTATGTGGTCATAGTGTTATGTGATGGTATAATTTGTCCCTTGTATCTGGTATTATTGATTTGTGTATAGTGGATTTTGTGCAGTAACAGGATGGGGGTTATATTATGTAGTAGTTATACAGGATGGGGGTTATATTATGTAGTACTTATACAGGATGGGGGTTATATTATGTAGTACTTATACAGGATGGGGGTTATATTATGTAGTAGTTATACAGGATGGGGGTTATATTATGTAGTACTTATACAGGATGGGTGTTATATTATGTAGTAGTTATACAGGATGGGGGTTATATTATGTAGTACTTATACAGGAGGGGGTTATATTATGTAGTACTTATACAGGATGGGGGTTATATTATGTAGTAGTTATACAGGATGGGGGTTATATTATGTAGTACTTATACAGGATGGGGGTTATATTATGTAGTAGTTATACAGGATGGGGGTTATATTATGTAGTACTTATACAGGATGGGGGTTATATTATTTAGTACTTATACAGGATGGGGGTTATATTATTTAGTACTTATACAGGATGGGGGTTATATTATGTAGTACTTATACAGGATGGGGGTTATATTATGTAGTACTTATACAGGATGGGGGTTATATTATGTAGTAGTTATACAGGATGGGGGTTATATTATGTAGTACTTATACAGGATGGGTGTTATATTATGTAGTAGTTATACAGGATGGGGGTTATATTATGTAGTAGTTATACAGGATGGGGGTTATATTATGTAGTACTTATACAGGAGGGGGTTATATTATGTAGTACTTATACAGGATGGGGGTTATATTATGTAGTAGTTATACAGGATGGGGGTTATATTATATAGTAGTTATACAGGATGGGGGTTATATTATGTAGTACTTATACAGGATGGGGGTTATATTATGTAGTACTTATACAGGATGGGGGTTATATTATGTAGTACTTATACAGGATGGGGGTTATATTATGTAGTACTTATACAGGATGGGGGTTATATTATGTAGTAGTTATACAGGATGGGGGTTATATTATGTAGTAGTTATACAGGATGGGGGTTATATTATGTAGTACTTATATAGGATGGGGGTTATATTGTGTAGTAGTTATACAGGAAGGGGTTATATTATGTAGTACTTATACAGGATGGGGGTTATATTATGTAGTACTTATACAAGATGGGGGTTATATTATGTAGTACTTATACAGGATGGGGGTTATATTATGTAGTACTTATACAGGATGGGGGTTATATTATGTAGTAGTTATACAGGATGGGGGTTATATTATGTAGTAGTTATACAGGAAGGGGTTATATTATGTAGTACTTATACAGGATGGGGGTTATATTATGTAGTACTTATACAGGATGGGGGTTATATTATGTAGTACTTATACAGGATGGGGGTTATATTATGTAGCAGTTATACAGGATGGGGGTTATATTATGTAGTACTTATACAGGATGGGGGTTATATTATGTAGTAGTTATACAGGATGGGGGTTATATTATGTAGTACTTATACAGGATGGGGGTTATATTATGTAGTAGTTATACAGGATGGGGGTTATATTATGTAGTAGTTATACAGGATGGGGGTTATATTATGTAGTACTTATACAAGATGGGGGTTATATTATGTAGTACATATACAGGATGGGGGTTATATTATGTAGTACTTATACAGGATGGGGGTTATATTATGTAGTACTTATACAGGATGGGGGTTATATTATGTAGTAGTTATACAGGATGGGGGTTATATTATGTAGTAGTTATACAGGATGGGGGTTATATTATGTAGTACTTATACAGGATGGGGGTTATATTATGTAGTAGTTATACAGGATGGGGGTTATATTGTGTAGTAGTTATACAGGATGGGGGTTATATTATGTAGTACTTATACAGGATGGGGGTTATATTATGTAGCAGTTATACAGGATGGGGGTTATATTATGTAGTAGTTATACAGGATGGGGGTTATATTATGTAGTACGTATACAGGATGGGGGTTATATTATGTAGTAGTTATACAGGATGGGGGTTATATTATGTAGTAGTTATACAGGATGGGGGTTATATTATGTAGTAGTTATACAGGATGGGGGTTATATTATGTAGTAGTTATACAGGATGGGGGTTATATTATGTAGTAGTTATACAGGATGGGGGTTATATTATGTAGTAGTTATACAGGATGGGGTTATATTATGTAGTACTTATACAGGATGGGGGTTATATTATATAGTAGTTATACAGGATGGGGGTTATATTATGTAGTACTTATATAGGATGGGGGTTATATTATGTAGTACTTATACAGGATGGGGGTTATATTATATAGTAGTTATACAGGATGGGGGTTATATTATGTAGTACTTATACAGGATGGGGGTTATATTATGTAGTACTTATACAGGATGGGGGTTATATTATGTAGTAGTTATACAGGATGGGTGTTATATTATGTAGTACTTATA
Source organism: Anomaloglossus baeobatrachus (assembly GCF_048569485.1). Lineage (NCBI taxonomy): Eukaryota > Metazoa > Chordata > Amphibia > Anura > Aromobatidae > Anomaloglossus > Anomaloglossus baeobatrachus. The sequence goes on along the minus strand of NC_134358.1, from coordinate 162,046,016 downwards.
CAGGATGGGGGTTATATTATGTAGTAGTTATACAGGATGGGGGTTATATTATGTAGTACTTATATAGGATGGGGGTTATATTGTGTAGTAGTTATACAGGAAGGGGTTATATTATGTAGTACTTATACAGGATGGGGGTTATATTATGTAGTACTTATACAAGATGGGGGTTATATTATGTAGTACTTATACAGGATGGGGGTTATATTATGTAGTACTTATACAGGATGGGGGTTATATTATGTAGTAGTTATACAGGATGGGGGTTATATTATGTAGTAGTTATACAGGAAGGGGTTATATTATGTAGTACTTATACAGGATGGGGGTTATATTATGTAGTACTTATACAGGATGGGGGTTATATTATGTAGTACTTATACAGGATGGGGGTTATATTATGTAGCAGTTATACAGGATGGGGGTTATATTATGTAGTACTTATACAGGATGGGGGTTATATTATGTAGTAGTTATACAGGATGGGGGTTATATTATGTAGTACTTATACAGGATGGGGGTTATATTATGTAGTAGTTATACAGGATGGGGGTTATATTATGTAGTAGTTATACAGGATGGGGGTTATATTATGTAGTACTTATACAAGATGGGGGTTATATTATGTAGTACATATACAGGATGGGGGTTATATTATGTAGTACTTATACAGGATGGGGGTTATATTATGTAGTACTTATACAGGATGGGGGTTATATTATGTAGTAGTTATACAGGATGGGGGTTATATTATGTAGTAGTTATACAGGATGGGGGTTATATTATGTAGTACTTATACAGGATGGGGGTTATATTATGTAGTAGTTATACAGGATGGGGGTTATATTGTGTAGTAGTTATACAGGATGGGGGTTATATTATGTAGTACTTATACAGGATGGGGGTTATATTATGTAGCAGTTATACAGGATGGGGGTTATATTATGTAGTAGTTATACAGGATGGGGGTTATATTATGTAGTACGTATACAGGATGGGGGTTATATTATGTAGTAGTTATACAGGATGGGGGTTATATTATGTAGTAGTTATACAGGATGGGGGTTATATTATGTAGTAGTTATACAGGATGGGGGTTATATTATGTAGTAGTTATACAGGATGGGGGTTATATTATGTAGTAGTTATACAGGATGGGGGTTATATTATGTAGTAGTTATACAGGATGGGGTTATATTATGTAGTACTTATACAGGATGGGGGTTATATTATATAGTAGTTATACAGGATGGGGGTTATATTATGTAGTACTTATATAGGATGGGGGTTATATTATGTAGTACTTATACAGGATGGGGGTTATATTATATAGTAGTTATACAGGATGGGGGTTATATTATGTAGTACTTATACAGGATGGGGGTTATATTATGTAGTACTTATACAGGATGGGGGTTATATTATGTAGTAGTTATACAGGATGGGTGTTATATTTTGTAGTACTTATACAGGATGGGGGTTATATTATGTAATAGTTATACAGGATGGGGGTTATATTATGTAGTACTTATATAGGATGGGGGTTATATTGTGTAGTAGTTATACAGGATGGGGGTTATATTATGTAGTAGTTATACAGGATGGGGGTTATATTATGTAGTACTTATACAAGATGGGGGTTATATTATGTAGTAGTTATACAGGATGGGGGTTATATTATGTAGTAATTATACAGGAAGGGGTTATATTATGTAGTACTTATACAGGATGGGGGTTATATTATGTAGTACTTATACAGGATGGGGGTTATATTATGTAGCAGTTATACAGGATGGGGGTTATATTATGTAGTACTTATACAGGATGGGGGTTATATTATGTAGTACTTATACAGGATGGGGGTTATATTATGTAGTAGTTATACAGGATGGGGGTTATATTATGTAGTACTTATACAGGATGGGGGTTATATTATGTAGTAGTTATACAGGATGGGGGTTATATTATGTAGTACTTATACAGGATGGGGGTTATATTATGTAGTAGTTATACAGGATGGGGGTTATATTATGTAGTACTTATACAGGATGGGGGTTATATTATGTAGCAGTTATACAGGATGGGGGTTATATTATGTAGTAGTTATACAGGATGGGGGTTATATTATGTAGTACGTATACAGGATGGGGGTTATATTATGTAGTAGTTATACAGGATGGGGGTTATATTATGTAGTACTTATACAGGATGGGGGTTATATTATGTAGTACTTATACAGGATGGGGGTTATATTATGTAGTAGTTATACAGGATGGGGGTTATATTATGTAGTAGTTATACAGGATGGGGGTTATATTATGTAGTACTTATACAAGATGGGGGTTATATTATGTAGTACTTATACAGGATGGGGGTTATATTATGTAGTACTTATACAGGATGGGGGTTATATTATGTAGCAGTTATACAGGATGGGGGTTATATTATGTAGTAGTTATACAGGATGGGGGTTATATTATGTAGTAGTTATACAGGATGGGGGTTATATTATGTAGTACTTATACAGGATGGGGGTTATATTATGTAGTAGTTATACAGGATGGGGGTTATATTGTGTAGTAGTTATACAGGATGGGGGTTATATTATGTAGTACTTATACAGGATGGGGGTTATATTATGTAGCAGTTATACAGGATGGGGGTTATATTATGTAGTACGTATACAGGATGGGGGTTATATTATGTAGTAGTTATACAGGATGGGGGTTATATTATGTAGTAGTTATACAGGATGGGGGTTATATTATGTAGTAGTTATACAGGATGGGGGTTATATTATGTAGTACGTATACAGGATGGGGGTTATATTATGTAGTAGTTATACAGGATGGGGGTTATATTATGTAGTAGTTATACAGGATGGGGGTTATATTATGTAGTAGTTATACAGGATGGGGGTTATATTATGTAGTAGTTATACAGGATGGGGGTTATATTATGTAGTAGTTATACAGGATGGGGGTTATATTATGTAGTAGTTATACAGGATGGGGTTATATTATGTAGTACTTATACAGGATGGGGGTTATATTATATAGTAGTTATACAGGATGGGGGTTATATTATGTAGTACTTATACAGGATGGGGGTTATATTATGTAGTACTTATACAGGATGGGGGTTATATTATGTAGTAGTTATACAGGATGGGTGTTATATTATGTAGTACTTATACAGGATGGGGGTTATATTATGTAATAGTTATACAGGATGGGGGTTATATTATGTAGTACTTATATAGGATGGGGGTTATATTGTGTAGTAGTTATACAGGATGGGGGTTATATTATGTAGTAGTTATACAGGATGGGGGTTATATTATGTAGTACTTATACAAGATGGGGGTTATATTATGTAGTAGTTATACAGGATGGGGGTTATATTATGTAGTAATTATACAGGAAGGGGTTATATTATGTAGTACTTATACAGGATGGGGGTTATATTATGTAGTACTTATACAGGATGGGGGTTATATTATGTAGCAGTTATACAGGATGGGGGTTATATTATGTAGTACTTATACAGGATGGGGGATATATTATGTAGTACTTATACAGGATGGGGGTTATATTATGTAGTAGTTATACAGGATGGGGGTTATATTATGTAGTACTTATACAGGATGGGGGTTATATTATGTAGTAGTTATACAGGATGGGGGTTATATTATGTAGTACTTATACAGGATGGGGGTTATATTATGTAGTAGTTATACAGGATGGGGGTTATATTATGTAGTACTTATACAGGATGGGGGTTATATTATGTAGCAGTTATACAGGATGGGGGTTATATTATGTAGTAGTTATACAGGATGGGGGTTATATTATGTAGTACGTATACAGGATGGGGGTTATATTATGTAGTAGTTATACAGGATGGGGGTTATATTATGTAGTACTTATACAGGATGGGGGTTATATTATGTAGTACTTATACAGGATGGGGGTTATATTATGCAGTACTTATACAGGATGGGGGTTATATTATGTAGTACTTATACAGGATGGGGGTTATATTATATAGTAGTTATACAGGATGGGGGTTATATTATGTAGTACTTATACAGGATGGGGGTTATATTATGTAGTACTTATACAGGATGGGGGTTATATTATGTAGTAGTTATACAGGATGGGGGTTATATTATGTAGTAGTTATACAGGATGGGGGTTATATTATGTAGTACTTATACAGGATGGGGGCTATATTATATAGTAGTTATACAGGATGGGGGTTATATTATGTAGTACTTATACAAGGATGGGGGTTATATTATGTAATAGTTATACAGGATGGGTGTTATATTATGTAGTACTTATACAGGATGGGGGTTATATTATGTAATAGTTATACAGGATGGGGGTTATATTATGTAGTACTTATACAGGATGGGGGTTATATTGTGTAGTAGTTATACAGGATGGGGGTTATATTATGTAATAGTTATACAGGATGGGGGTTATATTATGTAGTACTTATACAGGATGGGGGTTATATTATGTAGTAGTTATACAGGATGGGGGTTATATTATGTAGTAGTTATACAGGAAGGGGTTATATTATGTAGTAGTTATACAGGATGGGGGTTATATTATGTAGTACTTATACAGGATGGGGGTTATATTATGTAGTAGTTATACAGGATGGGGGTTATATTATGTAGTACTTATACAGGATGGGGGCTATATTATATAGTAGTTATACAGGATGGGGGTTATATTATGTAGTACTTATACAGGATGGGGGTTATATTATGTAGCAGTTATACAGGATGGGGGTTATATTATGTAGTACTTATACAGGATGGGGGTTATATTGTGTAGTAGTTATACAGGATGGGGGTTATATTATGTAGTAGTTATACAGGAGGGGGTTATATTATGTAGTAGTTATACAGGATGGGGGTTATATTATGTAGTAGTTATACAGGAAGGGGTTATATTATGTAGTAGTTATACAGGATGGGGGTTATATTATGTAGTAGTTATACAGGATGGGGGTTATATTATGTAGTAGTTATACAGGATGGGGGTTATATTATGTAGTAGTTATACAGGATGGGGGTTATATTATGTAGTAGTTATACAGGATGGGGGTTATATTATGTAGTAGTTATACAGGATGGGGGTTATATTATGTAGTAGTTATACAGGATGGGGGTTATATTATGTAGTAGTTATACAGGATGGGAGTTATATTATGTAGTAGTTATATATGTCGTGATGTGCCCCCACTATTTATTTCTTCTATAGTGCTATTAGTGGCAACGTTGATCCTGCCATAGTGGACTTTGCTCAGTAACAGTAATATTTGTTACTTGTGTGTTTGTATGAATGTATTTTTCTGAAGTATTACTTGCAGAATGATCCTATTGTGATGTTTTCTGGGAGATTTATATATTTTATCTGGGTTCTTTTTTGTCTTATTTTTTATATGGGGGCCAACACATACAGGTGCATCTCAATGAATTAGAATATTATTAAAAAGTTAATTTATTTCAGTAATTCAATATAAAAAGAGAATCACATATATTATATAGAGTCATTACACACAGAGTGATCTATTTCAAGTGTTTATTTCTGTTACTGTTGATGATTATGGCTTACAAACAATGAAAACCCATAAGTCATTATCTCAGAAAATTAGAATAATTACCACAAAACACCTGCAAAGGCTTCCTAAGCGTTTAAAATGGTCCTTTAGTCTGGTTCAGTAGGCTACACAATCATGGGGAAGATTGCTGACTAGACAGATGTCCAGAAGGCAGTCATTGACACACTCCACAAGGAGTAGCATCCAAGGTGTGTAAGTACGGGGATTTCTGCACGTTGCACTCATACCTGACACTGAATAAATTGAGATGTTTTCAAAATAATGTCTATCATAATTAACATGTCTATCTGTCTTGTGATTTCCATACTTCCACGCCTTTTCCTTGTTGGCGTTGCAATATCAATGTTGAGGAATGTATAACTATGCTGGTTCTGTAAAATTCTGTCTAGTGGTGAAACTCCCTCTGCTGGCTTAGTGAGATCCTTTCTTTAGAAGCGAATAGTTGGCAATGAGAGATTTTAGAGCACTTCGCATTTACTTAGGTCTTACAATTTCTTTCCCCAAGGCATAATTATTTTTAAAGTTAAAATGTTATTTCGGCCCTCTGCATCCCAATTGTAAACTGCCTCTACCCTCTTCGTTCAATTATCCTCCTTTACAATCCAAATCCTCCCTTTTTCCAAGTTTATTTTCACCTCTGAAGGTTGTTTAACAGTCACAGTACAGACATACAGTATATAACAAAAGTAAGTACACCCCTCACATTTTTGTATATAATTTACCATATATTTTCATAGGACAACAGTAAAGGTATGAGACTGATACAATGTAATGCAGTCAGTGTACAGCTTGTATACAGTGTATGTTTGGTGTGCCCTCTAAATAACAACACACAGCCAGTAATGTATAAACCACTAGCAACAAAAGTGAGTACACCCCAGAGTGAAAATGGACAAATTATGCCCAAAGTGTATATATTGTGTGTGACCAGCATTATTTTCAAGCACTGCCTTAACTCTTTTGGGCATGAAGTTCATTAAAGCTTCATAGCTTACCACTGAAATCCTCTCCAATTCCATAATCACATCACTGAGCTGGTGGAATCCTTGCACTCCTCTACCTTCTGTTTGAGGATGCCCAGCTTCTGAAGGGAGGTGATCATGTATCATCAGTATGTCACAGTACATGGTTAAAATGGTTCCCTCAATGAACAGTATGTAGCTGCACACAGCCAGCAGCACTCATGCAGATTGCAGACCCAAACCATGACACTCCCACCACCATGCTTGAATGTAGGCAAGACACACTTGTCTTTGTACTACTCACCTGGTTGCCACGATATACGTGATACTATCTGAACCAAATAAGTTTTTCTTGGTCTCATCAGACCACAGGACATGGTTCAACTAATCTATGTGCTTAGTCTACTTTTCTTTTGCAAACTATTTGTGGGCTTTCTTGTTCAACATCTTGTGAAGAGGCTTCCTTCTGGAACGGCAGCCATGCAAACCAATTTGATGTAGTGTGCGGCATATGGTCTGAGCACTGCCAGGCTCACCTCCCCACCACTTTAAGTTCTGCAACAATGCTGGCAGGCTTCATACATCTATGCTGAAAGGGAACATCTGGATGTGACCCTGAGCACGTGCACTCAACGTCTCGGGCTGACCATGGCGAGTCCTGTTCTGAGTGGAACCTGTCTTGTTAAACTGCTTTATGGTCTTGGCCACCATTCTGCAGTTCAGTTTCAGGGTGTTGGCAATCTTATAGTCTAGGCCATCTTTATGTAGAGCAACAAATTTTTTATTCAGAATCTAAGAGAATTCTTTGCCATGTGGGTGCCATGTTGAACTTCCAGTGACCAGGATGAGAGAGTGTGTGAGCGATAGCAACAAATATAACACACCTGCTCCCCAATTATACCTGAGACCTTGTAACACTTAGGGCACAAACACATCAGCGATATTCTGCCGCACTGCCGGATCCGGCATAAGGGCAATACAGTACAATACAGTTTACAGACAGTGCGGCAAACCCCAGTCACATGCTGTCACATGCTCCAGTCACATGACCGCATGTGCCCGGACCTTGCCAGTGAACTTTAATGTACTGTACTGTCCTTGTGCTGGATCTGCGAGTGCGGCAGGAAAACGCTCATGTGAAACCAGCCTAAGGAGTCACATGACACCAGAAAGGAAAAATGACTAATTGGGCACAATTTAGTCGTTTTCATTTAGGGATGTACTCACTTTTGTCACTAGCGGTTTAGCCATTAATGCTTGTGTCTTGAGTTATTTAGACGGAACACCAAATTTACACTGTTATACAAGCCGTACACTGACTACATTACATTGTATCAAAATGTCCTATCTTCAGTGTCGTCCAATGAAAATATATAATAAAATGTTAACAAAAATGTGAGGGGTGTACACGCTTTCATGATATACTGTATAAGCTGTTTGGCCCCATAATCACTGTTATACCTGGTGCCCTGGTAATTATGTCCTTTGCCTTTTTTCTGCATTTGTATGGGAAATACCAGTTTGAGGTTATAAATAGTTAGTTTCACTAAGGCCACGAGCACAGAAAGGATAGAAGATCATTATTCTATGCAACGGTGACTCAGCAACAATATGAAGTGACCCAATTACTGTCCTTGTCTGTTGTGATATAATTAAAGTTGCAAACTATGATGGCCCCAAAATAACAACAGCACAAAAAAGAGAGAAATAAATGTTGTACAAAAAAACATGGCTCTTAGGCTTTGTGCGCAATAGAAAATGGAATTTTCTTAAAGGGAACCAAACATCAGGATTTTCGTGTATAAGCTGCAGCCAGTGCAGTACTGGCACTATCAGGCACTTTGTGTACATACCATTAGGGTGCAGCTCGGGTGTTTAGTCAGTGAAATCCAACTTTATAAAGTTTGAAATTTCGTGCACTTTTTGATTGACGTGTGCACCTCTCTGTTAATGTCCGGGCGGGTTATGCAGGAGTTCCCCCCCTCCCACCAGCCTGTTCCTCCCTCTCTCCTGATGTCCGGGCGGGTTATGCACGTGTTTCCCGCCCCCCGCGCCGCCTGTTCCTCCCTCCCTCTGGCTGTATGTAAATTTATAATCTTCAGAAACATGGCGCCGGAGTGGGCCTCTGCGTATATCGCTTATCTCCGGCGCCATGTTTCTGAAGCCCACATCACACAGCTTGGTGTCTAAGAGGGCGGCGCATGCGCCTTCGCTCCTTCAGATCCCGTTGTGACCGTGGGAGCGAGCGCGATCACAACAGGACTGCAGAACAGCTGATCGGAGGACGCGATCAGCTGTAGCTACGATGACGTGCCACCTCAGGACACCGGGCCAGGACAGCAGCCTTCCAGCGACATCGGGGGTCAGGTGAGGTAAGCTCACCATGGACTCACATGACCCCGTGACGGCAGTGCTGCGAGACCCGGTCACGGTAGTGATATCGGGCGGCACTGTCTTCATGGGGTCAGGTGAATGAAATTACTAGCACCTGTGATATCATTGCCCCAGCAGTCACACACACATTATACACACACTGCTGTGTGTGCGCCCCTGCGTTGACCTTCTGAATTCCAGGTCACTGCAGGAAAGCACTCACAGGTGTGTGTGTGTGTGTATAATGTGCGTGCATATAATGTGCATAATGTGCGTGCGTATAATGTGTGTGCGCGCGCGTATAATGTGTGTGTGTGTGCGCGCGTATAATGTGTGTGTGTGCGCGCGCGTATAATGTTTGTGTGCGCGCGTGCGCATAATGTGTGTGCGCGCGTGCGTATAATGTGTGTGCGCGCGTGCGTATAATGTGTGTGTGCGCACGTGCGTATAATGTGTGTGTGCGCGCGTGCGTATAATGGGTGTGTGTGCGCGCGTGCGTATAATGTGTGTGCGTGCGCGCGTGCGTATAATGTGTGTGCGCGTGTGTGTATTATGTGTGTGTGTGTGCGCGCGTGTATAATGTGTGTGCGTGCGTGTATGTGTGTGTGCGTGTGTGTATAATGTGTGTGCGCGCGCATAATGTGTGTGTGCGCGCGTGTATAATGTGTGTGCGTGTGTGTATAATGTGTGTGCGCGCGCATAATGTGTGTGTGTGCGCGCGTGTATAATGTGTGTGTGCGCGTGTGTATAATGTGTGTGCGCGCGTGTATAATGTGTGTGCGCGCACGTGCGTGTGTGTCTATAATGTGTGCGCGCGTTTGTATAATGTGTGTGCGCGCGTGTGTGTGTGTATAATGTGTGTGCGCGTGCGCATAATGTGTGTGTGTGCGCACGTGTGTGTACAATGTGTGTGTATAATGTGCGCGCGCGTGTGTGTATAGTGTGTGTGTGTATAGTGTGTGTGTGCGCGCGTGTATAGTGTGTATATGTGTGTATAGTGTGTATGTGTGTGTGCGCGTGTATAATGTGCATAATGTGCGCGTGTGTATAATGTGTGTGTATAATGTGTGTGTGCGCGTGTGTGTATGTGTGTGCGCGTGTGTATAATGTGTATGTGTGTATAGTGTGTGTGTGTGTAGTGTGTGTATATAGTGTGTGTGTAGTATGTGTGTGTGTATAGTGTGTGTGTGTATAGTGTGTGTGTGTGTATAGTGTGTGTGTGTATAGTGTGTGTGTGTATAGTGTGTATAGTGTGTGTGTGTGTATAATGTGTGTGTGTATAGTGTGTGTGTATAGTGTGTGTGTCTATAGTTTGTGTGTCTATAGTGTGTGTCTATAGTGTGTGTGTGTGTATATATAGTGTGTGTGTGTATATAGTGTGTGTATATAGTGTGTGTATATAGTGTGTGTGTGTATTGTGTGTGTGTGTATTGTGTGTGTATAGTGTGTGTGTGTATAGTGTGTGTATAATGTGTATAGTGTGTGTGTGTGTATAGTGTGTGTATAATGTGTATAGTGTGTGTATAGTGTGTGTATAATGTGTATAGTGTGTGTGTGTGTGTGTGTGTATAGTGTGTGTATAATGTTTTTAGTGTGTGTGTGTATAGTGTGTGGATAATGTGTATAGTGTGTGTATAGTGTGTATAGTGTGTGTGTGTGTGTGTATAATGTGTATAGTGTGTGTGTGTGTATATAGTGTGTGTGTGCGCGTTTGTGCATATAGTGTGTGTGCGCGCGCGCCTCTCTGCTGGGGCAATGACGTCACAGGTGGAAGTGAGGGGCTGCTCTCACAATCAATGGGGGACTTTTAGTTCCGCATTGAACGTACCAGGGATTATGGGATCAACCCCAGATTTGGATTTCGGCGGACCTGGATTATGGATGTCACAGGGAATTAAATTTGAAAAGATGGTGTCTATTGTGTTCTAATTTCTATTTTTATGTCTTTTCAGGGTCAACTTTGGAGAACGTCGGGGGACATCTAAATGGATTACGACGGACCTTTAGCATTTTAATAATTTTGTTAATAAATTGGTCAACGAGGGATGGCGTCGGGGGGTTTTTTGTTCTAAAAAAAAAAAAATCACTTTTCTAGTGCGCACATAGCCTAAAGATCTTACTTTTACTTTTTTTTTTTGGAATGGTTGCACAAGCCACCTTCCAACATACATATCGATGAAAAATTCATTATACAACCACAAGTAGCAGCAGCATAGGTGGCGAGGACGCGGCAGGCAGCGGGGATAGGTAAGCTCTATGAATCCTCCTCCTCCTCCTCATAATTCTCCTCCTCATAATTCTCATAATTCTCCTAATTCTCCTCCTCATAATTCTCCTCCTCATAATCCTCCTCCTCATAATCCTCCTCCTCATAATCCTCCTCCTCCTCATAATCATGATGGAGGAGGAGGATAATGAGGAAGAGGAGGAGGATAATGAGGAGGAGGAGGAGGATAATGATGATGGAGGAAAAGGATAATGATGATGGAGAAGGAGGATAATGATGATGGAGGAGGAGGATAATGATGATGGAGGAGGAGGATAATGATGATGGAGGAGGAGGATAATGATGGAGGAGGAGGATAATGATGATGGAGGAGGATAATGATGATGGAGGAGGATAATGATGATGATGGAGGAGAAGGAGGATAATGATGATGGAGAAAGAGGATAATGATGATGGAGGAGGAGGATAATGATGATGGAGAAAGAGGATAATGATGATGGAGGAGGAGGATAATGATGATGGAGGAGGAGGAGGATAATGATGGAGGAGGAGGATTATAATGATGATGGAGAAGGAGGATAATGAGGAGGAGAATGATGATGGAGGAGGAGAAGTAGGAGGAGGTGGAGTATTCATAGAGCTTACCTATCCCCGCTGCCTGCCGCGTCCTCGCCACCTATGCTGCTGCTATGTATGTTGGAAGGTGGCTTGTGCAACCATTCAAAAAAAAAAAAGTAAAGTAAGATCTTTAGGCTATGTGCGCACTAGAAAAGTGATTTTTCTCAGAAATTTTCTTGAGAAACTTCTGGGAGTTGAAGATTACCGCACTGCGGTAAAAAAACGCACCAAAACCACGGGAAAAACGCATGCGCTTTTCCTGCAGTTTTCCCGCAGGTTGGTCCCTGCGTTTTTTTTATGCTGAACTGCAATAAATAATATAGATATTAGATAGACAAATAATGGATAGATAGATAGATAATAGATGAGAAAGACCTATATAATGTCCCACCTCCCCGCATATTCTAAGCTGGCACCCTTTAGTGACTTTCATCACTAAAGGGTGCCTAGCCTTGTATTTAGCCAAAAAATAAATAATTTAAAAAAAATGACGTGGGGTTCCCCCTATTTTTGTAGCCAGCTAGGGTAAAGCAGATGGCTGCAGCCTGCAAACCACAGCTGGCAACTTCACCTTGGCTGGTAATCCAAAACAGAGGGCACCCCACGCAGTTATTTTACATTAAATAAATAATTTAAAACAAAAAACGTGGGGTCCCCCCAAATTGGATCACCAGCCAAGGTAAAGCGGACAGCTGGGGTCTGATATTCTCAGACTAGGGAGGTCCACTGTTATTGGACACTCCCCAGCCTAAAAATAGCAGGCCGCAGCCGCCCCAGAAGTGGCGCATCCATTAGACGTCCCAATACTGGCGCTTCGCCCCAACTCATCCCGTTGCCCTGGTGCGGTGGCAAACGGGGTAATATATGGAGTTGATAACAGCTGTGAATTGCCAGCTGACATCAAGTCCTGGTATTAGTAATGGGTGGGTATCTAGTAAACACCCCCATTACGAATTCTTTTATTTGAAAGTAATACTTTTTATTAGAACAAAAAAAACCCCGACGCCATCCCTTGTTGACCAATTTATTAACAAAATTATTAAAATGCTAAAGGTCCGCCGTAATCCATTTAGATGTCCCCCGACGTTCTCCTAAGTTGACCCTGAAAAGACATAAAAATAGAAATTAGAACACAATAGACACCATCTTTTCAAATTTAATTCCCTGTGACATCCATAATCCAGGTCCGCCGAAATCCAAATCTGGGTTTGATCCCATAATCCCTGGTACGTTCAATGCGGAACTAAAAGTCCCCCATTGATTGTGAGAGCAGCCCCTCACTTCCACCTGTGACGTCATTGCCCCAGCAGAGGCGCGCGCACACACACACACTATACACACACCACACACTATATACACACTATATATACACACACACTATACACACACTATACACACACACTATATACACACACCACACACTATATACACACTATATATACACACACACTATATACACACACACACATTATATACACACACACACATACTCATAATATACACACACTAAACACTATATATACACTATACACACACACTATATACACACACACTAAACACACACTATATACACACACTAAACACACACACACTAAACACACACACACTATACACACACTATACACACACTATATACACACACACTAAACACACAATATATACACACACTAAACACACACACACACTATATACACACACACACACTATATACACACTATATATACACACACACTATATACACACTATATACACACACTATACACACACACTATACACGTGCGCACACACACACTATACACGCACTATACACACACACACACACACACACACTATACACACACATTATACACGTGCACACACACACTATACACACACTAAACACACACACTATATACACACACACACACTATACACACACACTTTATACACACACACACACTATATACACACACACTATACACACACACTATATACACACACACTATATACACACACACTATATATACACACACACACACTATACACACACACACACTATACACACACACACACTATACACACACACACTATACACACACACTATACACACACACACTATACACACACACACTATACATACTATACACACACACACTATACACACACTATACACACACACACACACACACACACACTATACACACACACTATACACACACACACTATACACACACACTATACACACACACACTATACACACACACACTATACACACACACACACACACACACACTATACACACACACACACACACTATACACACACACACTATACACACACACACACACACACTATACACACACACTATACACACACACACACACACTATACACACACACACACACACTATACACACACACACACACACTATACACACACACACACTATACACACACACACACACTATACACACACACACTATACACACACACACACACACTATACACACACACACTATACACACACACTATACACACACACACACTATACACACACACTATACACACACACTATACACACACACACTACACACACACACACACACACACACTATATACACACACACTATACACACACACACACACTATACACACACACACACACACACTATACACACACACACACACACACTATACACACACACTATATACACACACACACTACACACACACACTATACACACATACACATTATACACACGCGCACACACACATTATACACACACTACACACACATACACATTATACACACATTATACACACATACATTATACACACGCGCACACACACACGCACATTATGCACATTATACACGCGCACACACATACACACACACATACACACACATACACACTATACACACACTATACACGCGCGCACACACACACTATACACACGCGCGCGCACATTATATACACACACGCGCACGCACACACACACATTGTACACACACACGCGCACACACACATTATGCGCGCGCGCACACACATTATACACACGCGCGCACACACATACACACGCGCACACACATTATACAAACGCGCACACACATTATACACACACGCGCGCACACACATTATACACACGCGCGCACACACATTATACACACGCGCGCACACACATTATACACGCGCGCACACACACATTATACACGCGCGCACACACATTATACACGCGCACACACACACACACATTACACACACGCGCGCACACACACATTATACGCACGCGCACACACACACATTATACGCACGCGCGCGCACACATTATACGCACACGCGCACACACATAATACGCGCGCGCACACACACATACGCGTGCGCACACACACACACACATTATACACACGCGCGCACACACACATTATACGCGCGCGCACATACATTATACGCACATTATACACATTATACGCACGCACATTATACACACACACACCTGTGAGTGCTTTCCTGCAGTGACCTGGAATTCGGAAGGTCAACGCAGGGGCGCACACACAGCAGTGTGTGTATAATGTGTGTGTGACTGCTGGGGCAATGACATCACAGGTGCTAGTAATTTCATTCACCTGACCCCGTGAAGACAGTGCCGCCCGATATCACTACCGTGACCGGGTCTTGCAGCACTGCCGTCACGGGGTCATGTGAGTCCATGGTGAGCTTACCTCACCTGACCCCCGATGTCGCTGGCAGGCTGCTGTCCTGGCCCGGTGTCCTGAGGCGGCACGTCATCGTAGCTACAGCTGATCGTGTCCTCCGATCAGCTGTTCTGCAGTCCTGTTGTGATTGCGCTCGCTCCCACGATCACAACGGGATCTGAAGGAGCGAGGGCGCATGCGCCGCCCTCTTAGACACCAAGCTGTGTGATGCGGGCTTCAGAAACATGGCGCCGGAGATAAGCGCTATACGCAGAGGCCCACTCCGGCGCCATGTTTCTGAAGATTATAAATTTACATACAGCCAGAGGGAGGGAGGGAGGAACAGGCGGCGCGGGGGCGGGAAACACGTGCATAACCCGCCCGGACATCAGGAGAGAGGGAGGAACAGGCTGGTGGGGGGGCGGGGAACTCCTGCATAACCCGCCCGGACATTAACAGAGAGGTGCACACGTCAATCAAAAAGTGCACGAAATTTCAAACTTTATAAAGTTGGATTTCACTGACTAAACACCCGAGCTGCACCCTAATGGTATGTACACAATGTGCCTGATAGTGCCAGTACTGCACTGGCTGCAGCTTATACACGAAAATCCTGATGTTTGGTTCCCTTTAAGAAAATTCCGGACCCTTTGAAAGATTTTTGCACCTGCGGTTTTGGTGAGGATTTTTAGCGGAATTGCTGCCGTTTTTCCGAAGGTTCCTCCCTGTGGGTTTTTACCATTAATTAATGGCAAAACCGTAGGTACCTGCATAAATTAAGTGACATGCACATTAATTCTGCAGCGGAAATTCCGCAGCAAAATCCACAGGGACAAAAAAATGCAGTGTGCGCACAGCATTTTTTAATCCCCATAGATTTTGCTGGAGAATCACTGGAGAAATGTTATAAACATTTTCTGCAGCATTCCTTCAGAGAATTCCGTGGCAATTCCGCAGGTACAACCGCAGCGTACACACAGGGTCTTATATGGTTTTATTAAATCATATCTCAGGTTTTTAAATCAACCAAGTATATATATACAACTACAATTCCAAAAAGTTGGGACATCGGATAAAATGTAAAGAAAACAATAATGCAATGATTTAGAAATCTCTTATAGCCATAGAACATAGAATACATACTGTATCAGAAGTGGAAATTTAGATGTTTTCCATTTCATTTGAAAAAATGAACTAATTTAGAAATTGATGGCAGCAATACATCTCAAACAGTAGAGACAGTGTTACTAAAATGCTGAAAATGCAAGTCAAATCTCTATCATGTAAAAAATAAGCCATTTATTCACACAATCCAAAAATCTTCACATTTAAAATGAGCTGAGGAAAAATGGAAAACTATTCTGTGGTCAGATGAATCAAAATGTGAAATTCTTTATGGAGACCACGAACACCATGTATTGCAGACTCAAAAGGGAGCCGACCATCCAGCTTATCAGCTCACAATTTAACAGCCTGCATCCCTGGGGGTATGAGGCTGCATTAGTGCCCATTGTATGGGCCGATTACATGTTTTCAAAGGCACTACCAATGCTGAGCATCAGTGGTGTAAGTAGAGTTCAATGGGCCCCGGTGCAAAATTCGGACCTCCATATAGTATTATGTAGCTCCCATATAGTAGTATGCAGCGACCATATAGTAGTAGGCACCCCCATATAGTATTATGCAGCCCCTATATACCATTATACAGTCCCTATGTGGTAGCATCCAACCCTGATCTTGTTTAATGTACCCCCATAGTCGTCTGGCCATCGTGATTAAATACATACTCCCTTCTCGTTCCCCCCGCTGCTCCGGTCTCCTCAGTGTGTCCACTGTTCTGCCGTTCTGCTCATCTCAGCACAGCAGGTGCGCAGTATTGACGTCATCGTGCTCCGCTGTGCTGAGAGGTCAGAGCGCCGCAGACACAGCTGGAGAATGATGAGAGAGGGAGCGCTCTGCTCGCTCTCTCATCATTGCTTTCAATTGTATCGCCACCTTCAAAGCCGATACATTTGTAAGTGTCAGTCGAATCCCCGGCAGGGAGGGCCTTTGCCAGCGCTGGCACTGTGCCCCATAGCGGTCGGGTGGCCTGCCACCATTGGTGATGCGCAACTGGCTAAGGTCCTCGGGCCCCCTAAACCCCCGGACCCAGTTGCGATGGTGATCCTTGTGACCACAATTATTCTACCCCTGCTGAGCATTATATAGAGGTTGTAGAACATATGCTCCCATCAAGACAATGTCTAAAGTTTATGCCCAAAAAGGAGTGACCAGGGAGGGTCTTGCAAGACAATTCTAACCACATACTGCAACTATCACAGCGGTATGGCTTTGCAGGAAGAAAGGTTTGGGTGATAAATTGGCCGCCTGCAGTCCAGATCTTTCAACAATAAAAACAAAAACATTGGTCACATTATTATTATTATTATTGCACCATTTATTCCATGGCACTTTACAAGTGAAAGAGGGTATACGTACAACAATCATTAACAGTACAAAACAGACTGGTATAGGAGGAGAGAGGACCCTGCCCGCGAGGAGTCACAGTCTACAGGTAATGGGTGATGGTACAATAGGTGGGGACAGAGCTGGTTGCGCAGTGGTGTACTGGAGTTAGGGTTATTGTAGGTTGTAGGCTTGTTGGAAGAGGTGGAATTAAAAACTCAGCAAAGATAATCCAGGATTATTGAGCAGATACAATCCTACATCAGCCAAAAATACGATAACATTCTTCTCCCCAAACTCCAGCATTGGTCTCCTGACTTGTAGTCTTTTACAGACTATTGTATGAAGAAGCGGTGATGCTACACGATGGTAGACCTGCCCTGGCCCAACCTATTGATATCTGTTGTTGCTATCAATTTCTAAAAGAGCTAATTTTTTTTAAATAAAATGGAAAAATGTCTATCTCTCCACTTTTGTGTACTTTTGTGATTAAAATATGGATATAAAAGATTTCCCAATCATTGCATTCTTACTTTCTTTATACTTTGCATTTTACACAGCGTCACAACTTTTGGGAACTGGCATTGTAGAAACAAGAAAAATATTTTTAGCATTGCTACAATTTGTTCTCTTTGAAGATCTAGAAAACTGATAATCCCTCTTGTGCCAAGCAATTTTCATTAATCATTCAGCCCTTTCTCATTGTGGGATTTGAGTGCTCATTACCATGACTTCACTTCCGATGAATACAGTAGGTATACATTTCATAAATGAAGTGTTTTCCAAATAAAAAAAAGTATTTTAATAACTTCCACCTTTTCATCCATTACCATTACCCCTTGGTGGTTATGTTTATTTTTTGCTAAACCTTAAAGTGGACCTGTCATCCCTCCTTATATGTCTGTCATGGTAAATAAATACTTACATTTACCAATAAATAACAATTCAGCAGCCCTACTTCTTAAGGTGGCGTTACACGGTATGATATATCGTGCAATATGTCATCGGGGTCACGGAATTCGTAACGCACATCCGGCATCGTTAGAGATGTTGTACTGTGTGACACCTCCGAACGACTGTTAACGAGCAAAAATACTTACCTTATCGTTGCTCGTTGACACGTCGTTCATTTCCATAATGTTGTTCCTCCTTCTGCGCGCCGGCTGTTTGTCGTTCCCGTGGCAGCACACATCGCTACATCGGGCCCCCCCCGGGAACGACGAAAAACACCTTACCTGCATCCCGCTGGCAATGATTAAGGAAGGAGGTGGGCGGGATGTTATGTCCCGCTCATCTCCGCCCCTCCGCTTCTATTGGGTGGCCGCTGTGTGACGTCGCTGTGACGCCGAACGTCCCTCCTACTTCAGGAAGCGGATGTTCGCCTTCCACAGCGACGTCGTTAGGGAGGTAAGTGTGTGTGACGGGGTTTAACGACTTTGTGCGCCACGGGAAATGAATTGCCCGTGACGCACAAATGATGGGGGCGGGTGCGATCGCTCATGCGATCGTACGATAAATCGTTGCGTGTAACGCCACCTTTAGAACTTTGCAACGTGACATTCATCTGTTACTTCTAGTAGATATACACTGACGAGCAATAGGGTGACAATGTTTGGAACTTTTGACTTTCAGGCTCCATATCTCACCATCCTCTACAGCTTTGAACGTGAGACTACCTTTATTTCATAGACAATCATCTTGTCTATGTCATACATAAATTTCAATTGCACCTATTTAGCATATGATTAGTTATGCAGATTCATGCATTGTTAATGTTTTGCTCCTAAAAATCTCAATTTAAATATTTATTATTTTGTTAGTACTTTGTAAAACCACCTTTAGTTTTCAACACTGTCTGAATCCTTCTGGTCATGCTCTTTTTAAGATTTAAGCATGCCTTTACCAAAATCTGTTCCCAGGTCTCTTCTACATTTTCCTAATTTTGGTGCATACAGGTCTCACGTGGGTATCCATACAGCTTTTTCTTCAACTCTCCACACAAGTGTTCGATTGGGTTGAGGTCTGGGCACTGTGGGGGACAATCCAGTACTTCTACTACATTGTCACTGAATCTTTTCTTTGTCACTCTTGATTTTCACTTCGAGTATGTCGTCCTTCACATACCTGTAGTACTCTCATGTATGAAGTAACTTGTCTTGTATTATACTCACATATAGCTCAGCATTGAAACCACTATCAATCATGGTCAAATATCCAACACCTTTGGCTTTGGAACATTCCCATATCATCAGGCTTCTTCCACTGAACCTGACAGGTTCTTTAATCTATTTGCTCCTTTTTCCCTCATGTCTTTCATTATTTGCACTCATCAGAGCCTAGTCTATTAATTTTTGTCTCACCGAATCACCCATTTCCAATCTTCTACCGTCCAATTTTTGTACTTCTTTGCATACTTGAGCCAACATTACTTATGATGCTATTGAAGTTGAGACTTCACCTTTTTTCGGGCCACCAATATAGATTTGTGTAGCTCACATTGCACGGTGCTTGATCTCACTATTAGGGTATGTGCGCACGTTGCTTTTTACCTGCTTTTTACCTGCTTTTTTGCTGCTTTTTCTTCTGCGCTGTTTAATGCCAAAATGGATGTGTTCTTCTATTCAAGCAAAGTCTATGGGAATTTGGGTTTCTTGTTCACACTATGTTGTTCAAAATGCTGCCTTTTTGTGGCAGAACTTTGGTCAAAAACTCAGCTTTTCAAAGAAGCAACATGTCAATTGTTTTTGCCATTTGGGTTTTGCACTGCAAAGCTGAGTTTTTGACCAAAGTTCTGCCACAAAAAGGCAGCATTTTGAACAACATAGTGTGAACAAGAAACCCAAATTCCCATAGACTTTGCTTGAATAGAAGAACACATCCATTTTGGCATTAAACAGCGCAGAAGAAAAAGCAGCAAAAAAGCAGGTAAAAAGCAACGTGCGCACATACCCTTACAATGCATACCAGCCACCTCCACCGCCGTGTTTGTTACATCAGAACTGATAGACCTTGTGAATAGCCGACTTGTTGACTCTGATATTTTGCTTTCATTTTGTATTCTTCCTCCTGTCATAGCATTCACATGATGCAATTTGGCAATTTTCTTGACCGAGAGGCTGCTGTTGATGAGCTCATGACTCATGCTAAATAGTTGCAAGTCACATTTATGGATTAGAAAGCCGAGATGATTGTCTATAAAGTGAAGGTAGTCTCACACTCACAGCTGTAGTTGATTGCGAGATATGGAACCTGAAAGTCAACAGTTCAAAACATTGTTACCCTTTTGCTCATCAGTGTATAAAAAGTTAGTAATCAGCGTGCATATGTGTAATGACCACCATCATGGCAAAAAAAGCCTGGCACCAAATACCTGAAGCAGGAGCAAAGGACATTACAAGAGGTGTTGCAAACTATACAGATATAGTATTCTTATGCTTAGTTATGTGTGTAGATATCTATATACTAATATTGCTATTATTATTGTATTGTAAGCAAACCTGACCTAACATCAGAGGTGGATGACCTCCTGGTGCATTCTCACCAGACATTTCTATTTCATGATTGCCCTGTGAAATGCATACAGTGCAAAACTCCATGACTTTGCTGTGTCGAGTAGATTCTGAATGTAGTCTGAGAGTTTCAGATGGTAAAAGCTTTAATGGTCACGTTCTGGCTCACTAGTCGTTTTTGATAAAAAAAAAATAGAATCTGCCATACATGGTTACTAAACTGACCTATTTACTAATGCAATCCCCACCGAAACAGAGGAAGGACGTGTCAAGCTTTACAGGATATTTTCTGCACATGTATACTCACACTAGATTGGAGTGAATTAAAGATATAAAAGATATTATAATCTGTAATGGAGAGTAATTGTGTATGTGAGGCCTCCTCTCTGCTGCAAATAGGGCCCCAGTATGTACAAGTAGGCTGATCGCCATTGCCGTAAACTAAACTCTGGCAACATACAAGATTTGGTTGGATGAACTTGCTGATTTGGGTGGGATCTTACAACCCTAAGGCCTGCGACACACATCCGTGCTGCCGGCACATGTTTGTCATTTTTTACACGTACCGGCGGCATGGAGACACGTTCAGCAATACTATCCTATTGTAGCAGGCACACACACGTAAAACCACACGGAACGTGTGTCCGTGTGCGTTTGTACGTGTGTGCGTTTTTCAAAGCGCTGACATGTCAGTGATTTCTCCCGCAGCACGGGTGTCACACGGCCCGCACCCGTACCACACGGGTGTAGTGTGGATGCGGTCCCGTGTGACACGCGCCGGAGAAAACACACATGTCAGTGAAAAAAAACCAAAACATTAACTCACCTTCTCCAGCCCTCCCGTCTCTGCCGCTGCTGCCTCTTGCTGCCGACCGCCGCTCATTATTCTCATTGAATATTCACTTCACTGCCTGGCAGCAGCAGCCGCGGGGAGACGGGAGGGCTGGAGACCGAGGATCAGCACCATGGACAGCACCGCAGACATCAGGAAGGACCAGGTGAGTATGTTAATTACCGATTCTACGTGTGCTATCGCGGATAGCACACGTAGAACACACGTGTCCCGCACGTACCAGAGACACGTACTTACCTGCACGCAACACGCAGGGGAAATACGGGTCTCTCGGCACGTGCGTGAATTTCACGTGAGTGTGGCAGAGGCCTAAGGCTGTGTCCGCACTTTCCGTTTTCACCTGTGTTTCAGCTGCTTTTCCGCAGCGTTTTGAACTGCAGTGTTTTCATGCCAAAATACATGTGTTTTGATGTTCCAGCAAAGTCTATGAGAAAAGTGGATTTCTTGTGCGCACAATGCAGTTCAAAACGTTGCGTTTAATTTGCATAATTTTGGGCAAAAACTCTGCGTTCAAAGAAGCAGCATGTCAATTGTTTTTGCCATTTGGGCTGCGTTTTGCTAACATTGAAGTCAATGAGAAGTTGTAAAAAGCAAGCAACATCAAAATTCCTGCATTTTACGTGCAGAAAGCATGCGTTTCTGATATCAAAATAATGGAATGATATGTCCCTTTACACACACACATAGTCCGACAATTAAATTCCTGAAAAATATTAATTTATTGGAATTATAGCGATAAATAGTATAAAACCGCTATAATTATATTAAATATAACTATTATCGTTATAATTTAAATAATTATATTTTTTTCCTTTTTTTTTCCCTTTTTTCATTGTGTTTGTATGTCAAAACTGTATTTAGTAGTGTCTTTGTAATCAAAACGCATCTGATTTTAAGCAATGGAAACGCAGTTAAAAAGCGCTAAAAACGCGGTAAAAACGCATGTGTATTTACCGCGATTTTGTGATCAAAGTAACTTTGGCAAAAGCAATTTCTGCCAGAGGATGCGTTTAGAACTGCAACTACGACGACGCAAAGTGCGGACACAGCCTATTCCATAGTCCATTGAGCAAGCACTGGCAATAGCATTAAGAGGTCAAAAGTGACCAGTTTTTGCCCTTGTTTTATTCCTGCTGTTTCTCTCAGTATTCTGTTTTTAATTTGCTGTGCTGTTCTAGATATATGGAGCTTTTTTGTTCTGTGCTTCTGTTTATTAAGGGGATGTGGCTCACAGGGTAATAATGCAGAACCGTCTAAAGATCCTTCCTTTGAAATTAATGTAATGCCAGTAAAAAGTAGCACTAAATTAAAAAACACATATCTCTGGAACCATTTGATGGATTGCAGAAGAAAAAAACAACAGAAAAGTTATGATAGTAGCAGGAATACCATAAGAGCTAATAATTGGCCAGTTTTGACCTGGTGATAGTTTCTCTCTAAGAATCTCTTCAAGTGCTTACTTAGATCATCTCCTTGCATGTTTAGATGGGACCTAATCTGCAGATTAATAGAGTGTCACCCAGGGAATGGAGTACTCGGTCCCAGGCAGTTTACTACTGGGCATTGTCACTTTGGTGGTGGCCGTTGCGGCCTGGTCCGATCTGGCCGTGGTCGGAGGGTCCGGTGCTACCGGTGGTCAGCGGTCAGGGGTGATACAGATTCTGCTGCCTTGGGGACTAGTGGGGCTAAGGAGGTTTCCACTCTTACCAGCTCCTGTTGCCTCTCCTTGTGCAGAGCCCGTGCATCCTGGGCTTGCACAACCACCACTACCCCATCATCTCCGAGCGCCAGTCCTCTGTTTGCTGGATCATTTGCAGCCATATCCATAGGCACAGCCGTCCCAGCTCTTCTTCAAGCCAGGGAACGGTTCTGCGGGCTGGAGGGGCAGACATTCTCTCCTCTGCAGGTTTGCTGGTCTTGTGCTGCAGAGCTGCGATTGCTCCAGCATACCAGGGTGCATTCTGCCGACGCCTCTGCCGGCTTCCCATAGTTAGTTTCACTTTTGCATTCTGCACACTCCCAGGGGCGGAGTCGGTTTTTCGCGCCCTTTTGCCACACTGATGGCGCAGTCAGTTTTTCACAGAATTAAAGATGGCTGTAGTTTTTGCACAAAATAGTCCATAAGGCGCACGTCACTCGGGTTAATGGGCCTAGTCCTTATCCTGTTCGTGACGCCAGGAAAAAAGCTGTGTTGCCCAGAGAATGGGGTACTCGGTTCCAGACAGTTTACTACTGGGGAATGTCACTTTGGTGGTGGCCGTTGCCCAGTCCCGTGCCCTAGGTGCTTTCTGATGGGGAGTATTTACAGGGGAGAATAAAGTAATTTGTATGACGCCACCTGCGGGTTGCGGTTAATATGCGGGAACCGCCGCTGCTGGATTGGTTACCTCTAGGGCTGGTGGTAATGGCAGCTGAGGTTGTAGGCCCCCTACAGGTAGGGCTGAGCCCAGGGAGCTGTATGGCGGACGTGTCGGATTAAGGGAGACCACACCAGGGTTGTAATTAACAGTCTCTACTCACTGGTGGGCCCTTGGATGGCTGGTTCAGGTCCCTGTATTTCCAGTGCCAGTTGATGACTCGGTTGCTCTGTCCCCGGCACTCTCTGTGTGGTTGGGTCCCTGTAGCGTGGAGCATTTGGGGCCCGACTGTCTCTTTGCAGCGGCAGTCTCCTACTCCGTACGGCGGGCAGTGTTGACCCTGTAGGGAGGTATGTGTCCGAACCCTGATCCTTGCTTTACTGCTGATGCCCCTGGATTTGTGGGTCAGTGAGGACCGTGGAGATCCCCTCACTGTGCAAGTATTTACCAGGTCATCTGAAACTGTCGCCTGACCTAGGGCCCTGTGCCCCGTGTGTGCTCTGGTTCCAGCGGTATTCGGATGTACCCGCCCTGGCGACCACTCTCCTGTGCCCCCGAGTCACCGTTACACGACCCAGCTCTCAGGCACATCTCTCTACTTTCACTTCTACTGCTTCTCTGCCTTGTCCCCTCCCACTAGGCTGTCTAGTCCCTCTGGTCTGGCTCCACCCTCTAAGTGGCCATCCCCTTGTTTGACTAGACAGTGCCCCCTGGTGTGGAGTGGTAACTAGGATTTTGGTGTGTGTGGGTGTTTCTGGCACTGGTGTTCCAGGTCCCAGGGGGTAGGTCCTGCATCCCCGTGAGGATGCAGTTCCCTGTAGTGCCCTGAGTGTCTCAGGGGCGCTACAATAGCATTAGTGTAATGTATGGGTGCCTTGCTGCTGAAATCACAGCTACGGGGAGGATATTGACTTTATTCCTCGCCGGAGCCACTGGCTTTCAAAGGAGTGCTGGAGTGGCTTCAGTCACCACTCAGTAAACAGTGAGAGGCATATCTGTGCAGAGCGTACAGTCAAAGTGTAGAGAAGTACTTACTGTGTGCTGAGTGGTGATTGAAGCTGCTCTGGCACACCTCTATGACTCAAAGCCAGCAGTTTCCAGGAGGAATAAAGTTCATTACTTCCCAAATACTGCACTATCAGTAAGGGGGGCAAACAAAATTGAAACACTATTAATCTCCAGATTAACCCCTTTCCTGCAGGTTATCAGCTTTTGGAGACTTGACAGGAGAACCAAGAGAGAACAGTGTCCTTGAGCCTGACAGAGCAGAGCATGGTGAGGAAGAGATGGTGATCAATAGTGTTGAAAGCCGCACAGAGATCCAGGAGAATCAGCAGGGAGTAGTATCATTAGATTTAGCTGTTAGTAGATCATTAGAGACTTTAGTAAGAGCAATTTCAGTAGAGTGTAAAGGTACCGTCACACATAACGAGATCGCTAGTGAGATCGCATATGAGTCACGGTTTCCGTGACACAGTTGCGATCCCGTTAGCGATCTTGTTAAGTGTGACACCTACCAGTGATCAGGCCCCTGCTGTGAGATCTCTAGTTGTTGCAGAATGGTCCAGGCCATTTTCTTCAAAGGCGATGTCCTGCTGGGCAGGACACATCGCTGTGTTTGACACTGTGTGACAGGGTCACAGTGACTGCTGAGATCGTTATACAGGTCGCTACTGCGGCCTGTATTGTTCCTGCATCTCTGGTAAGGTCTGACTGTGTGACATCTCACCTGCGACCTCCCAGCGACTTACCTGCGATCCCTATTAGGTCGCATCGTTTTCGGGATCGCTGGTAAGTCGTTGTGTGTGACTGGACCTTTAGGCGGGCTTTGCACGCTGCGACATCGGTAATAATGTGTTACCGATGCTGCAGCGATAGTCCCTCCCCCGTCGCACATGCGATATCTAGTGAAAGCTGCCGTAGCGATTATTATCGCTATGGCAGCTTCACACGCACATACCTGCCGTGCGACGTCCCTCAGGCCGGCGACCCACCTCCTTCCTAAGGGGTCGGGTCGTGTGGCGTCACAGCGACGTCACACGGCAGGCGGCCAATTGAAGCGGAGGGGCGGAGATGAGCAGGATGTAAACATCCCGCCCACCTCCGTCCTTCTCATTGCAGCCGGGAGGCAGGTAAGGTGATGTTCCTCGCTCCTGCGGCTTCACACACAGCGATGTGTGCTGCCGCAGGAGCGAGGAACAACATTGCACCTGTCGCTGCACCGGCATTATGGAAATGTCGGAGGCTGCAGCGATGATACGATAACGACGCTTTTGCGCTCGTTCATCGTATCAAAAAGGTTTTACACGTTGCGATATCGACTGCGACGCCTGATGTGCGTCACTTTCGATTTGACCCCATCAACATCGCACGTGCGATGTCGCAACGTGCAAAGCCGCCCTTAGGAGCAGAAATCGGATTGTACACGGTCAAGAAGAGAATTATCTGAACGACAGCATATTAGACAGGACTGGACCAAGCATTCCAGATGTTTAGAGAGGAAGGGGAGATTAGAGACCGATCTGTAATTCGCAATGTAGTTTTGATTGATTGATTTTTTTTAATAGAGGGTAAACTGACATGTTTGAAGGAGGAGGGAAAAACACCAGATGAGGCCTCCTTCACACATCTGTGCAAAACACTAACGTTTTGCACTGTCCATGGTGGAGGTGCATATGTGTGTTTACATGCAGGGCCAGATTAAGGTTGGTGGGGGCCCCTGGGCAGAAAATCTGGTGGGGGTCCCATAACGTTAACATTTTTAGCTATAACAGTAGAGCGCGAACTGTAGCATTTAGATATAAATCCAATGAACATATCTTATCCTGTTCTGCCACATTCAGATTAAAGGCCCAGTCACACACAACGACTTACCAGCGATCCCGAAAACAAGGCGACCTGATAGGGATCGCTGGTAAGGGGTGCTTCACACATAGCGAGATCACTACCGAAATCGCTGCTACGGCACGGTTTTGGTGACGCAACAGTGACCTCATTAGCGATCTCGCTGTGTGTGACACTGAGCAGCGATCTGGCCCCTGCTGCGAGATCGCTGCTCGTTACACACAGCCCTGGTTCGTTTTCTTCAAAGGCGCTCGCCCGCTGTGACACACAGATCGCTGTGTGTGACAGCGAGAGAGCGACGAAATGAAGCGAGCAGGGAGCAGGAGCCGGCATCTGGCAGCTGCGGTAAGCTGTAACCAGGGTAAACATCGGGTAACCAAGGTGGTTACCCGATATTTACCTTAGTTACCAGCCTCCGCAGCTCTCACGCTGCCTGTGCTGCCGGCTCCGGCTCTCTGCACATGTAGCTGCTGTACACTTCGGGTTAATTAACCCGATGTGTACTGTAGCTAGGAGAGCAGGGAGCAAGCGCTAAGCAGTGTGCGCGGCTCCCTGCTCTCTGCACATGTAGCTGCACTACACATCGGGTAATTAACCCGATGTGTCCTGTAGCTAGGAGAGCAGGGTGCCAGCGCTAAGCAGTGTGCGGCTCCCTGCTCTCTGCACATGTAGCTGCACTACACATCGGGTAATTAACCCGTTGTGTACTGTAGCTAGGAGAGCAAGGAGCCAGCGCTCAGTGTGCGCGGCTCCCTGCTCTCTGCACATGTTGCAGCACAGCGACGCGTGTCGTTATGATCGCTGCTTCGGCTGCTGTGTTTGACAGCTAACCAGCGATCATAACAGCGACTTACAAGGTCACTGTTACGTCACAGAAAATGGTGACGTAACAGCGACGTCGTTTTCGCTGTCGCTTAGTGTGAACCCAGCCTAAGTCGCTGGGAGGTCGCAGGTGAGATATCACACAGTCAGATCTTACCTGTGATGCAGGAACAATACAGGTGGCAGTAGCGACCTGTATAACGATCTCAGCAGTCACTGTGACCCTGTCACACAGTGTCAAACACAGCGATGTGTCCTGCCCAGCAGTACATCGCCTTTGAAGAAAATGGCCTGTGTGTCGCCCGTGGATAAGGGGTACTCAGATCCGGGCCACGAGGTCACTTCTGTGGGTATCACGGTGGCGTGACCCGGTCTGTGATCCCAGGCTCCACAGTAAAAAGGGGTTAGGTAAGGGAGATTGTCCGTGACGCCACCCACGGTTGTGGTGAGGTTGTGACACCACCGCTGCTCTGGACGGGGATCCCGGGAGCGATGGTATGGAGCAGCTAGGATGTTGTTTCCCCTCCGTGGGTAGGGGGTTGGTGGTCCCGGGGCCCGGTGATTGGGTGGGGATGGATGGCATGCAGGTTACGGGGCCTGGTGAGATGCAGGGTCGCAGGGGCAGCGCTGTGCCGCACGGCACGGTGGTACTCACTCAGCCCAATGATGCACACAGAGTCTCTGCTGAAACAAACGGCTGGATGGACGGGTCCCACAGGCGGCTGCGGTGTTTTTCCCCTGACCCCAGGTTGGTGATGTAAGTCCTCTCCTGCACCTTCCGTATGCTCCTCCTGCGCTCCGGTTTCCAGCTGGCTCCCCGATTCAGTACCGGTGGGCTACCGCCCAGCCACGGCTACCTACGGTTCCACCAACTGTCTGCCCAGCTCCCTGCAGACGGCCACTATCGTCTGTCTCACTCTGCACGAGGGCCCTAGGCTCCAACCTAGGCCCCAGTCTGCGTCTGCCTCTCTGCATACCTCCTCTCTCTTCCTCTCCTAGGACTTGTCTGGACTTGTTTCCTGCCTCAGGCCAGCTAAACTCTTGGGTGGGCGTCTCCATCTCCTGAATCCGCCCACCTGGTGTGTCTGTCTGAGCCCGAGGAAAGGAATCAAGTTCCACTGGGGATGTCTGCTGTGAACTGCTAGGGGTGGGTGTGTGTGTGTTGTTACCTGTGGCCCCTGGCTTGTCCAGGGCGCCACATTCCCCCTTAGCAAAATGCAGACCGTCCGCGGGCTGCCCGTCCATCACCGGTTTTATTTTTCTCTTTTAACTGTAAAAGATTAAAACATTAAACACAAGCATTACTTTGCAAACTTCCCACAATGGGAGGCACATCAAACATTAAAACACTTTTAATAATAACAATGGAACGTGTCCTTCAGTCACCCACCCAAACAACCTGGCCCTGATGCTGCCCCTAAGAAACGGGCAGCACCCCTTGACCCCAGTCCAGAACCAGGCTGCCCAGATAGTTAACGGGATGGGTGCTTCGCTGCCGTTGCGGCCGGGCGGACTGCCGGAGCCGTCGTCATCTCCACCGCGGCCGGGCGGACTGCCGGTGCCGTCGTCATCGGCGGTGCGGCTGGGATGGAAGCCGGGACCGGTGGCAGGGCAGTGACGATGGTAAGGCCTGGGCCCTCCCTCACAGACGCTGCGAGCTCCGCTACCAGTGACAGGGGTAACGGGTCGGTCGGGGCGTTGGCCGCGGGCACGGGCACCGAGGTTTCAGCGGTGCCGGACGGACGGGACATCTTGTGCAGCGGTGTTCCAGGAACCAAACACTGGCAGAGTCCTGGCGTCCCTGCTTCCACAGCCACGGTTCACATGCAGCCGGACGCCATCCCGTCCCCCTTAGTCTCTTTTTGGAACTTCCTTCTTCAGGGGGCGGGGCTCCACTTTCGCGCCTTTCCTGCTCGGGGAAGACGCTCGAGTGGGAAAATTTTCGCGCCCAAGATGGCGGCTTTGCAAAATTTTCGGCCGGACACCTCCGGCGGTAACAAGGCGCACCTCTGCCAAACGGCAGAGCGGTAGGATCCTGTTCGTGACGCCAAATGTGTCGCCCGTGGATAAGGGGTACTCAGATCCGGGCCACGAGGTCACTTCTGTGGGTATCACGGTGGCGTGACCCGGTCTGTGATCCCAGGCTCCACAGTAAAAAGGGGTTAGGTAAGGGAGATTGTCCGTGACGCCACCCACGGTTGTGGTTAGGTTGTGACACCACCGCTGCTCTGGACGGGGATCCCGGGAGTGATGGTATGGAGCAGCTAGGATGTTGATGTTGATGGGGATTTATTGTCCGTGACGCCACCCACGGTTGTGGTCATAATGGTGACACCACCGCTGCTCTGGACGGGGATCCCGGGAGCTGTGACAGGGAGCAGCTTTGTTGTTAGTTCTCCCCTCCGTGGGTAGGGGGTTGGTGGTCCCGAGGCCCGATGATGGGGTGGGGATGGATGGCAGGCAGGTTTTGGGGCCTGGTGAGGTGCAGGGTCGCAGGGGCAGCGCTGTGCCGCACGGCACGGTGGTACTCACTCAGCCCAATGATGCACACAGAGTCTCTGCTGAAACAAACGGCTGGATGGACGGGTCCCACAGGCGGCTGCGGTGTTTTTCCCCTGACCCCAGGTTGGTGATGCAAGTCCTCTCCTGCACCTTCCATACGCTCCTCCTGCGCTCCGGTTTCCAGCTGGCTCCCCGATTCAGTACCGGTGGTCTACCGCCCAGCCCCGGCTACCTACAGTTCCACCAACTGTCTGCCCGGCTCCCTGCAGGTGGCCACTATCGTCTGCCTCACTCTGCACGAGGGCCCTAGGCTCCAACCTAGGCCCCAGTCTGCGTCTGCCTCTCTGCAGACCTCCTCTCTCTTCCTTTCCTAGGACTTGTCTGGACTTGTTTCCTGCCTCAGGCCAGCTAAACTCCTGGGTGGGCGTCTCCATCTCCTGACTCCGCCCACCTGGTGTGTCTGTCTGAGCCCGAGGAAAGGAATCAAGTTCCACTGGGGATGTCTGCTGTGACCTGCTGGGGGTGTGTGTGTGTGTGTGTGTTGTTACCTGTGGCACCTGGCTTGTCCAGGGCGCCACACCTGGACCATTCTGCAACGACTAGAGATCTCACAGCAGGGGCCTGATCGATGGTAGGTGTCACACAAAACAACAGCGCTAACGGGATCGTTACTGCGTCACGGAAACCGTGACTCAGCTGCGATCTCTCTAGCGATCTTGTTATGTGTGACGGTACCTTTACAATACTACAATACAGATACAGTCCATGATAACTCACAGCCATCACATATACACAGAAAGTAGAGTTAAGGCTGCTTTACACGTTTCAATTATATATGCGATCTCGTATGCGATCGCACGCGCCCCCATCGTATGTGCGGAACGGGCAATTTGTTGCCCGTGTCGCACAAACGATTAACCCCCGTCACATGTACCTACCTTCCAAACGACCTCGCTGTGGGCGGCGAACATCCACTTCCTGGAGTGGGAGGGACATTCGGCATCACAGCGACGTCACACAGCGGCCGGCCAATAGAAGCAGAGGGGCGGACACCTCCTTCCTTCCGCATTGCCGGCGGAATGCAGGTAAGCGGTGTTCATCATTGCTGGGGTGTCACACACTGCGATGTGCGCTGCCTCAGCAACATTGAACAACCGGACATTCAATTTTTAGAAACTGAATGACGTGCATGCAATCAACGTTTTAACGCACAATCAGGGTCGCACGTAGCTGTCACCCACTACAATATCACTAACGATGCCGGATGTGCGTCACTTACGACGTGACCCCGCCGATATATCGTTAGATATATTGTAGCGTGTAAAGCCCGCTTTAGTCACATATTTTTTATTGATCCCAATGTTAAGGCAGCCAGGGCCGGCTTTTTCTGGCCTCCGGGTGAAAGAGTCTCAGTGGACCCCATCCACACACAGACACGCACATACACATACAGGCATACGTACATATACATATTTGAAGACAAATTCAGAAAAATACATATAAACAGACAAATATATGCACAGTCATATACACTGACATACATGCAGACACAGACGCATTAGGGCTCGTGTTCACGTTGCGTAATTCCATGCATTTATGCTGCGTATTACACTGCAGTATAAATGCATGCGTCCTGCGTCCCCTGCACAATCTATGTAGATTGTGCATGATACGTGCACACGTTGCTTTTATGAACGCAGCGATTTGGATGCTAAAATGTTGACCCAAATCTGTGCGTTCATAAAATGAGCATGTCAATTATTCCGTGCGCTATGGATGCAGCTCCCGCTCTGTCTATGGTGGGGGCAGCAGCCAAAGCGCATGAAATCGGCTTTTGTTGTACAGAAAAACTGCATCCATTATGCAGTGTTTCTGCAGCGATTTGAAGCGCACATGCACTGTCAAATCGCTGCAGAATATTCAGCAGTTACATGCGCATGAACCCTTACAGGTATTAATATGGGGAAGTCGCCAGCAGCCTCACTCACCTCTCCCGCTTGTTTCCATCCAGCTCCTTCAGGACATGTGGCTGTGTTTCACGATG
This sequence comes from Anomaloglossus baeobatrachus, assembly GCF_048569485.1. Taxonomy (NCBI): domain Eukaryota; kingdom Metazoa; phylum Chordata; class Amphibia; order Anura; family Aromobatidae; genus Anomaloglossus; species Anomaloglossus baeobatrachus. Next base: position 162,013,148 of record NC_134358.1, on the reverse strand, counting down.
GCTGTCACTAACAGACATGACTGCACACTGACAGCACTGCTGTATATACATCACAGGAGGGGCTGAGGGCTACAATATATACATTACAGGAGGGGCAGGGGGCATAGACGTTACTGGAGTGGAAAACAGCTCTGGTGGTGTACTCATTACTGGGATGGGTGACATAGCGCTCTGGGGCACCCATATAGTTCTGGGGGGGGCCGAACTGACTGCTCTAATTCATATATACACACACACAGTACTGCTTCTTACACACACACACAGCTCTGACACACACATACAAATACAATGCACCCCCCATCACCCCCACACACACACACACACAATGCATCCCCCATCACCCCCTACACACACACACAGTGCACCCACCCATCACCCACCACACACACACACACACACACACACTGCACCCACCCATCACCCACTACACACACTACAATGCACCCCCCCATTACCCCTCCCCCCACACACAATACACCCCCCATTACCCCTCCACCACACACAATGCACACCCCATTACCCCTCCCCCCACACACAATACAATGCACCCCCCATTACCCCTCCCACACACACAATACAATGCACCCCCAATTACCCCTCCCCCAACACACACAATACAATGCACCCTCCATTACCCCTCCCCCAACACACGCAATACAATGCACCCTCCGTTACCCCTCCCCCCACACACAATATAATGCACCCTCCATTACCCCTCCCCACCCACACACACACACACACACACACACACAATATAATGCACCCCCCATTACCCCTGGGTACGGCCGCAGCACATAGCAGGCAGCTCATTGGCAGTGCACACCTCTAACCCCGGAAGTGCAAGCGCTGTACTTCCGGGATCATTCAGCGTCCTGTGCCCACAGTTTGTTTTTGCGTCTGAAAGACGCAGATACAAATAAATGGCAGTGCGCCAACCCCCCCCTCCCCTCCCCCCCCGAAAACACAGCTGATTTATTAGACTGTCTTTACGGGGGGGGGGAATGTGAAGAGGAAAAAAGAAAATGCTGACAGGTGCCTAGTGGCAAGTATGGCGGGGAGGGCCCCGGGGCTGAAGCCCCGTCTGCCCTGCCTATAATCTGGCCCTGTTTACATGTGTCCGTGAGTGTTACATGTTGACCTTGTGCTTTCTGTGTGAAATCTTGATAGCACATGGACAACATGAGCTGGTATATTTACCTGTCACCAGCACTGCTGTTTCCCGCACTGCTGCTACTTCCGGTTTTGCGCTGAGTGCAGTGAATATGCAATGAGCATAAAGAGCTGGACTGGAAGCAACAGCAGAGGCAGAGACAGGAGCACTGAAGACAGGTAAGTATAAAAATTCTTTACTTTTATGTCACCTGTGTTTTCTCCAGTACGTGTCACACTGATGTCACATGGATCACATCAGTTTGCGGTACGTGTGACACCCGTGCTGCCGCTAGAAAATGGACATGTCGCCGTGTGGAGCACATGGATACATGTCTGCTTCATACGGACACACAATCCATGTGAAAATACAGATGTGTGACCAAGCCCATTGATTTTAATGGGTCTATGTGAGGCAGTGTGAAAATGGACGTCACACGTACTGGAGTGATGGATGTGTGAAGGAGGCCCGAAAGAGACAGGTTAAATATTTTAGATAGTTGAGGGATGACAGCCAGGGAAGGGACTGAACGAGATGTGCAGGAATAGGGTCACTGGTGAAGGTAGTTGGGCGAGAAGATGCAAGAAGCCGGGTAACTTCTTCTTCTTCTGTGACTGCTTCAAAACAGAAAATGAGCTAAACATATAGCTAGCCAAGTCCTGTAAAGAAATAATTAGTTTTAATTGGAAAAATCTTAACTAATAAAAAAAGAACTATACTTTGCCATGCCATGGTAACACCTGCAACAGCGAGCTGCAATCCAGCATTGTGACATAAGGAGCTTCACCTTGATTTACCTTTGATAGCTTCTCTCACACCCATCTCATTTCACTGCATACAAACATCCATTCACCTACTCAGATTCACACTCCTGATTGAAATGATGTGTAACAAAGCTTTCCTGTATCCGATGCTAGACCTGTGCCAGGAACTTGTTCTTTTCTTTCTTCTTGGTGCATTTCTGTCATTCCAGTACACAACAATCATCCTATTGGTCTGTATTTGTAATATTAATCAGAATCTAGCATTACTCTATTGTAATCTCTGGCATGGTCCAACATGGACTCACGAAAGCCATTGCAACAATAAGGGGGGCTTTACACGGTAGCGATATCGCTAGCAATTTGTAGCGATAGCGAGCGTGTAAGTACCCGCCCCCGTCGCGCATGCGATTGTTTGTGATTGCTGCCGTTGTCGCGGGCGGAGGAGGGGATGCTGCGCTCTCCCACTGCTCAGGTCCGGCCGCTGCTGCTGCGGCTGCCGCTGCTCGGTGGTGGCTCGAGCGGTGGGCCGGATCCCGGGGACTCGAGCGGCGCTCCTCACCCGTGAGTGAAAAGGGGATTGATTGTGGGGATTTATTGTCCGTGACGCCACCCACGGTTGTGGTCATAATGGTGACACCACCGCTGCTCTGGACGGGGATCCCGGGAGCTGTGACAGGGAGCAGCTTTGTTGTTAGTTCTCCCCTCCGTGGGTAGGGGGTTGGTTGTCCCGGGGCCCGGTGATGGGGTAGGGATGGATGGCAGGCGGGTTACGGGGCCTGGTGAGGTGCAGGGTAGCAGGGGCAGTGCTGTGCTGCACGGCACAGTGGTACTCACTCAGCCCAATGATGAGGACACAGTTCTCGGTAAAACACACGGCTGGATGGATGGGTCCCACAGACGGCTGCGGTGTTGTTTCTCCCGGCAGGTTGATGGTGACTGCCTTTCCCTGCACCTATGTACAGTTGATGGTTCCGATGGGTTCCCACCGGTAACCCGCTCCCCAGCTTGGATGTGGGCTGGAGGAGCCCCTTTTTGCCCGTAGGCTCTGGCCCTGAGAAACGGTTGCCTTGGCGGTGGCGGTGTCTCCCTCTTCTGGTTGGACTGTTGCCTTCTGTCGGGACTTGGCTGTTGGGAAACCCAGGAGGTTCCCTTCACTAACGAATTCGGCAAATTCACGGCGACTCCTAGCCTTGCCGGGGTCCGCAAGCCCCTGCCAGATGGTGCTGACTTCTCTTTGTGTACCGGTCCGGTACCGCCGGGCCACCGCCCGCCCATGGTCCTTATGGTAACTCCGATAGGCCTGCAGACGGTCACCACCGTCTGCCAACCTTGCTGTACCGCCCGGCCACACACCCGGTCGCTGTCAGTTAGTTGCTCCACTACCACTTCTCCTTCCTTTCACTTCCACCTCCAAAACTAATCTGTCTGCTTTTCCCACCTCCAGGACTGTGTACTCCTCGGTGGGCGGGACCAACCGCCTGGCCCACCCCCTGGTGTGATCATCAGCCCCTGGAGGAAGGCAACAAGGGTTTTGTGTCTGACTTCGGTGTGCCTGACCGGGAGTGCGGGGTGTGTAGGTGTTGTTCTCTGTGGCCCCTGGCTTGTCCAGGGCGCCACATTCCCCCTTAGTTAAATGCAGACCGTCCGCGGGCTGCCCGTCCATCACCGGTTTTATTTTCACAACTGAAAAATATGAAAACGGTTAAACGGTAACACATACAAGTATAATAACATCTTCCCACATCGGGATGTACTCTTAGTTAAACGGTTGCATAACGGTTACGGCTTCCGCTCTCTCCCACCCAAGCAACCTGGCCCTGATGCTGCCCCTAAACAAACAGGCAGCACCCCTTGACCCCAGTCCTGCACCAGTTGCCCGAGCGGGTTCTGTCCTTTTCAGGGGACCCACGTCCATGGGGAACCCCTGAAACCCCCAGAGGATCACCACCGGTTTCGGTGGTGGCTGGGCCCCAGCCTGTTCCACTGCGGGCCCTTTCTCCAATCTGCCTCTCCGGAGGCGGCAACGGTAGAAGCCACAACAACATTATTATTTACAAGCCACTAAGTTTGTGGTTGCCCTGCAAGTTCTTGGGCTTGTTCATCAGGAGTCCCTTATGCAAAAACTTTTTAAACGGTCCCCACCGGGACAATGGTGCCGGCAACGACCGGTTTCAATCAAGGCTTCAATCAGGTGACATCTCAGTTGATTATTCTTATCATTTTCAAACTTTAAACACTGGTAGTCCCAACGGGGACGTTGACAACGGCATTCCGCTGCCCTTACTCTGAGTCCTCGGTATCGACTGGGGGAGGGGGCGCGGTACACACTCGGGCCTCATTGCTGCCCCTCAGCTTGGCGTCCAACGCAAACCACCCCCTCTCCCCGCAGTGCCGGGTGTATTGCACCAGGTCTCCTGGCATCAGGTTACGGCCTGGGTGCTCTTCTGGCAGGTGGGCATTAACATCCCACCGGGCTATAAAGACTTCGGCCTCTAGGCCCGGTTCATAGATGAAACCATAGCCCCGGCGGACATCAAACCGAATCACCTGCCCTTCATACAGCGGGCCCCGGACGCGGAAGGTTGCCTGGCGGAGGCTTTCTTTCTCCCGGATCGTACGGGCCACCAACTCCGCCTTCTTCCTTTCCCTTTCCACGATTTCTGGGCCCAACGGTACCGGCTCCCTATCCCAGTACGGTGCTGCTGCGAGCTCCGGCGCATGGGTCGAGCCCCGCGAGACCTTTTGGACACTGCCCACTGCTGGTGATCTGGGCAGAAGGTCCCGCGGTGACTTGGCCTTGGACGCTGCCTTGCAGCGACAACCCGGCGCAACCTCAGCCGAGGTGTGGGGGATGGGCACAGGGGCTTTCCTCCGCTGGGCCTTCTGCACGGAGCAGTCTATCGGCTCCGGCTCGGGTAATCTCTCGGGGGATGCCTCCGGTTCAGGCTTCGGGGCTTTCCACGGTAGCACCTCCGGTCGGCTCCGGGCTCCGGCTACAGGTCGGTCCGCCTGGGCGGACACGCGGGGTATCGCTACCGGTTGCGGGGGTAGCGGGCCTAGTGGCGGGGTCACGGCAGCCGAGACGGGTGGCGAGGGAGGCAGTAGGGCGAGGGGGTTCAGACCGGGTCCCACAGCCGCGATGACCGACCCACTAGGGGTATCGGGGCGTGGGTCACTCACCCTCTCTTCCGCAACTTCCTCCTCGCGTCTCCGCATGGTCGCTATGACCTCCGCCATGTCGGTCTCCCACTCCTCCAAGAGGAGCTGCATTTTGACCTGCAGCCGTTGTTGGAGCTGCGCGGTCCGGATCTCCACCCACGCCGCGGTTCCAGGCTCGGGGGCTACGGTGCTTCGGGACGGCATGTACATCTTGCTGGCGGCCTCTCCCAGGAACAAGATGGCCGCAGGGTCCTGGCGTCCCTGCTTTTATAGCCGCGCTCACATGCGACCAGCCGCCATTTCGTCCCCCTTAGTCTGTTTTCGGCTCCTCCTCTCTAGGGGCGGGGTTTTGGCCTTCGCGCCTCCACTACTCGAGGAGACGCTCGAGCGGGAATTCTTCGCTCCAAAGATGGCGGCTTCGGCAAATTTTCAGCCGGACACCTCCGGCAATAACAAGGCGCACCTCTACCCAACGGCAGAGCGGTAGGATCCTGTTCGTGACGCCAAGTTGTCGCGGGCGGAGGAGGGGACGCTGCGCTCTCCCACTGCTCGGGTCCGGCCGTTGCTGCTGCGGCTGCTGCTGCGGCTGCCGCTGCTCGGTGGTGGCTCGAGCGGTGGGCCGGATCCCGGGGACTCGAGCGGCGCTCCTCGCCCGTGAGTGAAAAGAGGATTGATTGTGGGGATTTATTGTCCGTGACGCCACCCACGGTTGTGGTGATAATGGTGACACCACCGCTGCTCTGGACGGGGATCCCGGGAGCTGTGACAGGGAGCAGCTTTGTTGTTAATTCTCCACTGCGTGGTTAGGGGGTTGGTTGTCCCGGGGCCCGGTGATGGGGTAGGGATGGATGGCAGGCGGGTTACGGGGCCTGGTGAGGTGCAGGGTAGCAGGGGCAGTGCTGTGCCGCACGGCACGGTGGTACTCACTCAGCCCAATGATGAGGACACAGTTCTCGGTAAAACACACGGCTGGATGGATGGGTCCCACAGACGGCTGCGGTGTTGTTTCTCCCGGCAGGTTGATGGTGACTGCCTTTCCCTGCACCTATGTACAGTTGATGGTTCCGATGGGTTCCCACCGGTAACCCGCTCCCCAGCTTGGATGTGGGCTGGAGGAGCCCCTTTTTGCCCGCAGGCTCTGGTCTTGAGAAACAGTTGCCTTGGTGGTGGCGGTGTCTCCCTCTTCTGGTTGGACTGTTGCCTTCTGTCGGGACTTGGCTGTTGGGAAACCCAGGAGGTTCCCTTCACTAACGAATTCGGCAAATTCACGGCGACTCCTAGCCTTGCCGGGGTCCGCAAGCCCCTGCCAGATGGTGCTGACTTCTCTTTGTGTACCGGTCCGGTACCGCCGGGCCACCGCCCGTCCACGGTCCTTACGGTAACTCCGATAGGCCACTCATGCAGACGGTCACCACCGTCTGCCAACCTTGCTGTACCGCCCGGGCCACACACCCGGACGCTGTCAGTTAGTTGCTCCACTACCACTTCTCCTTCCTTTCACTTCCACCTCCAAAACTAATCTGTCTGCTTTTCCCGCCTCCAGGACTGTGTACTCCTCGGTGGGCAGGACCAACCGCCTGGCCCACCCCCTGGTGTGATCATCAGCCCCTGGAGGAAGGCAACAAGGGTTTTGTGTCTGACTTCGGTGTGCCTGACCGGGAGTGTGGGGTGTGTAGGTGTTGTTCTCTGTGGCCCCTGGCTTGTCCAGGACGACACACCGTAGCGAACATTATCGCTACGGCAGCGTCACACATACTTACCTGGTCGTCGTCGTCGCTGTGACTGCCGAACAATCCCTCCTTCAAGGGGGAGGCACGTTCGGCATCACAGCGACGTCACCGCAACGTCACTAAGCGGCCGGCCAATCAAAGCGGAGGGGTGGAGATGAGCAGGGCGTAACATCCCGCCCACCTCCTTCCTTCCGCATTGTGGCCGGCGGCAGGTAAGGAGACGTTCTTCGCTCCTGCGGTGTCACACACAGCGATGTGTGCTGCCGCATGAGCGATGAACCACCTGGATAAACAACCCTTACCGATTTTTGAGTTTGGGACGACCTCTCCATGGTGAACGATTTTCATGCTGGTCATTGTCACACGCTGCGATATCGTTAATGACGCCGGATGTGCGTCACTAACAACGTGACCCCGACGACAAAACATTAACGATATCGTAGTGTGTAAAGCCCCCTTAAGGCTGTATGCACACGTTGCGTTTTTGCCGTGTTTTTTTATGCATTTTTGCTTGCAGGCTTGTCACAAAAGTGCAATTATATCCTGATGTCAGCAAAGTAAATGAGAATCCTGACATGTAGTACACACTTTCAGGATTTTCTCATTGAAGATTTGGTGCAGAAAATAATCTGCAGCATGTCAATTCTTTTGGCTTTGTTTTCCCCATAGAAAGCAATGAACAAAACTCATGCCAAAAATACATTAGAAAACAAATGAAACAAATGGAAAATGCATGGAAAACATGTTTTTGTCTCTGCATTTTGCCTGCCAAGAGATAAAGATTTGGTGCAGAAAGTACTGCAACCAAACCTGGAATGGGGGCACATACCCTAACAGAGTTTCTTATCTTTGAGTCCATAAAGGAACATCATGTCACTTGGATGACATGCAGGGGCTGTATTCAAATCATAAGGGCTCATGCGCACATTGCGTAATTGCATGCATTTACGCTGCGTATTACACCGCAGCGTAAATGCATGCGTCCTGCGTCCCCTGCACAATCTAGGAAGATTGTGCATGATATGTGTGCACGATGCATTTATGAATGCAGCGATTTGGGTGCTAAAATTTTGACCCAAATCCGTGCGTTCATAAAATGAGCATGTCAATTATTTGTGCGCTTTGGATGCAGCTCCCACTCTGTCTATGTTGGAAGCAGCAGCCGTAGCGCATGAAATCGGCTTTTTTTGTACGGAAAAATTACATTCATTAGGGTGGATTCTCACTTGCGAGTTTCTCGCAGTAGAGCAATGCGAGAAAAACTCGCATTGGAATCGGACACATGTTAGTGAATGATTCAGCTCCCATTTGCGATTTTTTTTCTCAGTCCAAATCGGGCTGAGAAAAAAATCACAGCATGCTGCTTTTTTGCGAGTTTCTCGGCGAGTCTCTCCAATGCAAGTCTATGGGAGCGTGTAAAAAATCGGATGTCACGGGACGGCACTCACACCATCCTAGTGACATCCGATTTTCTAAATACATTTCTCGCATGTTTCCTAAAATACTGGAAACGAGTGATGTGTCACAATGTCTGTCAATCTCTATTCTCTGTCAGTCGGTCTCTCCCTCTCGGTCTCTATTCTCTCTCTGTCGATCGGTCTGTCGGTCGGTCTGTCAATCGGTCGGTCACTATCTCTGTCCCTCTCTCTGTTCATGTCGGTCTATCCCTCTGCCCCCTCTCTCATACTCACCAATCCCCGATCACCGGCGCGGCGCTGCACGGCGTTCACACTGATTCGGCAGCTTCTCCTCTTTTGAAAAAGCCGGCCGCTTATTGTTCAATCTCGTATTCCCTGCTTTCCACGCACACCGGCGCCTATGATTGGTTGCAGTCAGACACGCCCCCATGATGAGTGACAGCTGTCTCACTGCAACCAATCACAGCAGCCGGTGGGCATGTCTATGCTGTGCATTTAAAAAAAAATAAATAAATAAATAAAAAAAACGGCGTGCAGTCCCCCCCAATTTTAATACCAGACAGATAAAGCCATACGGCAGAAGGCTGGTATTCTCAGGATGGGGAGCTCCACGTTATGGGGAGCCCCCCAGCCTAACAATATCAGCCAGCAGCCGCCCAGAATTGCCGCATCCATTAGATGCTACTGTTCTGGGACAGTACCCGGCTCATCCCGATTTGCCCTGGTGCATTGGCAAACGGGGTAATAAGGAGTTAATGGCAGCCCATAGCTGCCAATAAGTCCTAGATTAATCATTGCAGGCGTCTATGAGACTCCCGCAATGATTAACCTGTAAATTAAAGTTCATAAACACACAGAGTTAAAAAATCCTTTATTTGAAATAATAAAATAAAACAAATACCCTCGTTCACCACTTTATTAAGTCCCCAAATAACCCATCCTTGTCCAACGTAATCCACGGAGGTCCCGCGACGCTCTCAGCTCTGCTACATGAAGGTGACAGGAGCTGCAGAAGACACCGCCGCTCCTGTCAGCTCCATGCAGCAACTGAGGTGAGTATCGTGATCAGCTGATGATGTCACTCAGGTTACTCGCGGCCACCGCTGGATCCTCCAACAGTGACAGCAAGTCGCCCGAGTGACAGCGATGAAGTCACAGGTGAGTTGCGATCACGGGGGGAGAATACAGCTAGCCGCATGTAACCTGAGTGACAGCAGCGCTAATCGCGCTGCTCAATTCAGTCACTCAGGGGATTAGCGGTCACTGGTGAGTCCTTCACGGGTGACCCCTAATCAGGACGCGACACAGACAGAGCTGCGGTATGACAATGAAGTCGGGTGAAGTTCACCCGAGTTCATTCTGATCGTGCGGCTCTGTCTGTGTCTGCTGTCGTCTGCCATTCAGCTCTGCTACATGGCTGTGTCTGCTGTCAGCGGCCATGTAGCAGAGCTGAATGGCAGATGACATAGTAAAAACGGATCCCCTACGCATTACACATGCATTACACACGCTAGGCAAGTCATTAAATAAAAAAAAAAAGCATCGCACTTGCGTTGCACTCGGACCTAACGTGAACTAAAATCAGCCGAGTTTTTTTCAGCCCAGTCGGACCGATTTTACTCGCATAGATGTGTTTCCAGCCTTATGCAGTGTTTCTGCAGCGATTTGACGCGCACATATGCTGTCAAATCGCTGCAGAATATTCAGCAGTTACATGCGCATGAGCCCTAACTATGGCTCTCAAAACCTATACCGGTACTGCTTTTTGTTGAGGACTGTGTGCTACCTGTAATGCTCAGGAAGTGCACAAATGTTACTTCTTTTGTTTTTTTTTGTCTCATTTGGTATAATGACAGCCAAAGTTTACCCACAGAAATCATACCAAGGCAGTATACCCATTGCATTCATGGGTTCCCACCTTACCCTCATTTGAAATTTTTGAATGAATCACTCCCACCAGGCTATCGCATCCAGCTTCAAGCACCTCCTCTATATGTAAGTATCATCCTCTGTCCAATGTAGCAATTTATTGCTTTCTCCAATCTGCTCTACTACTCACAAAAGTCTGGAAAGCTTCTCCTTGTAAAGGGGGCTTTACACGCTACGATATCGTTAATGTTTTGTCGTCGGGGTCAAGTTTTAGTGATGCACATCCGGCGTCATTAACGATATCGCAGCGTGTGACACTGACCAGCGACCTTAAGCGACCTCAAAAATGGTGAAAATCGATCACCATGGAGAGGTCGTCCCAAACTCAAAAATCGGTAAGGGTTGTTTATCCAGGTGGTTCATCGCTCATGCGACAGCACACATCGCTATGTGTGACACCGCAGGAGCGAGGAACGTCTCTTTACCTGCCGTCGGCCACACTGAGGAAGGAAGGAGGTGGGCGGGATATTACGTCCTTCTCATCTCCGCCCCTCCGCTTTGATTGGCCGGCCGCTTAGGGACGTTGCGGTCATGTCGTTGTGATGCCGAACGTCCCTCCCCCTTGAAGGAGGGATTGTTCGGCAGTCACAGCGACGCCGCCGACCAGGTAAGTATGTGTGACGCTGCCGTAGCGATAATGTTCGCTACGGCAGCGATCACAAACAATCACATGCGCGACGGGGGCAGGTACTTACACGCTCGCTATCGCTACAAATTGCTAGCGATATCGCTACCGTGTAAAGCCCCCTTTACTGTTTGCTAGACCTGGTGCTAATGCACCAAGTTGGCAGACAGCTGCTAGCCATCATGGTCCAGCAGCCACAATCTGGGGATTCCCTTACTATATGAATAAAGAATTAGGACACATCTTAATTATTTAATTCAAGTTTTTCATTCAGACCCATTGCCACAGATTGTATAAAATAAAGCACCTAAGCTATAGGCTGCCTTTACAAAAATTTCGGAAAGAACGGCTCATTTTAGAGAGATTACTGAATTTGAGAATGGTCCTGTAATAGGATGCCACAATTGTAACCAGTCAGTTTGTGAAATTTCTTTCTTCCTAAGTGGAGTTGATGCAAATTGATTTCCACACGCAGTCTATTGGCCATGTGAGAGATCTGTCAGCGCTGGACGGGAGCTGTGAGGACCATCCCTTACCTGACAGTATCCATTGCTCTTTTTGTGATTAGCCAGCCTGGTGCAAAGTCACATGTTCCAAACAACTGACTTATCAAACTAAGAACCATGGATGTTGTTAGGTAAGAGGTGGTTCTCAAGGCTCCAAACCTGCAAGCACATATAGCTGAACTGGCCGATGGACTGGGTTGTCCACATCAATTCATACTGGGTTGTCCACATCAATTCATACTAACTCTACGCCTAAATATACCATGATTAACTGGGCTTGCTGAATGTTAATGCACCAACTAAAGCATTATTATTTTTTTTATTTCAGTGCCGGAGTGGTGCTTTTAATCTAAGTCCCCTCCACCCTGTCTTATACTTACCCATCAGTGTCTTCTTCTATTTTCAGCATTGCTCTGGTCGGTCTCAGGCACTTTGTGACCTCCCGGCTGCTCTAATGTTTCATGGAGAATGCCAGAGGTCATAACACAATACAAGTCTATGAGAGTCTTGTCCTTGCTCTCATAGAATTGTATTGAGCGCTAGTGACGTAACTCCTAACTTCTTCCAAATCAACAGTTACGTGCAAAACATGGCGCCACGGGACAGCTGTTTTGTTAAAAGAGGAAGATGTCAGAGGCTAAGGATAAGATAGGGGGTAGGAGACAAAAGCACCAGTGAACCTGAAAGTGCAGTCCAATTTGCAGAAAGTCCAATTTAGATCAGGGGGAGCTGAGTAGATTAATACATAGTTTTGTGAGAAAAAATTTAGTATAGCCTGTGTTTTTAACATTTAATCATCTCCTCTTTCTGTGGGTTTCGGTCATGTGGGTGGTCCTATCATTAAATGACATCTTTCAACTATAGCAGGAGAAAGCTGGAATGTTTACCGATCACTATTGCTGGTCAGGAGGTGGAGCAGGTGAAGAGTTACAAATATTTGGGGGTCCACCTTGATAGCAAACTGGACTGGAGATGCCACTCAGAGAGGGTCTACAAAAAGGGGATGAGCAGATTGTATTTCCTAAGGAAACTGAGGTCTTTTAACCCCTTCTGCCCCGGGCACTTTCCGTTTTTGCGTTTTTGTTTTTTGCTCCCCTTCTTCCGAGAGCCGTAACTTTTTTATTTTCCATCAATCTTGCCATATGAGGGCTTGTTTTTTGCGGGACAAGTTGTACTTTTAAATGAAACCATAACTTTTAATATATGGTGTACTGGAAAATAGCAAAAAAATTCCAAATGCGGAAAAATTACAAAAAAGTGTGATGGCACAATAGTTTTTGGGATGTTTTATTCACGGTGTTCACTATATGGTAAAACTGATGTGTGGGTATGATGCCTGAGGTTGGTGCGAGTTTGTAGACACCAAACATGTATGCGTTTACTTGTATCTAAGGGGTAAAAAAAGTTTGTCCAATAAAAGTGGCGCACGTTTATTATTTAAGTTGTGCTGCTGTGATACCATAATTTCCCACGGGATCAATAAAGTGTATCGTATCGTATCTTTCTTTGTATAAGTGAGTATAGAGAGGAAGTTGGTCACGTTTTAGAAAGAGCAGTCTTACTACATAACTTTTGATAAATTTAGTTGTCACTCTAAAGCCTGCTTTACACGTTGCAATTTCGCATACGATATCGTATGCGATTTGCAACACCCCCATCATATGTGTGGCACGTTCTATTTGTTGAATGTGCCGCACAAACGTTTAACCCCCGTCACACGTACTTACCCTTCCATACGACTTCGATGTGGGCGGCGAACGTCCACTTCCTGGAGTGGGAGGGACGTTCGGCGTCACATCGACGTCACGCGACAGCAGGCCAATAGAAGCGGAGGGGCGGAGATGAGCGGGACGTAAACATCCCTCCCACCTCCTTCCTTCCGCATTGTGGGCCGGGAGCCGCAGGACGTAGGTAAGATCTGTTCATCGTTCCCGGGGTGTCACACACTGCGATGTGTGCTACCCCGGGTACGATGAACAATCTGACGTGCAATTCTAGAGAAAGGTACGATGTGCGTGCGATGAACGTTTTAACGTTCAATCGTAATCGCACGTACCTGTCACACACTGCAATGTAACTTACGATGCCGGATGTGCGTCACTTACGACGTGACCCCGCCGACACATTGTAAGATACATTGCAGCATGTAAAGCAGGCTTTATCGGCAAAATACTGCCTTGCCCCAAGCGCTGGGAACCCACAATACACCACTGCTCCTTCACCCTTCAAGATCAACAACTCCTTGTGCTTGTCTCCATGATTCCCATATGTCCTAGCATACTTTCAAGCAGTGTTTCTCAATCAATTTCTGCCTCTCCAGTTGTTCCAAAAGTGCAACTCTTTTCTGACTGACTTGGCATGTTTGGAGTTATAGTGTTGGATCAGCTGGTGGAAGGTGAGCACTACTTTAAGGTGAAAACCCCTTTACCTAAAGATATTTACCCTGTGATCAGGGTTTCCAACTGTCTAGAAAATCATGGACAGTTTGTAAACTTAGGGCACTTTTCCCTTATCTATTAACCCCTTCAGCCCCAGAGCCTTTTCCGTTTTTGCATTTTTGTTTTTTGCTCCCCTTCTTCCGAGAGCCGTAACTTTTTTAATTTTCCGTCAATCTTGCCATATGGGGCTTGTTTTTTGCGGGACAAGTTGTACTTTTAAATGAAACCATAAGTTTTACCATATCGTGTACTGGAAAACAGCAAATAAATTCCAAGTGTGGAAAAACTGCAAAAAAAGTGTGATTGCACAATAGTTTTTGGGATATTTTATTCACCGTGTTCACTATATGGTAGAACTGATGTGTCATTGTGATGCCTGAGGTCGGTGCGAGTTTGTAGATACCAAAAATGTGTAGGTTTACTTGTATCTAAAAGGTTAAAAATATTCACATGTTTGTCCAATGCAAGTGGCGCACGTTTTGCGCCATTTTCCAAAACCTGTAGCTTTCTCATTTTTCGGGATCAATGGCTCAGTGATGGCTTATTTTTTGCGCCTCAAGCTGATGTTTCTAATGGTACCATTTTTGTACAGATGTTACGTTTTGATCGCCTGTTATTGCATTTTGCGCAAAACTTGCGGCAACCAAAAAACGTAATTTTGGCGTTTGGAATTTTTTTGCCGCTACGCCGTTTACTCATCAGATTAATTGATTTTAGATTTTGATAGATCAGGCATTTCTGAACGTGGCGATACCAAATATGTGTATATTTTTTTATTTTTTAACCCTTTAATTTTCAATGGGGCGAAAGAGGGGTAATTTGAACTTTTAGGGTTTTTTTTATTTTTTAAAACTTTTTTTTAACTTTTTTGTTTAATTTTACTAGTCCCCCTAGGGGGCTATAGTGATCAGCAATCCGATCGCTCTGCCCTATCTGTAGATCTCAGCTACAGAGCTAAGATCTGCAGATATGGTGCTTTACTCTCCGTGCTGGCACTATGTCGGCATTGAGAGGAAGTGACTCATGATAGCTACAGGCATCATCACATGACCCTGTGCTACCATGGCAACCACCGAAAGTCACGCTATCACGCACGTGACTTCCGGTGGGGGCAGCGGTAAGTAAATGTAATGGCTGCGCGCAAATACATCTCGCTGCCAGATTTTGTAACATGCAGGCACACATGTCAGCTGTTGAAAACAGCTGATATGTGCGCGGATCGCCACAACCTGCCCATGGCAGGGGGCGGGGCTTAACCTCACACGCTCCATGATGGATAGATCTGTCATTGGTCGTGAAGGAGTTGAAAAAAATTGAGTGCCCATGATTTACCAAGTCAAGTTGGTAACCTTGTCTGGGATGTGTTGATAATACCAGCCGTTATGACCACTAGATGAATTATTATTAAATCTTATTAAATTGTACTTAATTGTAAGTAAAGTTTTTTTTAATTTCTGTTCTACATCTATTCTCAGCATAGTATTCGCAACTAGAGATGAGCTAACCTGAACTGTAAAGTTTGGGGTCCTTACCTAACAACAGGTGACCAGATCTTGGACTCGAATTCGGGTGCTGTTCATATGTTAACCACTCGATCGAGCATTGGGGTGCTTGGGTACGCTTGATGCTCGTCCCAGTCTCTGAATGGCTCCCACTGGGGACCAATGCTGTGTCTAAAAAGAAAGAGTAAAAACACCCACTTTTCCTGCCCCCCGGAAATGCTCTGTTTGGCTGTATGTGAGCGGAAAGCTGAACTCTGCAATCATTGACTTCCATTGTACTCGAATCTCAAGTCAAAGTTCTTTAGTTCGGATCCCCATTGATTTATATGGGGTTTGGGGTCTGGGAACAAGTTCAGGTCTAGTCTGGGCCCCGAAATGAACTTCTGACTAAAGTCCGGCTGAACCCGGCTAACCCAAACATACACGGGTCCGCTCATCTGTATACGTAACAGATACATACAAGAGCATTTCAATAATGCACCGGCCGGTTCAATACACTACAAAATAGGCAATATGATGTATACTATTGTATATAAATATTTCCTAAATGTATTAGAAGGGGAATCCTATGGTATCTTCCTGCACTTACACTACTTGGAGTTGGTATATTGATCTGTACTATAAAAGCATCCTTTGAACACTGCAGACTTCCAGCTGCACTTTAGTATTCGCTCTTGGGATTCTGGCAATGAACTAGTCAATATTGCTGGCTACAACTCTGCAGATGTAAGTCTTGGGGATTTTATTCTCTCAGTATCTGCTGATGGAAGAGACGGGCTGGAGCTCAGAATCCCAGAGTGCGCGGCAAAGCGACTGCTGAGGACCTGATCCTATTCTTTATATCCCTCTTGGACTAGGAAGAATCTGCTGCGGCTACGACATGTGCATGATGTCTTTCAAGGCAAGTGATAATTATGTTCCATGCAGATGAAGCTGTAAAATTAGTAACGCCCTGCACTAAACGGTTCTGCTTCCCAGGCCTTGTTCTGGGATAGCATAGTGCAGATACTGCTGGTACAGGCCCTGAGTTATGAGCCAGCAAATTTCCTGAAGTAGAAGACAATGCAGGGAACCCTGGATTACAATGCTTTGCAGGAACAGACAAGCTTATTAATTAGAACAAAGTCATTTTTATTAATGTATGAAAAATTAAGGAAACAGTCACTAGTTTGGAACAATAGTTGATTTTTTAATTTCTCAGCAATATACATGTTAAATATTTATAGAATATTTTCATTTAAAGCATTAAAATAATGTAACATAAAGAGAGAAGAATGAATGCAAATGTAACAACAGTGACTTTAGATATTGAGATATTTCTATCTTTATAAAATAAATGTGTATATTAGTTTCTAAATATATTTCACTTCCAATATGTGTTCTTTAAATTATACAGAATTATTATTATTATTATTATTATCTCTCATTTTTGTCACTGGAACAGTACTTTTTCTTTTCCAGACGATTTTGTTACTTAGCTCACTCACATAATGACTTAGATATATCGTAGAGGAAATATTGTAAAACAAAGTTTTTCAATTGAAAAGTTTGCATGGTATCTTGCTCTACAGAACTTCTTCATGGACACCTCTAAAATGTGCCACCGGTTTATATAGTACATCATGAAAAAGATAGGGCAGGTGCACTATATTGCTGATGTATGTGTGATGCCCCTGGACTATTCAGGTCGTCACAGGGTACTGCACGTTCTTTCTTCTTAGTGCGGTATTCAAATTCCTCATGGTTCTGGGTCCCCATCTTACAGTGTTGCCTCCAACAGCAAATCAAATTCTAGATACACCCTGCATCACACCCACCAGGCACACCAGTGGGCGGCTTAAGCGGAATAGGGTCGCCTACCTAGGGCTCAGAAAGTGGAGCTGAGGAGTGAAGAGTGGAGTGAGAAAGTGAAGTAGTACAGTGGAGGAGGTTGGGAGTAGTGGCTCCCAGGAGAAGCTGTCTAGGTTGCAGATGGTGGTCTGGACCTAGAAGAGTCAGACCCCTGGTTGCAGGGGATTGAGGCTGGGGCGGCACATATGAGCTTCACTTTTGGCCACCTTTGCATCATTTGACCTGCACTGTACCCAAATCCTCCAGAGTCGTATTTGTAGGTCACTAGTCAGTCTGTATATTCATTCCTATCAGATTCTCATTGCGGTTATCGTACAGAAGACAGTGCATGATTCAGAGGTACTCCGAGTGCCGGTCACATGATATATCAAATGCCAAGAATGAAGCTGATAATTTAATAGAAGAGCACCGACACATCTTACCTGATGTACAATACAAACTGTAGCAACGATAAAAAATGTATTGAATTGCTTCTATAAGTAGGGTATAGAGAAACGTCTGTGCAGGTTTTGTAGCAACAGAGGGCTGTGGCTGTCCTTGAAGAAGAATACTTGCTAGCAAAAACTGCCCGAATCTAGATGTAGCTCTTGGCTTCAGCTAATGGGACAATGCCAAATAGAATCAGCCCGGGGTCTGATGACGACTGTTGGCTCAAGTTTTTTGTCTTACAACAGTCATTTTCTATAGGAATGCACTCACAAATGCAATGCATATTCAACAGTAATGCTATCTTTTTTTAGCAGCTGGATTTGGAGATTTTAGAATGTTGTTTTCCCTCATAAAGTAATTGAAAAACGTTTAGTAATTGCACATTTCTTAAATTCTGCTATGTCAGAAATTGTCATTTGCTTTAGAAAAATAAAAGAAATGGGCTGCTCCAGTTTTAGGTCACAATGCCTTAGTAGAGCATCTGAGACGAGAATATCTGGAAGTGATTTTATGCTTTCCATTAGGGGTGCCAGTATTTTTAAAGCCAGGTTAGTGCAGTCTGCAGCACAATTCTCATTGTCAAAAAGATAGACTCACTGGCAGACCCTTTTATTATGATCTACTAAGCTCCCATTAGTGGAGATCCATTTCAATTTCTTTTTACGCTGAATGACCAAATAGAATTAGAGATACCCATGAAGTGTAATGGACCTCTTTTGGTCTTCCAGACTACTGCAGTAAATCATGGTATAGTTTGCACTAGATAGTTAAAGGTACTAAGCATAGAATCACTGGTCAAACCAAGTACATCATCGTGTGCACTGGTGGACACAGACAAAAAAGAGCCCCGTGCAAGAACAGTATAGGGGATTTTTCAGTCCAATAAGGCTATGTGTCCACGGTAGAATGTTGCTGCGGATTTTTCTGCATGAAAATCCGCGACTTTCGCGGCAAATCCGCACCTTTTTTTGCCGCGGATTTGCCGCAGATTTACCGCGGATTTACCGCGGAATTGCCGCGGACTTTGATGCGGATTTTTTTTTTTTTCTCCCCATTCTATAGCCAAAATCCGGATCAAAATCTGCAACAATAATTGACAGGCTGCAGATTTTTCCGGATCAAAATCCGCGGCAAATCCGCCGCGGAAAAATCCGCAGCATGGACACAGCATTTCCAAAATGCCATTGAAATGGCTTAGAAGTGCCGCTGCTGCAGATTTTCGGAAAATCCGCGGCTTTTCCGCGAGAAATCCACGGCAAGATCCGCGCATTTTCCGCAGCGTGGACACATGGCCTTAAGGCCCCGTCACACTAAGCAACATCGCTAGCAACATCGCTGGTAACGAACAACTTTTGTGACGTTGCTAGCGATGTTGCTGTGTGTGGCATCCAGCAACAACCTGGCCCCTGCTGTGAGGTCGTTGGTTGTTGCTGAATGTCCTGGGCCATTTTTTAGTTGTTGCTGTCCCGCTGTGAAGCACAGATCGCTGTGTGTGACAGCGAGACAGCAACAACTAATGTGCAGTGAGCAGGGAGCCAGCTTCTGCTGAGGCTGGTAACCAATGTAAACATCGGGTAACCAAGAAGCCCTGTCCTTGGTTACCCAATATTTACCTTTGATACCAGCCTCCTCCGCTCTCACTGTCAGTGCCGGCTCCTGCTCTGTGCACATGTAGCTGCAGCACACATCAGGTAATTAACCCGATGTGTGCTGTAACTAGGAGAGCAAGGAGCCAGCGCTAAGCAGTGTGCGCTGCTCCCTGCTCTGTGCACATTTAGCTGCAGCACACATCAGGTAATTAACCCGATGTGTGCTGTAACTAGGAGAGCAAGGAGCCAGCGCTAAGCATTGTGCGCTGCTCCCTGCTCTGTGCACATTTAGCTGCAGCACACATCGGGTTAATTAACCTGATGTGTGCTGTAACTAGGAGACTGGGGGCTGGTCACTGGTTGCTGGTGAGCTCACCAGCAACTCGTGTAGCCACGCTCCAGCGATCCCTGCCAGGTCAGGTTGCTGGTGGGATCGCTGGAGCGTCGCAGTGTGACAGCTCACCAGCAACCTCCTAGCAACTTACCAGCGATCCCTATCGTTGTTGGGATCGCTGGTAAGTTGCTTAGTGTGACTGGACCTTAACTCATCAAAATGCACAATTCCACCTGCTTTGGAGGTGGAAATGTGCCCCCTTACCTTTTAGGCCCCTGTGTCATTCTGTGCTTACAGAGTCCCTTTAAATCATCATGCATTTGTATTTACCTAAGCAGAGAGGATAGTTTCCAACTATTGACAGTGCAGCCCCCAGCTGTGTGCTTTATCTTCACTGTGTATCAAAATATGAGGTACCCCATGTTGCTTCTTTAAAATTATTTAAATGAATAATTGAAAAAGTTGGTGTGCGGTAATCCCCAATTTTGATGCTTAGCCAAGATAAAGCAGACAGCTGGGGGCTTGTATTCTCAGGCTGGGGAGGCCTATGAATATTGGGCCCTCCCCAGCTAAAAATAGCAGCCCACAGCCGGCCCACATTTGGCGCTTCCATTAGATGCACCAATCCTGGCGCTTTACCTGGCTCATCCTGTTTGCCCTGGAGTGAGGCCAATTGGGGTAATATAAGGGGTTAATAACAGCTAACACTATTAGTAATGGGGAGTCTCATAGACCAATACCAATTACTAATTCAGAACTTTGTGGCAGCTGTGATTTTTTTGACAAATCACAGTTATCATTAACCCCTTATATTACCCTAATTTCCACCACTCCAGGGTAATTGGGATGAGCCG
This sequence comes from Anomaloglossus baeobatrachus, assembly GCF_048569485.1. Lineage (NCBI taxonomy): Eukaryota > Metazoa > Chordata > Amphibia > Anura > Aromobatidae > Anomaloglossus > Anomaloglossus baeobatrachus. Next base: position 161,992,870 of record NC_134358.1, on the reverse strand, counting down.
GGTAAGTGTCTGGATTGGTGCATCTTATGCATGCACTAATTGTGGGGTGGCTGCAAGCTGCTAATTTTATCTGGGGAGGGCCCATTATCAATAGGCCTCTCCAGCTTGAGAATACCAGCCCCCAACTGTCTGCTTTATCTTGGCTGAGTATCAAAATTGAGGGATACCACACACCGACTTTTAAAATTATTTATTTAAATAATTTTAAAGAAGCAGCATGGGGTCCCTCATATTTTGATACACAGCCAAATTAAAGGACACAAGTGGGGGCTGCAGCCTCCAGCTGTGTGCTTTATTTGTGCTGGGTATCAAAATATGGGGGACCCTATGCCATTTGTTCCAATTATTTATTTATTCTTACACTCCACTTCAGGGACCAAGACAGCTAGTGTGAGGGCAACCAATCACAGAAGGTGGGGGCTCAGTCTGACTGCAACCAATCACAGAAACTGGGGAAGAAGTGAATATTTATAAGATTTAATGAGTGGACCTGGAGACAGTGTGTATCAAATCTTTTATTTTTTTTTACCTGATGAAACCCTTTAAGGGCAGAAACGCATTGTATGACCTTTATTAGCAACAAACTAGTCAGAATTTGTCTATACGGATTCCACGGTGGTCCCTGGGGACCCAACATTTATTATACTTCTTGGAACACACTTTGCAACTTTTTTGCAACCTTCCTTCCTTTACAGTTTTGAACTTCAATGAGTAAATGTTGCCTTAGTACAAAACAGGCAACTTCAGTACCAAAATCTAGTGGGACCCTCCCCTTCTTGACCTCCAGAGGTTAGGGCCTTGGTTACTACCTCCCAAAATGAACCTATTCACCCCCTGGCGATTTTTCTTTTTTAATTTTCATTTTTATGATGTAAAGGGAAAAAAATAAATTACACAAAAATAATTCTAGACTAAAAGGAAGCATTGAGGCAGATCAGTGCTGGGCACTGATCAGTGCACTTCAACTGCAGGAGGTAATGTGAAGAATAAAAGTGACAGGAGAAAAAAAAAATTCTTGTGAAAAATTGAGCACACTATGCAGTCAGTGGCTCACACTACAAATCTGAGCTTAGTGGTAGAAGTGGTTTAAAAGGGGTGCGAGGGATGGGGTTTGTATATGGCGTGGGGGTTACAATTGTCGGGGAATAGATTTGGGTGAGGCAGTGGACAGTGGAGTCATTCAGGAATTAGAAGATGGATGATCTACACCAGAATAGCTATGATGACAACAGAAATCTGTGGCACCAAAGTCCTACCAGGAAGGCAGTTCACTGCTTGGCACAATGTCTACTCTACAAGCTTTGCCAGACTGCAATGAGGTGGCGCAGTACGGTCATTGAGACGTTAAATTAAGCTCTTGCACAGTGATTGGTTGGTTAAACATCACTGTCTTATGGCATCAATTAACACCGGTGGCTGTGACTCCCCTGTATCCCCACAGCAGTCTAGTGTTGGTAGTGTCATAGGCCACTTTCACAGATTGAGTATGTTGGTTAGTATTTTAGCTCAGTATTTATAAGCCAAAGCCAGGAATGCAACCATCGGAGGAAAAGTATAATAGAGACACGTCACCATTTCTGTATTTTTCACCCACTCCTGGTTTTGGCTTACACAAACTGATGTAAAATACTGACCAAAGACTCAATGTGTGCACGTGGCCATAGACAGAGATCAAATGGAATCCAAGCATTTATCCACTGAACTCCCGCTGCTTCAGTGCAGTAAATGGAGCCCTCCGGGGGACGTCTGAATGTCATTTATGGGTATAAACACATAACCCCAGGGCTCAGTGCAGATAACTTCTCTAATGTGAATACCGCCGACCAGACTTCCTTTAAAACTGCATATTTCAATTCTAAAGGTGACGTAGTTTATTGTTCTTACCACCACTTATCATCTATAAAGTACAGAATCTTCTATGTGACATTTTAAGACTAAACTGCTCTCATGTTTTAGCATGTTCGCTAGTTTGTGAAAATGTAGTTTTGTTACTTTCACTGTCACAAGTACCTTTTTCATTGGGTTTACTGGCTGTGTGAAGCCTTTATGCCCCCTATAAAGTAGATCTGGTCCTGTTGAGATCTGTTATCTCAAAAACTTGGAAGAACATTTCACCTTAAGGCCCCTTTACACACTGCAACATTGCTAGTGATATCGCTGTAACGTCACGGTTTTGTGACGTAATAGCGACCTCCCCAGCGACATTGCAGTGTGTGACACGCATCAGCGACCTGGCCCCCGCTGTAAGGTCACTGATCGCTGCAAATCTTTCAGGACCATTTTGGTCCTTTGTTTCCCGCTGCGCAGCATGCATCGGTGTGTTTGATACCGTTACAACGACATCGTTAGCGACTTAGAACCCAGCCTGTAGGCGTGCTATAGCGTTCTTTTTCTCGCCCCCTTACCTCCGATTGGTGGTCGCTATTGCGTTCTGATTGGGCGGCTTTCACTGAAAAGAAGGCAACTTTAGCGCGTCCGTCCTTTGTTTCAAAGCTACCTTGTTCCTGAGCGTGCTGGTTTGCGGATCATCAGAGAGTTCTCCAGTCTGCAATACTATAAAGCCTATATGGTAAGCATCATTTGATTGAAGCTGTATTGATGCTGTATAGATAAACCAGTATGAAGTCGCTGCACAGAGAACTCTACAAAGATCCGCTAAGCAACAGAAGCTCAGGAACAAAGGCTATACAAGCGCGACTTCTGCCAATTTTTCCAAGCTCAGGGTCGCCAATAAGAACACACTAGCGATCACCAATCGGAGCTGAGGGGGGCGAGTAAAATGGACCCCTAGGTGGCTTCAGCGCCAAACACCACACCCCTAACATAGGTGTGAGTCGTCAAATAGCTGCTGTGTGACATGTCCCCAACGACCAGTGAGATCGTTCTGCAGGTCCGTATCGCTGTTGCGTCGTTAGCCAGATCTGCCTGTTTGACAGCTCACCAGCGACTTTCCAGCGATCCCGGCCAGGTTGGGATCGCTGGTAGGATCGCTAGAAAGTCTCAGTGTGTAACGGGGCCTTTACAGTAAAAGTAGTGAAGTTTACTGTATAGTGTTATATTCTTCAATTTGAGGGTAATGAACTTTCCATGGTAAGTCCCAATCACCGCCCATTGTACACCAGATATATTCTCCATTGTTGTGTTAATCCATTCTTTGATGTGATTGTTTGCCTTTTAAATCAAGATGCCATGAAAGTAATATGGAGCTATTATTTTACACAGAAGGAAACGCCTCTTGCCAATGCTGCTTTCTGGGCCGCTCGTAAAGGAAACCTGGCACTACTCCAGCTGTTGCTGAACAGTGGCCGCGTCGATGTGGACTGCAGAGACAGTGTATGCCCTTCACTTGTGTATGCCAAGAATTCCAGATCACTATCTCCTTCATCAGAATGGCACAGTGGCCAGACAACAGGCCTGTTATTATTCCTTCAGCATCAATATTATTCAGTGGTTTAAACAAAGCTCTAGGATGTTGTAATGGATTTGTGGTGGATGTGTTAAGAAATGCAAAGTGCAATCTAGTAACCAAATAAAAATAAAAGCGAAAGGAAGATTGGCACAAATGCTAAATATTTTATTTATGGCCGTGGGCATTTAAGAGCAGAACACATGACATCTTCAATTCTCTTGGATGTTTTGGCAGCATATTCTGTAGTAATAGTGACAATTTGCAGTCTGCTGGTAAGGAGGGTCTACCAGAATGGTTAATGCCACTCATTACCACTATTTTCAATTAAAATTCCTTATTAGGAAGGTTCACATATGATAAAAATTACAAAGTAACCTATAATTAAGCAACCCTGTGGATTGGTCCCCTATACCCTCCAACCCAGCAGCATTCATAAATTATTATGTATAATGCTATTCACTAATATGAAGGTTTAAACAAACGACTTATAAACTTCGCTGTTGCTTTACTAATTAGGCCTTGACTAGTCGCAGGTACCATGTTTCCCCAGACTAGTCGGCCCTTTTCTTATGTTATCACTCCTCTGTGGGCATGATAAAATGATCTACATGAGCTAGCGTCAGCGCCAGCCCTTTGAAAGCGCTACTGAAGCAGGGTGGACACTTCCCGGCTTCATTAAGAGCACAGTGCATGACCAGAAGTTCAAAATACGTTTACGTAAGCTGTCTTTTGAACTTCCGGTCATGCACATTGGGCCTGATGTAGCCGGGAAGTGTATACCTAGCTTTGATGCAGCCAAAATGAACCGCGCACATGTGCAAGATTTCCAGGAGCTGGCGCCCACAGGGTCGTGATTGCATGAAAAGATGGCCGACTAATCTAACGCCCCTGTGATTAGTCAAGGCATACGGTAATTAGCATAAGAACAAGGAGATTTAGAAGTTGTTTTTTCAAAGTGAATAGTGATCTACATGGCTGGTTACAGATGGAATTTGGGCATACAGGTATAAATGCTGCTGGATTGGAGGGCATAGGTCACCTGACAGGTTCCTTTTAAATGGAGTCTGTCAATGCAAAATGACTGTTCAAACTAAGCACAGGCTTGCCTAAGTTTAGACATCTATCAGTAGCTAATGTTTGATGGATATTTATAATTCTAGGATATAAACCTCAACAGAGAAAAATGTGAAAAAGAAATAGATAAATTTGAAAAAAAAACCCATAATGAGTGATTTTAAGAGAAATTATAGCAGATACCAAGCATCTAAACTAATGTCACAACCCTATGGTTACATGTGCTATAACTCTTATTATATAAGATTTTTTTAAATTTCCTTTCCCCTTATGGAAACTATTGGTCACTCATTATAATTAAATGGAAAGTGATAAAAAAAGCACTTTATTAGAAACTGCAGACTTTTATCATCTACATAAAATCTTGATGTACTTTAAAGTTGCACTATGTACCGCATATATTAGATACTGATCCCATCATAAAAGTCTCATACTTTATACCATGATTCCAGACTCATGTTTTCTAGTAAAATAAGAATGATAGCTGGCATGCTCTTACAAATACCTATTGAAAAGGAAAAGGGGAAGGAAAAGGGGAAAGAAAAGCTCTGGCTTAGAACATGTTTTGCATGAGTCACAAAAATTCTCCACCATGGAAACTTTCTCCACCCATGCAATCTCACGTTTTCTTGTTATCACCTCACGCTGTATGTGAGCTACGGTAGCATTAGTGGTTGTCTTAAGACTGACAGCGAAGAATCTCACTAAGCAGGAGAACAAAGTACAGCTGATAATATATTTACTGCCCTTTGTAGGTGCCTAACATGAAGTCAGTAGGCATGAGTAATATCAATCAATGTTCTTTTCATATCATCCCAAGAGGATTTTTTGGGGGGACACAAATATGAAAATAGATTTTTGTTGTTAGTGGAAGCAGATTTTACCTTCTTATTGACAAGTAAAAAGTAAAAATGTTTTGAACTTTTGACTTTTAGGTTCCATATCTCACCATGCACTACGGTACATGTTTGAGCGTGAGACGACCTTCATTTTATAGACTTGGCTATCTCATACATAAATTTGACTTGCAACTATTTAGCATATAATTAGTTATGCAGATTTTTGTTGTGTCACTCCATTATTATTGTTTTGCGAAAAATCTTTTAACTTCCTGAATACTATAAATTGCAATATGTTCTCACATTCTCTAATAGACAAGTGTTATTAGGTTGATTCGCAAGCAAAAGTCAGCAGTTCAAATCGAGGAGCCACCATGAAGAAGATTTCCCAAGAAAAGAGGAACAGCATCATCCAGCTCATCCTTAGTGGTCTGTTGGTCAGAAAATTGCCAAACTGCATCAATTGAGTGCCATTACAGTTGGAAGGATAAGAAATGAAGTCCGTTCATCCATTCAAAAACCAAGAGGTGGATGTCCAGGCAAAATATTGAAGTCAAGCAAGTCGGCTCATCTTAAGGTCAGTCAGTTCTGGCTTAAAAAAAACGGCAATGAAGATAGCTCATGTGCTTCATACTAGTGAGATCACAGATATGCATACAATAGTCTGGAATGGTGGCCCGAAAAAAGGTGAAGAAGCCTCAACTTCAGTATCATCTAAGAAGCGTTGGCTTGAGATTGCAAAAAAATACAAAAAGTAGACAGTAGAAGATTGGAAACAGGAGATTTGGAGCATTGAGATGAAAGTCAATAGTCAAGGCTCTGATAGGTGCAAGTAGGTCTGGAAGAAACAAGGGGAAAAAAGAGGCTAACGGATAGAGAAATTGAAGGAACTGTCAAGTTAAGTAAAGGATGCCTGATGATATCTGGCTGTTTCACAGCAAAAGGCTTACTTAACCAGGATCAATGGTGGTGTCAATACTGAGCTTTATGTGAGTATCCTACAAGATGAGTTACTTCATATACTCAAGTACTATGGGTATGAAAAGGACGACAGTGTTCCAGCAACCCACAGCATATATCAAAACTAGTGATGAGCGAGTACCAAAAAGCTCGGGTGCTCGAGGCTCGGGCCGAGCATCCCAAGATACTCGTGTACTCGGCCCGAGCACCGAGCCCAATGTTATCCTATGGGAGACCCGAGTATTTTTGTGAAATCACCCCCGGCAGCATGTAGAAACCAGAAAACTGTAAATTAAAAAAAAAAACGTGCGTGTGTGTGTAAGCGTGCATATATATATATACACGCGGAGTGGAGTGCGGGAGGGGCCGTAGCCGAGCGGGGAAGTGTCGGGCTAAAGGCACGGTCACGCTGTGCGGGCTGGCCAATCACTGCAATTCCACAACAGGGCTGTGGCATTGCAGTGGTCTGCCAGCCAATCCCTGCATAAGGGATGGCTGTAAAAAGAGCGCCAACATGAAGACCACGAGTACAGCACGAGTATCGCGAGATTACTCGGTCCCCGCCGAGTAGCCCGAGTACATTGATACTCGTGCGAGTACCGAGTAGTAACAAGCATACTCGCTCATCACTAATCAAAACTGGCAAATAAATGGTTCAATGACAATGAATTAGAGGTGATTTATTGGCCCCTGCAGTGCTCAGACCTCAACCCAATCGATCAGTTGTAGGTAGAGTTGAAAGAAAAGCTATATACATACCCTAGTGAGTTGTCCAGTATGCACGGAACGTGTAGAATAGACCTGGGATCATATTTTGGTTGATAGAAGCTTGAATCTGATAGAAAGCATGCCCAGAAGGATTCAGGTAGTGCTGAAAGCCAAAGCCAAAACATTAACAAAATAATACAAATTTAGATTTAGATTTGTATGTGCAAAACAGTAATAATGCAGTGACATGACAAGAATCTGTATAACTAATCGTATGCTAAATAGTTGCAAGTCAAGTTTATGTATGTGATAGCCAAGATCATTGTCTGTAAAATGAGGGTAGTCTCACACTCAAAGCTGTAGTGGATGGTGAGATATGGAGTCTGAATGTCAAAAGTTCAAAACATTGTTGCTCTTTTGCTTGTCATTGTAAGAGCATTGCATGGTTTCATATTTTGTTCCCACTGGTGACCTTTACTGCTTTTCTAAATAAAGCACATAAAACATATTCTTTGTATATTGAAAAGTGACACAGATTTTCTATATACTGTGCACCAGATTTTTTATTTTTCATTTGCTACCTAAATGCAATAAAGAAGGGGTCCAGAACTTAAATACAGTCATAGTCGAAAGTATTGGCAGCCTTGAAATTAATCCAGTATATGAAGTATTTCGCCGAGAATATTATTTCAATTACACTTGTGTATTGGAACAATATATAAAAAAACAAAGAAAAATTGGACATAATTTCACAAAAAACAAACAAAAATGGTCAGGACAAAATTTTGGGTACCTTGCCAAAATTGTGGGTAAACAACTTTATTTCAAGAGTGTGATGCTCATACAAATTAACCTGTGGCAAGTAACAGGTGGGGGCAATATGAAAATCACACCTGTAATAAGAAAAAAAGGGAGAATGTTTGCATTGTGTGTCTGGGTGCATTGAGAACCAAAATTGTTGAAAAATATCAACAATCTCAAGGTTACAAGTCCATTTACAGAGATTTTTATGTTCCTTTATCCACGTTGCACAATATAATCAAGTCGTTTCCAAAAAGGCACTGTAGCTAATCTCCCTGGACGTGGGCGGCAGAAAAAAATTGTCAAAAGATTGCAATGCAGAATAGTCTGGATAGTGGAAAAGCAGCCTCAATCAACTTCGAAAGAAATTAAAGTTTTCCTGCAGGCTCAGGGTGCATTGGTCTCAGCACAAAATATCATTCACCATTTGAATGAAATTAAACATTATGGCACGAGACCAAGGAAAACCCCACTGTTGACAGAGAGACATAAAAAAGCTAGATGGCAGTCTGACAAAATGTACAGTATGTGAGTAAGCCAGAATCCTGGGAAAATGTCTTGTGGACAGATGAGACCAAGATAGAGCTTTTGGTAAATCACATAATTCTACTGTTTACCGAACATGGAATGAGGCCTACATAGAAAAGAACACAATACCTACAGTCAGATATGGTGGAGAGTCAAAAATGTTTTGGAGTTGTTTTGCTATCTTTGGCACTGGGTGCCTTGACTGTGTACAAGGCATCATGAAATTTGAAGTTTACCAAACGTTTATGGGTCGCAATGTATTGCCCAGTGTTAGAAAGCTGGGTTTACGTCCTAGGTCAAGGAACTTCCAGCTAGACAATGACCCCAAATATACTTCAGCCATCACTCAGAAATGAATTGAATCAAAGTGCTGGAGACTTCTGATGTGGCCACCAATGATCCCAAAATGATCATCAAAATCCCATTATACACCTGTGGAGAGATGTTACAATTGCTGTTGGGAGAAGGCACTCTTCAAATATCAGAGACCTGGAGCAGTTTGCAAAAGTAAAGGGGTCCAAAATTCCAGTTGAGAGGTGTAAGAAGCTTGTTGATGGTTATAGGAAGCAATTGAGTGCAGTTACTTATTCCAAAGGGTGTGGAATCAAATATTGAGTTGCAAACAATTTTGGCCTGACCATTTTTGGAGTTTTGTGTGAAATTATGTCTAATTTACCTTTTTTTCCTGTTTATTTTTGTGTTGTTCCAATACACACCAAGGGATAAACATGTGTATAACAAAACATGTGTAATTTCACTAATTTTCTGCAGAAATACTTCATTTTCTGGAACAATATCAAGGGTACAAACACTTTCAGGCTATTGATTGCTTATCGTTAGGATAGGTCATGAATTCCAAATTAGTGGGAATATGACAACCGGAAACTCCGCTGATCAGCTGTTCCCCTTGTTGACATGGCAGGATGTGACCAGTTGTGGAGCTGTACAGCTGTGACCACTACTTAGTGTCTGCTGTACTGCAAAACCTCTTCTGATCTAATGAATAGGGATAGATCTGTGGTACCTGGTATGGGGATCGGGCAGTTAACGAAGCTGAGCTGTTCAGATCTGCGACTAGCAACATGTAGCCACCAATGACACTGGAACAGCTGATTGGCGGTTTCACCAGGTTTTTGCTGCCCCATTTGACAGTAGCATTATGTAGGGGCAGAGACCCTGATGCCAGTGATTCATCACTGGTCTACATGTTGTATTTTTTTAAAATCACAATTTTCACAGCTGCAAGTCTACCAGTTCTCTGAATGCTGAGCTCTATATAACCACGCCCACATCAATGATTGTTTGCTCTCCGTGTACACTGTGCATAGGAAGATAACTGCCAATCAGTTGTGGGGGAGTAGTTGGACTACCTTGTACTGTGGGGGTAGATTGTGTTTGGGTATCATACTTTATTTGAGGGACCATTTTTGGAGCCATCATATTCTATTGGAACCATGATAAGTATATGGTAGTGGGTAAAAACGCTAAGGGACTTCAGTAGTGGTACAATCAATTACTGTGTATGTGTTAGAATGCATGGCCCTCTCCCTTTTTAGAAGTGTCGGGAGGTAACCCCTACAGAGACTGAGCGGATAAGCCGTGACTACCCCTATTCTGTCACATATATGTATATATGTATATATATATATATATATATATATATATATATATATATATATATATATATATCATTTTTTTTAAGAGCATGGGCAGTTAGGACTTTTGCTAGGGGCCCCATGATCTCTATCTATGTCAAACAAAAATATCATTTTTAATAGAACCGTGTTGAACAAATGCTTTTCCATCCAAAAAATGTGTAGGTAAAAAATATACCTCCAAAGGTGCCTCTATGTAATGAAATGATTGTCTTTTGGATGAACATATTTTGCTATTGGTCTAGAATGGATTAATTAAATAAATGAAGCAATATTTTTTAACTAGCAATTATTAATAATAACATTTTTCCAGTTTAAAATATATTAAAAAGCTAATCATGACAGCACTTGCTTTTTTTTTTTTAAATAAATAAATAAATAAAAACAACTAACAAACAAGTTTTATGATATATTCTTATGGTATCTTTTTTTTCACAGACTGGGGCTACAGCTTTGATGGTGGCATCCTATGCAGGACATATGCAATGTGTACGAGAGTTAGTACTTCAAGGGGCGGATATTAATCTTCAGAGAGATGTAAGTATATATCAGGTGTAAGAAACAATTATTCTATATCAGAGAGCGCTCAACTCTCAAGTTACTTCATGTATGTCTGATATCTGATTACTGCTAAAACCTATGATGGTATGTTGTAATTTATAACTTTTGCCAATTTTTTGCAGACTGGTGCTACTGCTTTGTTCTTTGCAGCTCAGCAAGGGCACAATGAGATTGTGAAATTCCTTTTTGAATTTGGTGCATCTACAGAATTTACCACCAGGGTAAGTACCGTAATAGTTTTCTAAAAGAGCGTAAAGCAAAATTACCTAAGGCTTGTTTTTAAAAAAAATAGTTGTATACTTACTAATTATAGCAAAGAAAATCTGAAACAGTAGCTAAACAGAGTAATGTAGTAGTGACACTTTACAGTAATATGCGTTGGCATTGTGAGTAGCAATGTTATGGGGTCTGCTCTTGTTGTAAATGCTTGACCCTTTTTCCTGTCCTTACATCAACTAAAAATTTAAGCCCTCCACCAAATTGAATACATGTCCATGTAACATTGAAACATGACTCAATGCATGCCTTTATTTGCCCGAAAGCTTTACTACACAACACATTTAATTAATTGGCTTTCGAAGCAATATGCAAACAAGGCTTGAAGTGCACTGGGTGTGACAATGCACTTCCATTGCCTGGTGCCTTGAGGTCTTTCTCCACATAGCTCCTCCCTCTTCTAGATGATGGACACTTAAGTAGTGTGCTACTTAATTACTCTGTTCAGTGCATTTTTCACCATATTCTGTTTATTATGCACACTACTGTGTTCACGTGAAAAATAATGTAAAATAAGGACTAACTCTAAACTACTACACCTGACCCACCCGGTTGTTGTACAGATTAGAGGTCTCAGCTGTGCAGTCTCTAAAGACCCCTGCATAAACTGAAACAACTCTAACTAGAAGACTTAGGTGGGCTTTGCACACTACGACATCGCAGGTGCGATGTCGGTGGGGTCAAATTGAAAGTGACGCATATCCGGCATCGCATGCGACATCGTAGTGTGTAAAGCCTAGATGATACGATTAACGAGCGCAAAATCGTCGTAATCGTATCATCGGTGCAGCGTCGGCGTAATCCATAATTATCCTGACGCGACGGTCCGATGTTGTTCCTCGCTCCTGCGAGGAACAGCTCCTACCGGCATTACCGCGGCTTCCGTAGGATATGCGGAAGGAAGGAGGTGGGCGGGATGTTTACATCCTGCTCATCTCCGCCCCTCCGCCGCTATTGGCCGCCTGCCGTGTGATGTCGCTATGACGCCGCACGACCCGTTCCCTTAGGAAGGAGGCGGGTCGCCGGCCAGAGCGACAGTCGCAGGGCAGGTGAGTGCATGTGAAGCTGGCGTAGCGATAATTTTTGCTACGCCAGCTATCACACGATATCGTACCTGCGACGGGGGCGGGGACTATCGCGTGCGACATCGCAGAATCGGCTTGCGATGTCGCAATGTGCAAAGTCCGCCTTAGACTCAGATGACCACTTAGACCTTTGCTTCTTAAGCGGCCATCAAGGGTTTCACTTATCTCCTTAAGAATCTGAGGGAAGGTGCAGAGTAAAAATTAGGTAAACCAAAAGTAACAATCTTCCAGACAAGTTGTAATTCCAAGCAGGAACCACTTCAGAAATATCACCAGCGAGTAATTCAAGCCTGCCTGGGGAAATTTTAAATAGTTACACCCGCCGAGTGTTAGGGCAGACTGAATTACAGCATTGATAACACTTATTGGCAGAAAAGCAATGAACACACAAACAAAAGTGTTCAGAACCAGGACAGCAACTGAACCTGACTGTGGTTTAGTGGAGAGGGAAACAAACCACAGCACAGGCTGCTGGATCAAATCCAAGGCATGACACTGCTCTGCTTAGGTATCATGCCTGTGCAGTAGTTTCCCATAGGTGGGCTCAAGGAGCAGACCTTGCTCAACATTTCAAGAACAGAGTGGTAATAGAGCAGCGCTATCTAAGTAGTGGAGTGCAGCATTAGGAAAAGAGTGGATCAAAGGGATAGGCAATTTTATTATTATTTTTATTATTATTATTATTTATTTATAGAGCACCATTGATTCCATGGTGCTGTACATGAGAAGGGGTTACATACAGAATACATACACAAGTTACAGTAGACAGACTAGTACAGAGGGAAGAGGGCCCTACCCTTGCGGGCTTACATTCTATAGAATTTTGGGGAGGAGACAGTAGGTGGGGTGTAGATGTAGATTGGGCGGCAGCTCCGCACAGTGGTCGGGGGCAGCTCCGCACGGTGGTCGGGCGACAGCTCCGCACGGTGGTCGGGCGACAGCTCCGCACGGTAGTGAGGCAGTGAGGTCATTGTAGATTATAGGCATTTCTGAACAGATGGGTTTTCAGGTTCCGTTTGAAGCTTGCAAGGGTAGCAGATAGTCTGACGTGTTGAGGCAGCGAGTTCCAGAAGACTGGGGATGCTTGGGAGACGTCTTGGAGTCGGTTGTGTGAGGCACGAATGAGAGAGGAGGAGAGAAGGAGATCTTGGGAGGACCGGAGGTGACATGTTGGAGTGTAGTGGGAGATTAGTTCAGAGATATACGGAGGAGACAGATTATGCACAGCTTTGTAGGTCAGTGTTAGTAGTTTGAATTGGATACGGTGGAAGATTGGGAGCCAGTAGAGGGACTTGCAGAGAGGAGAAGTGGCGTGGTATTGAGGAGAGAGGTGGATCAGTCGGGCAGCAGAATTAATCATGGACTGGAGAGGGGCGAGCGTGTTGGCAGGGAGGCCACAGAGGGGGATGTTACAGTAATCGAGGCGGGAGATTATGAGGGCATGCACTAGCATATTTGTAGATTGCGAGTTGAGGAAAGGACGGATTCTGGAAATATTTTTGAGTTGAAGATGGCAGGAGGTGATGAGGGATTGTATGTTTGGTATAAAGGACAAGGCAGAGTCAAAGGTCACTCCGAGGCAGCGAACTTTGGGTGCTGGGGAGAGCGTGATGTTATTTATTGTAATAGATAGATCAGGTGGAGAATGTAGGTGAGATGGAGGAAAGATGATTAGTTCAGTTTTGGCCACATTGAGCTTTAGGAAGTGAGAGGAGTAAAAGGAGGATATAGCAGTTAGACACTTCGGGATTCTGGACAGCAGAGATGTGACATCTGGGCCAGAGAGGTAGATCTGAGTATCATCGGCATATAGGTGGTACTGGAAGCCATGGGACTTAATGAGTTGTCCCAGGCCAAATGTATAGATAGAAAAAAGTAAGGATCCCAGGACAGAGACTTGAGGGACGCCAACAGAGAGATAGCGGGATGAAGAGGTTGTGTCGGAGTGGGAGACACTAAAAGTGCGGTTGGAAAGGTATGAAGAGATCCAAGAGAGGGCGAGATCTCTGACACCAGGGGAAGAGAGGATCTGTAATAGGAGGGAGTGGTCGACAGTATCGAAGGCTGAGGACAGGTCTAGAAGTAGGAGTATGGAGAAGTGCTTGTTAGCTTTGGCAGTAAGTAAGTCATTCGTGATTTTAGTCAGGGCAGTTTCGGTAGAATGATGAGGATGGAAGCCGAAATGTAGGTTGCCAAAGAGAGAGTTAGATGAGAGGTGGGAGGAAAGTTCAGCATGGACGTACTGTTCCAGGAGTTTTAAGGTGGATGGGAGTAGTGATATGGGGCGGTAGCTGTTAGTAGAGGTTGGGTCGAGGGAAGGTTTCTTTAGGATAGGTGTGACTGATGCATGTTTAAAGGCAGAAGGGAAGATACCAGTCGTTAAAGATAGGTTGAAAAGATGGGTTAAGGCTGGAATAAGGATAGTGGCGAGGTTGGGGAGGAGGTGGGATGGGATGGGGTCAAGTGCGCAGGTGGTGAGGTGCGCTTTTGAGAGAAGATGTGCAAGCTCGTCTTCGGTGATGGTGGGAAGGAAGTTTATGGGGAGGGGCTGTGGTCTGTTATATGAAGGGGTTGTGGTGGCTGAGCAGAGAAGACTTATTTGGTCGATTTTTTCTTTGAAATAAGTGGCAAAGTCTTCTGCAGAAATGAGGGAGGTTGGAGGGGGCAGTGGTGGGCGAAGGAGGGAGTTGAAAGTATTGAATAACTGTTTGGGGTTGTGTGTTAAAGAGGATATGAGGTTTCTGAAGTAATCCTGTTTAGCGGAGGTGAGAGCTGAACGAAGTGTGTGAATTGCATTTTTGAATGTGGTGAAGTCTTCCTGGGAGTGCGTTTTCTTCCAGCGCCGCTCTGCAGCCCTAGACACTTGCCGTAGTTTTTTAGTGAGGCTGTTGTGCCAGGGCTGTCTATTGATTCATCTCACTCTGCCATGCACAAGGGGAGCGACTGAATCAATAGCTGATGTGAGAGTGGTGTTGTAGAAAGTGGTGGCACTGTTTGTGTCGTGGAGTGACGATATGGAGGACAGCGGAAGGATAGAGTCAGAGAGGGTGTGCATGTTGAGTTGTGCAAGGTTTCTGCGGGGATGTGCTAGGCGCTGGACAGGGGGGGCAGGTGAGGAGGACAGGACTGAAAAGGTCAGCAGATGATGGTCAGATGGGGGAGGGGGGAAGTTGTGAGGTCAGAAAGGGAACAGAGGCAGGTGAAGATAAGGTCTAGTGTGTGTCCATCTTTATGGGTGGCAGAGGCGGACCACTGAGTTAGACCAAAAGACGAAGCGAGGGACAGGAGTTTGGAGGCTACCGACTGGCAGTTGTCAGTGGGGATGTTGAAGTCACCCATGATGATGGTGGGAATGTCAGCAGAGAGAAAGTGTAGAAGCCAGGCAGAGAAGTGGTCGAAGAAGGCAGTGGTAGTGCCCGGGGGTCTGTATATGACAGCCACTTGGAGGTTAGAGGGAGAATAGATTCGGACAGAGTGCACTTCCAAAGGAAGGCAGGACAAGAGAGGATACAGGTGGGATTGGGTTAAAGCTGCAGTTGTTAGAAAGGAGGCCCACTCCTCCACCTTGTCTATTGCCAGGGCGAGGAGTGTGGAAGAAGTGAAGGCCACTGTAGCATAGTGCAGCAGGGGAGGCAGTTTTTGGAGGGTGTCAGCCATGTTTCGGTGAGGCCCAGAAAGGATAGATTGCTGGAGGTTAAGAGATCGTCAATGATGTGCAGTTTATTACAGACAGAACGGGCATTCCAGAGTGCTCCAGAGAGTGGGAGCACTGGAGTAGGTGAGAGGGGAATGGATTTTATATTGGAGAGATTGCAGTAGTTACTAGTATGTGGGGAGTGATAAATGGGTGATAAAGAGGGGTGTACCATCTGTGGGGGGCCAGGGTTGGGGGATATGTCACCAGTAGTGAGAAGAAGTAGAGAAAGGGAGAGCAGGTGGGAAAAGGAGAGTGGCAAGCATGGTCTGCGTGATATAAGGAGCGATCTGAGGTTTAGGAGCAGGTCAGCAGATGAGGACAGATGAGAAGGCAGGAGGGAAGGGGAGATGAATATTTGTTTGGAGAGTGCTGGGGTGTGGGGATAGCGAAGGAGAGTAAGGAGGAGAGGGGCAAAGACTGTGAGGGCATAGGTGAACATGGTGGGAGTAAGGTGTTAAGTTTGGGATTTAACAAATAAATTGTGACAGTGGCAAACTCAGAAAGAGTAAAATTTTACCTTCTGGTCACTTCTGTGACATTTCTGGTATATTTCTGACACTCCACTTAATAGATCCCACTTATGAGAGCACACCAGACCAGGGTCATAGCAGACCTGCACCATCAAATTTATACATCTCTGAAGGCCTACAGATTGACTCTGGTGGGAGCAGAAGGGAGGGGTCATACTAACACAGAGCACAGAAACACAACAGGGGTAAATTAGCAGAAAGACACTACAAGAAGCATTAGGATTACTTCACAGCAAGATGGCTATACACTTGAGATGGAGAAGATATAGTCAAGTGTGATCTAGGATCAAAAAGTTAAAAAGAAGAAAAAAAAACCCCAAAAATTCTAATTTTAAAGGAAGACAGTTGTTGACGGAATATGACATACCAGTAGAAATATTGATACAGGACAGAATAGACTTCAATGAAAAGGGCAGTTGTTGAAGGAATAGGCAATGAAAGTGTATCATCACTCCCCAATGCACTTCCAGCCTTATTTGTATATAGCATGAAAAGTTGATTTCTCTGTAACAGAGTAATTATTTGGTATGATGTTACTTGTAGATTAATAATCTACACACATTTATTTGGTTTAGGGAAGTGACAACAAGCTCTATTTAAGGAAAATTACTTTCTGTACATTAGTTTACTCACAGGTACTTTACCCTTTCTTCTAGCTATATTAGTATTGTAAGGGGTTTCTTGGCACATGGACATTTTTATGGTTTTACTTATGGAAATAGCTGATGCAGTCCAGTTGCACTGGGGTTGGTTTTGCTTCAATGATTTGTAAGGATTCCTGTATGGCTCAGAAATGGATTGGTGACACTTGGGATAAGTATCTGATATGTATCGCATTACTGTATAAAGTACCGTACACTGCCAGGTGGAGTTTACAAATGTTTACAAAGAAGTAACTGTGGAACAAAAGCGCAAAAGTCTTTTTGGCCCATTTATCTAAAGGAAATTATTTATTAGATTTACTCCCTTACGGAATTTGTATCACTGTCCTCTACGACTCTTGAGCAGCTTCTGAGTTAGATGGCCAAGTGGATCACATTAATCACTGCAGGTGCAACTATTCTATGGGTCCTAACCTGTTTTTTTTAGGACTCTTAGGCAATTCTCTCATTTCTGTCTTTTTGTGTTCTTATTTGAATTCATTTATGTTCTCCATTATAACAAATTCATACATACAGTACGAACTGGCACGTGACCTCTGAACACACCCATTGGCATATAAATTCCAGACTAATATTTTTCAACCTATTAACACGTTTTTATCCACGTAATTACACCACACGCACATTTGATAAAATATCAATATATCAAAATATCAAATATCACCACACTCTCTGATAAATAAAACACAATGCAATTCTTTCAACTTTTTTCTAATTTTTATTCATTTATTTTTTTCATTTTTTGCAACACCATCTATTATCACTATTAACACCATCTCTTCAATGATGTCTTGTCTTTCACCCCATTCTTCCATATATGGTTGTAGTTAGAACCTCCAGCTAGTATCACTCCATGATCCCCTTTAGCTCTCCGAGATCTAGACTCTCTTTATTGTTACACCACCTAAAACATTTTTGTAAACCCTTTTTTTCCCTTTTACTTTTTTTTTGTTATAATGTGTTTTATTGTTAGGAATTTTGAAATGCTATACCTCCAGGACCTTTTTAAATAGTTTTTCATTACAATACTCTTTAAATCTTTAAGAGCAGTAACTTAATTATACCTTTTGGATCCACCAACTCTTTATTTCTTATAATGTTAATTGGGATCATGATATGTAAATATGTGTTTTTTGTCTAATGAATTATGAGAAATTAAATGCGTATGTTTTTGATACAGACTCAGAGTTCTCCTGTTTCTGAGAACTCTTTAAATCTTGTTTCCATTAATGTAACAGTCGATTATCCCGCCAGTATTTGAAATACAGCAGGCAGTGATGTGACGTATCTGTATTTGTATATAAATAGGTTCTTCCTCCTTTGTAGTAGACTATTGATTTTTCTTTGACATCCTGATGAAGAAGACAGTGTTCTCTGAAACGTGTTGACCTGAACAAATAATAAATAGATGAAATAATCGACATTGTTTCCTCTGGTGATAGCGCGGTATACACCTGATCTTCCCCTCCTTACGTCTTTGTAAAATGTTTATCACATAAATCTTATTATTTGCTTAAATTCTTTTTGTCTGGACTATTACATAACTTGAGAATACTAACTGTGGTACCACTATGATGCCATGATTTCACTGTCATATTTCTATCCAGGTTTGGCAAACTTTACTGCCTAGGGCTATAGCTGTGGGCAAGGGTCTCAGATTCTTTGCCCTGGCTTGTTACAGACAAGGATTGCATGTGTGTGGTAGCATTACCTCTTTGTATCGGTACCTCTAGGTCGGAGGCCTGGTTTTCATTTCCTGCTGCACAAAGTGCTGTACCGCTGCATTTTAGGTTATTAAAGGAAAGTCCACAACAGTAGTTAAAAAACGTCTTGTACTTTACTTGCTAGTGGTTTAAAACATAGTTTCTTACAAGGCATTGTTACTTTGACATAGACCGGCTCTTCCAAATTGGGTTCAGATATGTGTTAACTCTTTCAACACCGGCTACCAAGGAGGGATCGGGAGGCTGACTCATATCTATCCCACTGATATTTAACCACATGGGTCCACGTGTTTCACTGTGGCTAAGATACTTTGCACGGCTATGCTACTTTTTCCAGAGTCGCTCTTAGAGTCTTAGTGTCCTGCAGCCTCTTTCTCTTATGGGGTCCCCGTTGCACACTGTTCTGACACTGTCCACACCTTGTCAAACTGCCTGCTTGGCGGGGAGTCCCCGTCTCTCAACACGCCTCCTTAGAGCTACGTCTGGATTCCAAACCCGGCCACCTTTGCTTCCTCCTGCATTTGACTTCTCCTTTCTACTCCCAGAACAGCTCTAAAACCAGGAAATCCCTCTTCCTATATATCCTCACACTCTACTCCCCTTCCCTATCTGACTAGGCTTAACTCTATATTACGTGGGGGACATCTAACCATAGCCAGGAGCAACCTCCTCTTATGGCCAACTAATTCCTCATATATATTTTAGATACATTTTTCTGCACATAACATTTTATACAGGATGCAGCCAGGCCCCTTCATGTAAGGCCTTGTATAGTGGAGTTTCCGTCCCTGTATGGTGCAAATAAATGCTGGGGAGACTCTGTACTATACGTAGCCCGCCTGGTCGAATAGTATGGGCGTTTAATAGGCTGCTGGTCAGTTACTATGTACCTGCATGTGTGAACTGTGCCCTATGCAGGCCACTAGTGTGCATTTTATCATCCAGCAATTGCCCCCTCCATATTTTGGAGATGTGTGTGTGACTTGCTCCTCTTGCACCTGTGATGCCGCCACCTACTGGGGGTTTGTCTGCATCCTGTTAGTGCATTAGTTTTTTTGGCCTGGGCAGTTCACAACTGCTTCTGTTGCTATAAGTATTTCCTAATTTATGGAGGATCTTTATTCCTCTTTTTGTTGATATTTTATACTTCTTTAAACTCAACCTTCTAATGTACTACACCTCATACATTGCAAACCCTTATCAACATTACTATACATTACATTTTGTACTATTACTTTCTATACCCCGTATTGTATATCACACAGCAGGCACTAAAGCCATTGAGGTCTTCAGGGGGGTACATGACTGTAGATCACACTCTTACAATAGGACATTATTATAAGCTTGTTTTTCATCTTATCTGTCCTTCTTCTTCGTACATGACTGAAGTCAATTTTTCAAGCTTGTATCACTGTTCTCACCTTAGGTAGTAAGAGTGTTTCCTGTTTTCCCAGTTATCTACAATCGTATTATTTCTTCAGCACCATAGACTGGGGGCTGTCTACTCAGTAGACTGGAAACAAGATCATTGGAGAATAACCATATTGTCTGCAGAATGTCTAGTGCCTCGACAGTGACTTTAGAAGTTCTTTTTTTCTCAATGAAAATAAACTGGTAGAATACACAGTTGACATGCGGTAGTATGCCAATAATCTGCTAGGATAGCCCTAGATGAACATGAGTGGTCTCTGTGCTGGGGAAAGAAAATAAAAAACCTAAAACTGAAATTAAATCATGATGTTCAAAGTAGCTTTTTTCAATCTGAACATGTACTGAGGACTGTATAGACTGTACAGGCCACTTACTCACTGTTCATGCATCAGCCATTACTCTTGTGGTCATCTCCTTATGAACTCCTAAATATATGACTTCTTTGAGGTACACAAGGCAGTATTAGAGCCACAAGGTCTTGATCAACCCCTTCCCGACCTGGTGATTTTCCCTATATGCGCTTTCGTTTTTTCCTCCCCTGCTCCAAAACCATAACTTTTTTACTTTTTCATTGACACAGCGATGTAAGAGCTTGTATTTGGCATGATGACTTTTACTTTTGAATGACTCCATCCATTTTATCATGTGATGTGTTGGAATGTAGGGGAAAAAAATCCATGCCCGGTGAAATTCCGCCATTTTTTTTTTGTGTTTTATTCTGACAGCATTTATTATAAGTTAAAACTTACCAGACAGTATAATTCTTTGGATCAGTATGATCACGGTGATACCAAACATGTATAGTTTTTTTTATTTAAATAGTAATTCATTTAATTTTACGAAATTCATAAAAAAATTGCTTTTGTCACCATTTTGCCAGACCCATAGCGTTTTCAATTTTTAGTTGATGATGCCGTGTTAGAGTTTGTTTTTTTGTGGTATGAGCAGATATTTTTATTGATACTATTTTGGGGTAGATACAATATTTTGATCAACCCCCTTATTGCATTTTATTGCCGCACTTAAGTATTCAAAAAAACACAATTCTGATATTTTAATTTTGTTTTCTCAACACAGGATTTTACCAATCGAATGCATTTATTTTACATGATAGATTGGACTTTTTTGGATGGACAAATAGATGCCACATATACTGTATGTGTTTATTTTATTTTTTTATTTTTAATTATTTATTTTTAATGGAAAAAAGAGGGGTGATTTCAAATGTTTATAATTTTTTTTTCATATTTTTTAAATATTAAATATTTTTTTTGTTACTTTTTAATACAAATTTGATTAATCGGGTTAACTAATTTCACTGCCATATTACTATAGAACAGTAGAAACTTGTTCTGTGGAGTGATGACTCACACTTTTCTATCTGGCAGTGTGGTGGCTGATATGGCAATTACTAGTAGAAACGTCATAGATTCATAGGATGGTAGACTTGAAAGTGACCTAAAGGACCATTGGGTCCAACCCACTGCGAGTGCAGGTTTTCCTAAATCACCCCAGCTATATGTTTATCCAGCTTACACTTGATGATTTCCATTGATAGAGAGCTCACTACCTCCCGTGGTAGCCTATTCCACTCTCTGACTGCCCTCACTGTCAGAAAGTTTTTCCTAATGTCTAATCTGAATATCCTTTCTTTTAGTTTCATCCCATTGCTTCTTTTACTTGTGTGTGCTAATGAGAATAGGGTGGTTCCCTCTGTATTATGATTTCCTTCCAGATATTTGTAGACCGCTATTAAGTCTCCTCTCAGCCTTCTCTTTTTCAAATTAAACATCCATCGTTCTTTTAGCCGTTCTTCATATGACATGGTTTTCAGACCTTCCACCACCTTGGTTGCTCTTCTCTGGACTTGCTCCAATATATCGACGTCTTTCTTGAATTGAGGCGCCCAGAACTGTACACAGTATTCCAGGTGGGGTCTGACCAGGGCAGAATATAGGGGAATAACTACCTCTCTTGACCTAGATTCAATGCTTGTCTTGATACATCCCAGAATTGTGTCGACCTTTTTAGCTGCAGCACCACACTGTTGGTTCATGTTAAATTTGGGACCTACTATTATGCCCAGCCTGATTACAGAATGAACTTACCAGCCTGACTGCTGAATTGTGCCACCTGTAAGGGGCATAATCTTATTAGGTTGTTTTTCAAGAGTTAATTAAGGCCCTAGTAAAGGAAATATTTTTTAAAATGTATCTGTATTTATTAAATTGCAAAAAGAGCAACAAAGACAAAAGGCACTAATGTGCTAAAATCAAACACAAAAACAAATACACAAGATAATGTTAATATAGACTACAGTGAGAAACTGGAACTGTTATCTTGAAGTAGAGATCAATAGGTAGTTTGCAGTAATGACAAGAGTTACACAATAGTGAAATATAATATAAAATGCCAAGATAATATAAAGCAAGTTAGATATCAAAACCAAGATCTAAATTCTATCCAATAAAACCAAGTTATTTAACAGCAGTCATATGAGATATTGACTTTAGAAGTTAGTTCCTGCATCAACATCACTTCATTCATTTTAGAAAACCAGACGCAGATCGTCAGAGGGGATTATTTTTTCCAGAGGAGGGGTGCACTCTCAAGCTGTTGCAATTAGGAGCCTCAGTATAGAATGTTACAGTGATGGAGAAGGACGAGGCGGAAATTCAGATTAGACCCAAGATCCGTAATCCCTCTTATTATTTGTAGCATTTTTTTTCCAAGAAGGAGTGAGAAATCTGCCAGACCAAAAGATATGTAGTGGGTCACCTTCCTCATCCCCATATTTCCAACACGTTATTGGCATCAGGGATCATAGAGTGTAGGCAGGTTGTGACTCTATACCAGGATATCCGTTTATAACTAGCCTAATGAAAATGCGAGCAAATCGATGCTTTATGCGTTAAAGTGAAAATTTGCCTCTGTTGTTCTTTCGAGAAAGAAATACCCATGGGCAGCCTACGATTGTGTTAGATATTGAGTGGCAGGCTGGTCAGGAAGATCATTTTTCAATGAATATGAGAAAGACAGAGTAGGTCCCCCACTCGAGCACGCTGTCTCAAAAGTCATCTTGTCCTTATCGTAAAATGATCTAGGAGGAAGGGAATGAAAGAAATGAGACAACTAATCCACTCTCCAAAGTCCCAGTGGAGTTAGTTAGTTAGTGGACATGTCCAGCTCCAAAATGGCAAATTCTGAAGTATCCACTGTTAATCTAGGTTCAAAAGACATTGTAATCTAGTCCCGAGAGGAAAAGTGCATTACCCAAAATGATAAAAATAGAAGAGGACTGCAGTATAAGATAGGCACTTACCACTTGAAGGGTACAACAGGCAAGAGTAGCCCCAATTGTGGGATATGTTTTAAGTGATTTAACCAGAGATGGGTCCAACCAGGAAATCATAATGAGAGGGATATTTGTAAAGCTTTGCACCATCCTGACCCAAGCTTTTCCGATACTTTCGTGCACCAGTCCAGGACTCTAGAAAGATAATACAGTAAGATCTGAAATCGGGCAAAGCTATGTCCCCTAAGGATTTAGGATGATACGGTATGGCTCTTGTGAAGGAATACCTGGACATTTTGGACAACTGAGACCTTCCAACTTTGTGTTAACAGTTTGGGATATTAAGTTTTCTGTTCCAGCATGACTGTGTCCAGTGCACACAGCAATGTCTATAAAGGCATCGTTGGGGGATTTGGTGTGGAAGAACTTGATTAGCTGCACAGAGACCTGACCTCAACTCTATTGTCATTAAAGCTCCTGTAGATACGCAGGTCACAACACTATTGTCCATATAGTGTAAATCAATTTTCTTAGATGAGGTCACAATTTTCTGTTACATTGTTCTTTGTCATACTCAGATAGAGATCCATGCCACTCTGTAATAGTAATGGTCAGTATTTTTTTGATCAAAGATGGTACGAGGCCCGGGGGCACTGCTAAACTCTAAGGGCACTATATGCGCCCCTTGGGTACTGGTTACAGGGAATCTGTCACTGGGGTTTTGCAACCTCATCTGAGAGCAGCATAATGTAGAGACAGAGACCCTGATCCCATCGATATGTCACTTACTGAGCTGTTAGATGTAATTTTGATAAAAATCAATGTTTTCTCTGCTACAGATCTAGCAGTTATACAGAGCTCATGAATATGCTGGACAACCTGCAGCATCTCAAGTAATCCTCTAATGATAATCTGCTGCTGATTAAACAGTGATTTTTTTTTATCAAAACTACATTAAGCAGCCCAGTAATTGACACATCGCTGGAATCAGGATCTCTGCCCCTACGTTATGCTGCTCTCAGAGATTAGGTGGCAAAAACCTGGTGACAAATTCCCTTTAAGCTGACGAGGAGAGAAGTTTAAAAGTTAGTTGCGATTGTAATGGAAAATCTATGTAGTATTCTGCATATTTTTTTAGAAGATTGACGAAAACCTTTATCTTGTTCTCAGTTAAAACATTCTAAAAACAACATTAATAATAACAAAAGAGAGATAATAGACTTAAGATATTCCAGAGAGATTACTATAAAAGATACCATTGAGTCTTACTCATAAAACAGATGCTCGTTAACATTCATACAAGGACGACTTTATTGTATTAGTTATATTCTTAATTACAACCATCTTTGTGTAACATAAACTTGTCAAAATCGCTTTTTCATTGTGATCCTGCTTGAACAAGTCACTAGTGCACGTGGGGTGATGCAGAAAGCCTGTAAAAATAAATAAGAGGCTGCCTTGTTCTACGACTTGGTAACAAGTCAATATGTTAAGTGTTATGAAAGAGATGGAATCCACTTGGTGTTGAATCTGTGCTCAGTGAGCGCCTGGCACCTATTCAGAAAAGTGCTGACTTGGCTCATTGGCACGTTACGGTTTAATGCACACGTTTATTTCCGGACAGTAAAAGGGCATCTGAGGCTGGATTTCAGGTACTAGCTTGAAGATATTTACTTCATGCCCAATGTTTCTTATCCCAGAGAATTGGCTTCGTGGAAATGGTTTATTTCTGTTGGAAGGATTGTAATTCGACTACTTAGCAAAATCCAATATGTTGCCATCAGCATTTAAATCTACAAACGATTGAAAAGATTGGCGAGCCGTGCCAGGCCTGAATCAGTGTTATATCATATATCATGATTAAAAGGAGTCTCCGCAAATTCTTTAAAGGTGATGGAAACTCCTCCTGTTAACCGCACAGCCATTGCATGGAGTGGCAAGACACCTTTTCTCTGCGGTCATGCAGTGAGAAGAAATCGGATCTTGAATTCTATTCTCATTGTAGTGATGGGTGTAACGCTAGCGGCTGGTGTAGGGGCCGCGAGCGGGATTAGTTGACCCACTGGACTACAGGGGGGACCCGGACTTACCCTTTAGTGGCAGGGATTCAACTACGCGCCCACCTTAAGGCAGATGCCAGGTCCCACTCCCAGCGAAGTGACCGGGACTATGGCAGCTGACATCCAGGGCAGGTGATGGACTCAGGAATAGACAGGTACTGGCAGGATGACTGAGGCAGGCTGGACAGGTGGGTAAGAACAAGAATGGTGGGCATGGCAGGGGAAGTCAGGTATGGGAAGGCAGACTCAGGTATAGGTATTGGTTGGGTCCCCAGTAATTACACAGTGTGTATTTCACCTCTCTTATGGATAGGTGGTAAATGATCATTCTGGGAAAACACATATTTTATTTACAAAATTTTATCCAAAGACTGCTTTTATCAAGACCAGAATTTTTGTGTTCAATTGTCAGTTCCATTGTATATTAAGCATAGTGTCCATATTCTTGATAGTCATTCATGTAGAAAATATTTTTAGGGCAGTCGTCACAAAGCGTTTTCACTGTTTTTTACATTTCAATACCTCACCCATTATAGGATCTCTTTTTTCTGTACGTTAGAAGAGGTAGGTCAAGGAAAGGGTAAACAACACCGCACTGCATCAAAAGTAGACTCCAGTCCAAAAATCTTGTTAAAAAGTGAGTTTATTCGTCTACGCGTTTCGGAGTCTCTTTCTTCAGGACAAGAATCAGAACTTAAGGTTCTTTGAAGAAGCTACTTTAATTTTTGCAATTTTTCATAAATTGGAGGGGTTCATTACATTGTGTTTTTCCTATGTTTGCCAATGAGGGTAGTATTAATAATGGCACCCAGTAAACTTTTTACATACTTTAACTATAAATGTGGCTATAAATTAAATAGTATTGAAAAACACCTATTCAAAAATGATGTATAGCTATGAATAATTTATAAAAATATATCTTTATTACATGTATCCAATATCACAAAAGGTTTACTCCTCTTGTTTTTAGCCTTTTGTGAATAGCTCTTTTTTAGTCTTTTTCATGTATGCCAGTAGCTGCCTGGACACTTTTGGATTTTGTACATAAATATCAGTTAATGTAAATTGTTGTATATGTAAAAAGGCAATACGGTCTCAAGAAATTAATTATGGCATTCAGGAGAGTTAGGATGATTTTGTAGAGTGCAATGACATGATTATATTTCAATAATTGTTGATTTTCTTGTTCAAGAATAAATGTGGATTGTTGTTATTGCTCTCTTTCCGAGCAAAAAATAATATAAGACCATGTCTTATTTTTGGGAAAACAGTACCTATGTGCAAATACTTATTGACTTTTTTCTTATCTCCATAGGATGGAGGAACAGCGTTACTCACAGCCTGTCAGCATGGACATTGCGGAGCTGCAGAAATCCTGTTAAAAAATGGAGCCAACATCCATGAGCAGCTTTGTGTATGTACTAATGAACCAATAAGCATTCTTATGAATCATTATGACTTAATCTGTTACAAACAAATTGGAAATCAGAAGGCATTCATAAACTGGATTTCCAATTATTCCGAATATGCATTAAAAATAACTATAATATAAATCATACTATACAGAATTGATACAGAAAGTTATAGGGAGCAATTCTCCATTTAAAATTATTATGAAAAGGGTTGTCCAGGATTTAAAAACAGACAGCCAATCCTAAAAATAGGTCATTATTAATTGATTGGGGTCCAACAGCAAGAACCTTCATCGATCAAATGTTTGCAAGGTTGACTTTAAATATTCTAAATCCCTCCATACGCATTAGACTAATGTCAGCTGAACCTGCTGATAACTACAGATTTGGCTGACAAGTTGTGTATAGGGGCCCCGGACAATTGATTGTCAGGGGAGTTAATTGGCTATTCCCATCTCCAAGATCCTGTCCCAGTAGGTGTAATAATATTAGCAAATACCTCCAGTTAGAAATGTAGTATAGTTCTTCTGATTCACTATGTCGCTTACCTCATGTTCAGGGCATTGCAGGAACTTAGGTATCCATAGCTATGAAACTAACTAACTGTAACTATATATGGGTACTTAAGGTCCTGCAATGCAATGCACATGAGGTAAGGGACTTAACACTAGAAGTCCCAGAAATTTTGAGCTCCCCCCTGACGTCCCGAAAGAGGGTCAAAAGACCCTTAGTCCAAACTGACAACTCTGATGGCTCCAATTAGCATCCTTTCCTTTGTAAATGTGGCCATTGCCTGAGGAATCTGCAGGGGGCAATTGTGTTGATCCACCTCAACAAAGGTCTTGTAAGAGAGTGTAAACAAAAGAATTTCATTCGACCCGTCTCTGGGTTCCAAAGGTAGAAATGTTAAATGACCCCTCTCTGGGACTTCTAGTGTTAATGAATCAGAACAGCTGTACTACATTTCTAATCGGAGGTATTTGCAAATTGTAATGCTCCCCGATGTTGTGGTGGAGAGCAAGAGTAGATCCACTAGACCACAGGGGAACCTGGGCTTACCCTTTTTTCGGAGGGGCTTAACTAAGCGCCTGCCACAAGACAGATGCCAGGTACCACTCCTAGGGCAATGACCGCCACTGCGACAGCTGACCCCCAGAGGACGGGAGATGGACTCAGGTGCAGACACAGGTGCAGGTGGGTACAACCGGAATGGCTGAGGCAGACAGGAAGGCAGGTATGGGAGGCAGACTAAGGAATAGGTAACGAGACAGGAGCACGGGACCTCACAATTAGCTAGTAGACAGATGACTGACTAACTAAGGATATTGCACAGGCACCCCCCCTCATGAGAGGATGCCTTAAGTATCTAGCGCCTCTCAGCCATAGGCTGAGAGGCACTTCCTGGAAATAGCACACCGGCCCTTTAAGAGAAGGGCAGGTGTGTATATGCATGCCCTAAGAGCACTCCTGTGGGACTTGTGCTGAGGCTTCAGGGATCAGACATCTATTGTGGCAATTCTACCCCCAATGACTTCCAGTCCAAGGTGGACTCATGGGCACGGAGCCAAGGGAAACCAAAAACAAGTGGACAGGACAAGTCTGTAGCCATTATTCCAACCTAGTTCTGGGGAGAGGGTGCGGAACTGAACTGCATACTGGCCGACAGTGTGGACACTCTGCTGCCCCTGCTGTAACTGCAGAAGAGAGGTTGCAGCAGCGGCGAAATGACCTGGCTCATCAAAAACCTTCCGGAAGGCTTCCAAAAATTCTAGGACATTGGAGGTGATCGTATCTCTTCTCTCAAACAGAGGGTTGACCTAAGTGAATGCCTCCTCACCAAGGTGCAACATCAGGAAAACCACTTCGGCCCACTCCGATCTTAAAGTATATACTATATATACAGTCCACATAGGACGCGTCATCCACACAAAACAAGAAGGAGAATGGAGATCAAAAGAAGAGAGGAGGCACCGGACCAAGACCAGCAACACCAATCGGACCTGAGCGCCCTGTAGGTGTATATAATAAAAGCAAGCTGTTTTTTATGTTATACAGATCAGCCTGACAACTTATAAACAGCATTCTAGAATGCTGTATAAGGGATCCATGTTGCCCATATGCACCATAAATTATGCTATTTTGGATGAAGGGAAAGTTGTGCATAGGTTGCGTGGAGGTCCTTCTTCAAGTGAAAATGAAGTCTGTAGCCATAGCCTAATTCACCCCAGATCTCCAGTTACAGCATAGTTTACAGAATATTTGTATACCATGTATGACTTAAGATTTTCCTCACAATCAAAGCTGCTGCCCCAGGGTGAGTTGTGTGTCCTTATTTAACCGGAGCAATTATTTCTTTTAAAATAAATTGCAATATTAACATACATCCGCTAAGGGTGAGGTAAGAGCAGCCTGCCAATTTAACTAATAATCTATGTACGTACATGTGCAAATATCTTTATTTTTATCTCATAAATCGTGTACCAACATGCAGACATACAGTACTCTAGATACAGCTGGGCTAGAAAACAATCTCTAAATGATGCTTAGATTTTGTGTTAGAAGACTTTTTAAAAACATACAGCCAAAACATAACCCACACTATATGGCCAATAGCATGTAGACTCCTAATTATTGAGTTTAGATGTTTCAGTCACACCCATTATAAACAGACATGCACTGGCAGCAGTACAGGTTGTAGTGAAACACTGAGTTTACTTAAATGGTTAATTCTATTTTATAAAATATAGCTAGGTATGGAGACAGTGTTAAAGGTAGTAAATTTGCAGTTGACTTGCTGTTTATATATTTTTTTATATATTGCACCATTCTCTTGTTATACTTTTTTAGCTCATTGCCAAGGGATCAGGCCACGGCTACTGTCTTTGACTTGGTTAAAGATGACACATTTCCTTTGTAATTTAGGGAAAAAAATATTTTTTTATTGTCATGTTTTACATTTTTAGATTAACAAAACAGGAAAATTGGCCGATTACAATTAGGTCCAGAAATATTTGGACAGTGACACAATTTTCGCGAGTTGGGCTCTGCATGCCACCACATTGGATTTGAAATGAAACCTCTACAACAGAATTCAAGTGCAGATTGTAACGTTTAATTTGAAGGTTTGAACAAAAATATCTGATAGAAATTGTAGGAATTGTACACATTTCTTTACAAACACTCCACATTTTAGGAGGTCAAAAGTAATTGGACAAATAAACCAAACCCAAACAAAATATTTTTATTTTCAATATTTTGTTGCGAATCCTTTGGAGGCAATCACTGCCTTGAGTCTGGAACCCATGGACATCACCAAACGCTGGGTTTCCTCCTTCTTAATGCTTTGCCAGGCCTTTACAGCCGCAGCCTTCAGGTCTTGCTTGTTTGTGGGTCTTTCCGTCTTAAGTCTGGATTTGAGCAAGTGAAATGCATGCTCAATTGGGTTAAGATCTGGTGATTGACTTGGCCATTGCAGAATGTTCCACTTTTTTGCACTCATGAACTCCTGGGTAGCTTTGGCTGTATGCTTGGGGTCATTGTCCATCTGTACTATGAAGCGCCGTCCGATCAACTTTGCAGCATTTGGCTGAATCTGGGCTGAAAGTATATCCCTGTACACTTCAGAATTCATCCGGCTACTCTTGTCTGCTGTTATGTCATCAATAAACACAAGTGACCCAGTGCCATTGAAAGCCATGCATGCCCATACCATCACGTTGCCTCCACCATGTTTTACAGAGGATGTGGTGTGCCTTGGATCATGTGCCGTTCCCTTTCTTCTCCAAACTTTTTTCTTTCCATCATTCTGGTACAGGTTGATCTTTGTCTCATCTGTCCATAGAATACTTTTCCAGAACTGAGCTGGCTTCATGAGGTGTTTTTCAGCAAATTTAACTCTGGCCTGTCTATTTTTGGAATTAATGAATGGTTTGCATCTAGATGTGAACCCTTTGTATTTACTTTCATGGAGTCTTCTCTTCACTGTTGACTTAAAGACAGATACACCTACTTCACTGAGAGTGTTCTGGACTTCAGTTGATGTTGTGAACGGGTTCTTCTTCACCAAAGAAAGTATGCGGCGATCATCCACCACTGTTGTCATCCGTGGACGCCCAGGCCTTTTTGAGTTCCCAAGCTCACCAGTCAATTCCTTTTTTCTCAGAATGTACCCAACTGTTGATTTTGCTACTCCAAGCATGTCTGCTATCTCTCTGATGGATTTTTTCTTTTTTTTCAGCCTCAGGATGTTCTGCTTCAGCTCAATTGAGAGTTCCTTAGACTGCATGTTGTCTGGTCACAGCAACAGCTTCCAAATGCAAAACCACACACCTGTAATCAACCCCAGACCTTTTAACTACTTCATTGATTACAGGTTAACGAGGGAGACGCCTTCAGAGTTAATTGCAGCCCTTAGAGTCCTTTGTCCAATTACTTTTGGTTCCTTGAAAAAGAGGAGGCTATGCATTACAGAGCTATGATTTCTAAACCCTTTCTCCGATTTGGATGTGAAATCTCTCATATTGCAGCTGGGAGTGTGCACTTTCAGCCCATATTATATGTATAATTGTATTTCTGAACATGTTTTTGTAAACAGCTAAAATAACAAAACTTGTGTCACTGTCCAAATATTTCTGGCCCTGACTGTAAAAACGTTTGGTCTCCCATGGAGATTTGTGTGCTCAGATGACTTTAGCCAAGGTTTCAGACCTTAACTAGCCTGTTAAGGCCCAGTCACACACAACGACTTACCAGCGATCCCGAAAACGATGCGACCTGATAGGGATCGCAGGTAAGTCGCTGGGAGGTCGCTGGTGAGATGTCACACAGTCAGACCTTACCAGCGATGCAGGAACAATACAGGTCGCAGTAGTGACCTGTATAACGATCTCAGCAGTCACTGTGATCCTGTCACACAGTGTCAAACACAGCGATGTGTCCTGCCCAGCAGGACATCGCCTTTGAAGAAAATGGCCTGGACCATTCTGCAAAGACTAGCGATCTCACAGCAGGGGCCTGATCGCTGGTAGATGTCACACATAACGAGATCGCTAACGGGATCGCTACTGCTTCACCAAAACGGTGACTTAGCAGCGATCTCGCTAGCGATCTCGTTATGTGTGACGGTACCTTAAGGGTTATGGCTTGCTTGCTCACTATCATTGTTAGATAAGGCCAGGTGATGCAATTTTCCCAGCTTAAAAAAAACCCCAAACACTAACAGCCTCCTCAAACCTCGTGCTAAAAAACAGGAGTAATGGGTTCTTATAAGCAGCTGCCTAGCACTCTGAAAATGAAAATGGTGGACGCCCACAAAGCAGGAGAAAGCTGTAAGAAGATAGCAAAGTGTTTTCAAGTTACCCTTTCCTCAGTTTAAAATGTAAGATTGAGTCTGGAAGACCAAGCAAGATTTCTGTGAGAGCTGCTAGTAGGATTGCCAGAGAGGCAAATCAGAAACCCCTCTTGACTGCAAAATATTTAGCATACTCTGGAGATCTGGTACATTGTTCTACTATTCAGAGACACCTGCACAAATATGGCCTTCATGGAAGAATCATGAGAAGAAAACCTCTCCTGTGTCCTCACCATAAAATTCTGTATCAGAAATATGCAAAAGAACATCTAAACAAGCCTGATGAATTTTGGAAACAATTCTTGTGGACTGATGAGTTTAAACTCTAGCCACAATGATATAAGGTATATGTAGAGAAGAAAGGGCAGAGAATTTCAGGAAAAGAATATCTCACCAACTATTAAGAATGGGGGTGGATCAATCATGTTTTGGGGTTGTGTTGCAGGCAATGGCACAGGGAACATTTCCTGGATAGAGGGAAGAATGGATTCAATTAAATTTCAACAAATTCTTGATGCAAACATAACACCATCTGTAAAAAAGTTGAAGTTGAAAAGAGGATGGCTTCTACAAATGGATAATGATCCTAAACACTGGTCACAATAACATTAATTTTGACATGGGGTGCCCAAACGCTTACATGCCACTGTATGCATTTCTAGAAAGCTGTTCCTTCCAGCTTGGCCACCTTCATGAGCTGTTTCACGCTTGAGAGGCATTTGACAAAGCTCTCCGCCATCCACAACTAGCTGACATCAAGGACTGACAGCTGCTGATTCATTACGAAGACTTTTACAGTGTAGTTGTTATAATTCACCAGGTAAGGTGCATTTGATACGCCCACCAGGGCCGTGGAGCACTCGTTAGCAGGCCAGCTCTGTTCTGGGAGATCATGGTGGCAAGGCTCGGCTTCGTGACCTCGGTGGTGTCATTTTTAAGAGATGGGGGGGAAGTTATCTACAAGGGGAAATTAATTTGTGACGCCACCCATGGTATGCGGCAAGATAGGTGCCTCCACTGCTATTCAGTTCCCTTGGGGTCGGTGGTGATGCAGCTGAGTTGGTATAGCTCTCCACAAGTAGAGCTGGGCCCCAGGGCTGTTGATGGGAGATAGAGTCTATGGTGTTGAGATGTAATGGCAGGGTGCAGGGCCGGAGGCGCAGGCAATAACTGGGCAACACAGGAATGCAGTCACAAGTTCTTTACTCACTGTTGATAGTTCCAGGTTACCATGACTAGTCAGAAGCTGCCCTCAGAGTGCTGAGTCGTGCTGTGATGGGGCCCAGCCAATCCCCAGATAGATCACAGGCACAATTCGGTACACCCTTCTATGTTCTTTCCCTGGTCGTCTTCCTGTGCTGGCCTTTCCCGCCTGCCCCGTGCCTCACACACAGTGCCCTGAGCCGGTGTACGCGGATCCCTTTTTAAGGGTGGCTTTCCTGCCTTGTCCCTTGATCCTATGTGGTCACCTTTGTTAGCGAGTTATGTGCGGTGATGGCTTCGGTACTTGAAGTAACCTCAGCCTCCAGTTTACTAGCTGAGCCTGGTTGTTCTCCACTAGTCTAGGTCCTGGTTCCCTGTCGTGGCCAAGTCCCTCCACACCGGTATACCAGCTGTGGATGAAAGCCTACGGGTGGATGGCTCACTTCCCACGGCTTTAAGATTCCTTCTTTCCTGATCCTGGGACGAGCTGCTCCAGCTCCAGACCACAGGAACTTTCTCCTTCACGTCCACTTCCTGACTGAGTAACATTCTACAGTCTACTCCCACTAACTAAACCCCACCTCCAGACTGGCTTTGAGACTGTACTTTCCCTAAGGTGCAACTCGCCCTAACCATGGCCTAATGGAATGTCGCTAAATTAATAGTGCGTGTCTGTGTATGTGTGCAACGAGTTGTGGCCTCCGCCTTACTCGGGATTGGGATACCACACCTCTGGCTGAGGTGCAGTACCTCTGTGGCGACTGGACCCTCAGCGACGCCACACATTCTCTAAGCTGTAGGTCAAGGTGAGCAACATTGACCAGAGGAGATGGCATGGTCTTGGTATTGCTATAAGGTGTGTGGATCAGAGAGGAGTTGGATAGCAGGGTATGCAGGATGGCAGGCAGACAAATGGAGACAGAAATACCAGAAGAAACTGAGCCATGTGTGCAGATATTAACAGGAAAATTAGACATACTGTACACTGATGAGCAAAAGAGTAACAATGTTTTGAACGTTTGACTTTCAGGCTCCATATCTCACCATCCACTACAGCTTCAAACGTGAGACTACCTTCATTTTACAGACAATCGTCTTGGCTTTCTCATACATAAATTTGACTTGCAACTATTTAGCATATGATTAGTTATGCAGATTCTTGTCTTGTTACTGCGTTATTACTGTTCTGCTCCTGACTGGGAATGGCAGTCACATGGCCGCAAGAGTACAACATACGAACTCCCAGTCAGAATCCAACTAGACTGTTCCTGGCATTCTCACGAACATGTATTGTGTGAGGCCAGAAACAATCTAGTCGAATTCGGGCCTGAATTATGCATATCAGATACTTGCGGCCATGTTCCTGGTGCCAAAAAATATAATAAAGACTATAGCACACTTGAAGAAAGAAGTAAAAAGAGGGTTGTGGTTTTTCAATGTTTTTAATGGTGCAAAACAGAAAAAATTCCAAGGATTAGTACTTTTATCCCCTCCCGCTTGATACACTTTCTGTTCCATCTGGACTTGCTCACCCAAGACTCCTCACCCAAGTATTTTTCTATGGACTTTATGTCTCATACTGTATATAAAAAACCTGGGAACAGAATTTTTTTTTTAATTTGCGTTTAACAACTTTAAAGCACTTGGCAAGGCATCACAGTAATTACAATGATAAATATTCACCCCTGTTGCATAAAAGCAAAAGAACAGCTGCAGATAAAAAAAAAGTACAGCAAGTGTATTAATATACTACACCTACCACAACCTTCTTCAGAATCCAGCGCTGTTCTGCTCCTCTTCTGTGTGA
This sequence comes from Anomaloglossus baeobatrachus, assembly GCF_048569485.1. Classification (NCBI taxonomy): domain Eukaryota; kingdom Metazoa; phylum Chordata; class Amphibia; order Anura; family Aromobatidae; genus Anomaloglossus; species Anomaloglossus baeobatrachus. The sequence goes on along the minus strand of NC_134358.1, from coordinate 161,957,803 downwards.
CGTCACCACTCTTCAACTATCTGTCTCTTTTACAATGTAAGTCTATGGAGCCTCCTTCTGACGCTCAATAGACTTACATAATAAAAGCCACTTCTGGATCTTGCAGTCTGCAGCATGACCCGGAGAGTCTGAAGAGTGAAGACATCACTAAGAGGAGTAGAATGGCTCTGGATTCTGGAGAAGACGGCGTTAGGTGAGTATATTAATACACTCGCACTACATAACATACACATGTACACAGATTTATTAAAAAAAAAAAATCTTCATGAGAGGGCATCTTTAAGGGGTTTTCTTTACTAATAAGTAATCTTATATCACTACAAATTGCTGAGCTATGACTGACTGTGGACAGTGCACACACTGATGTGATTTTCCTATATTTTTCATGCAAGAGAGCAGTCACGTGACTGCATGTCTGGAAATCGCATACATGCTGCCAAGTGACCATCCATTTGCATGGATTATACAGGGGAATCGTGACAGGTAGCCCAATGCACACTGTCATGATTCAGCAGTCTGCAGTCACATGGAGTGACTACAGACTTTTCTTCTTAGACCAGATAACCACTTTTAGGCAATTCAGTCCCAAGTAAAAACCCACAGGCAGATCTGTTACATATAGCTAGAACAATGGATTACAAAACACTGAAGCAACAGTCAAATCTGTTTTATGCCTGGGGTTACACATACCAAAGACTGAGCATTTTTGTCTGACAGGCATTTAAAATGAATACGTATGAAGTTAAGTACTGAAAGAAAAGATGTCTCATAGCAACGATGGTTTTATAGAAATGATTGCGTTATAGAAATGACAAAGTGCTCTGCTATAAAAGTTTGAACACTACTCTCTTAAGTATTTTTTTTACATCGGGACAAGGCCTGCAGCAATATTAAATAAATCTTAGTATAAGTGAATTCCTAATTTTGTCTTTCATTGATTATTCATTAGACTATATAGCTACATATAAAATCTGGGTATTCAGAATGTCGAGCAAGAAGATTTATAGGACTCTGGTCCAGAGAACAAAGCACTGTGACCCTCTCCATCCCTGCTGTGGCATCCCCGGGACTTCTGATTAGCAGTCCCCTGTAGAGTGGCACAGGGTGGAAGTCGTAGGTGAGGGATTGACGCTAGACACCCCGCCACACTAACATACAAGACATGGGTTAGAAACTGGAAAAAAGACAAACGCGATAGAGTCTTATCTGGGTGATGGTATTGATGTAGGTAAAGAAACACACTTACCTGGTTGGGGTTGCATGCAATTAATGCACAGCTGCTGCAGCCTCACGATGATGAAAGACTGCATACCAGTAAGAAAAGGGGATAACAATCTGCATTGCTGGTGAAGGAATATTGAAGCAAATTGTGTAGATCATAATAAATGACTTGGATTATATGTTCTGCTTCATCTTTCCTTCACTGGCATCGCAGAGTAATAACAACGTTTACACCTGGTATACTACATACAAGACATGGTCCTGGCCGGGTGTGTGGTCTTGTGTTGCGTGGGCTGTATGTCCGTGCAGGACACATGTTGCTGTTGGCGTAGGCTAGCCAGGACAGAATGACGACTCACTTCCACAAGGAGACCACCAGTTGAGTTTAAAACACAACTCTTTACTTAACAGATCATCTTCACCACCTTTATACATGAGATAGCAGGCACACCTCTTCCAGCATGTTTCAGTTGTACAAAGCATAATCAAACATATTCTCAGTTCCCATTGCTTTGTTTCCATTCTTACTGGTCCTGTGAGTTCCACCACAATCCAGCCTAATGCTATAATCTAGTATGTGACAGACACTTTCCCTCTCCGCAGCTCCCTGTCTCTTCTTGTGGAGGAGGGAGTAGGGCGGTTTGGCACTATGGCCAGAGTACAACCTTGTGCGCAGAGACGCTTTGGAATCCACGTCTCTCTTCTCCTCATAGAGGAAGGGGGTTGGGGATAGCCAGTAGTGCCAGAGTAGAACCTTGTGTTCCCAGATTTTACCCAGGAAATTCAACTTTGCTCATGTCTTAGTCTGTTACGATCCATTACCTTTTTGACTTAAGGCCTAGTCGCAAAAGTTCCGTCCTCCACACGCTTCTGTCTGGGGCCACTTAGTTTGAAGTTTCTAGCCTTAGCGATGTCTCTTTCTGTGTCTCAGTTAACACTTAAGGATCAAGCTATCTCAACTCCAGTCATCTCTCTCCTTTTTCCTCCACAAGTCACCCACTTCATGCAACCTGAACGACCTACAAACTATCCATCCGTATGCATCGCAGACTAGGACTTTAATAACTATCTAGAAGGTACTGTCTCTTTCCTCATTAGCTGAGCTCTCCCATTGTGGGCTAGTCCTAAAACTTAGCTATTGCTTACCCTATAGTCTGCTAACTAACTATATATACAAGTCCTATGCAATATAGAGTTGAAACCAGAAGTTTATATACACTATCTAAAAAGACATATACATGTTTTTTCACTATCTGACATGAAATCAGAATAAACCTTTCTCATTATAGGTCAATTAGGATTACCAAAATTATTTGTAATTTATATTGTAATCATGGACAATCCCTTTAAGAATATTTCTCTCATTTCATAATGCCTAGCACATGGTTTTCAGCTCTGGGTCCGTCTGCATAAATTAGTTTTGATCTCTCCTTTTTTTTTTTGTTTAGGATGGGGCAACTCCACTCTTTCTTGCGGCCCAGGGAGGCTTTGTGGATGTAGTTCGATTATTGCTGACATTTGGAGCAAAGGCAAATCAACCACGACAGGTGACTGTACCTCCACTTCTTTGTCCTTCCACCGTAGCCGGAATAACCTGCTTAGACTGTGTACTCTTCATCTCCAGCCAGCCTCCACTCTTCTAGGTTTAATGTTTGACGAAGAAAGCAATGACAGTCTGTGTCAGCTACAAAGTAAGGATAGATTTATGAACCAGTTCCAAGAATAGATTGCTTATGCTGATCATAAACCTTATCAGAAATGTTATCATCATAAATTCCAAGACTATAGATTGTTCATGCCGATCACATCAAGGGCAGCTGTTCATTATAAGAGAACCTCCAGCACCTTTAATTATGGATTTTAGCCACTGATATAAAGTAACTATATTAACGTTGCTTTTTCGTGCAAATCAAGGTATAGTGCTTAGTTGGAAAACATAATTTTTCTCTGTTAGAGGATGATTGATAACATTTTTTGTTAATTAAAGGGGTTTTCCAGTTTCGGAATCCCCCTGTCCCCGGTTGTCTTTTTTAAAACAAACTGCAATTTGTGCATTACTCACCTCCCTGTGTCCAGCGCTGAATTTCCAATAATGTTTTTTGCAATAAGGAATTAATTCTGCAGTACCAATTTGCACAAAGGTATGATATCTGCAAGGTCAAAACTCAATGTAGCTGAACCACCCTTAGGGCATATTCAGAAAAGCATATAATAAAAGTAAAAATTAGACAGCACTCTGACCATCAAAAGTCAATTGACATTTTTTTTCAAATGGACCAAGTGACCAGGTGATAAAAAAATCCCAGAATGCACTTGTCTCTTCCATATATCGAATTCAAGTCTATGGATGATCAAAAATGTTGGATCTCATACAGATAAATCTGTGTAGCATCCAACATTTAAAGATTCATTGCTGCCATTTATCTTAGAAACTGTATTTAATCAAGTGCATTTTTAAATGTTGATGTATAAAATCGGATGCCACACAGATGTCACACAGGCATAAAATACGGACACAATGATGATGTCGCGGGCGGTGGGGCGCTGCACTCGCTAACGCACGGGTCCGGCGCTGCTGCTGCTCGGTGGCTCGAGCAGTGGGCCGGATCCGGGGACTCGAGCGGCGCTCCTCGCCCGTGAGTGAAAAGGGGGTGGTTTGTTTGGGGATTTAGTCCGTGACGCCGCCCACGGGTTGTGGTGAAGATGGGCACCACCGCTGCTGGTGACGGGGATCCTGGGAGCGATGGTAGGGAGCAGCTGGGATGTTGTTTTCCCCCTCCGTGGGTAGGGGTTGGTGGTCCCGGGGCCCGGTGGTGAGACGGGGAGGCAGGGTAGGTGAGGTGCAGGGTTGCAGGGACAGTGCGGCGCGGTGCCGGATGGCACGGGTGTACTCACTCAGCAAAAGAGGCACAAAGTCTCTGGTAAACCAAACGGCTGGATGGACGGGTCCCGCAGCTGACTGCTGTGTCCCTCCCCGGACAGGTGATGGCGGCTGTCTTTCCCTGCACCTTTGTGTACTATCTTGACTACGATGGGTCCCCAACGGTAGTCCGCTCCCCGGTGTATGGATGCCGGAGGAGCCCGTTTTGCCCGCAGTCGCTGGCCCTTGGGTCTCTAGCCGTTGGCGGCGGCTGTATACCCTCACGGTGCGGACGGTTGCCTTCTAACGGGTCTTTGGCTGTTAGGAAACCCCTGGGGTTCCTGTCACATTCGGATTTGACTATTATCGGCGGCTCCAAGCCTGGTCGGGGTCCGATGGCCCTGCCTGGGTGTGCTTAGCTTAACTTCGCTCCCCGGTCGGTACCGGCGGGCCACCGCCCGTCCCCGGTCCTACGGTTCCGCGTTGATCCACCACTCCTGCAGACGACCACCACCGTCTGCCAACCTTGCTGTCAGTGGCTGGGCCACAAACCCAGACACTCTCCACTTTACTCCTATCACTTCAACCTCCTGAACTGATCTGTCACTTTTCCTGCCTCCAGGCCTGTGAACTCCTCGGTGGGTGGGGCCAACCGCCTGGCTCCGCCCCACCTGGTGTAGACATCAGACCCTGGAGGGAGGCAACAAGGGTTTTGTGTCTGGCTAATGTAACTGCGGAGACACCATCACATGTCTCAACGCTGGCAGGAAACTAGCCAGGTCTTTCACCGGGAAGGAACAACCACGGGAAGAGCAGTCTCCAGTCAAGGAGACCACCTATGCCAAACATGGTATCCATCCACAGACAGCCGTTTCGGGGTATTTGCCCCTCATCAGTGTGGAGTAGGAATCTGGCTAGTGGGAGCATTGCCTAGTAAAAGACTGTGAGCAAGGATGGTTGACCTTAGGGAGATCAACATCCACCACTGCGGAGACACCATCACGTGTTTCTCAACGCAGTGATTCTAGAGCAATGCCCCCTGGGTAATATTCAAAGCAAGAAGGCCTGCGGAGACACCATCACATGTCTCAACGCTAGCAGGAAACTAGCCAGGTCTTTCACCGGGAAGGAACAACCACGGGAAGAGCAGTCTCCAGTCAAGAAGACCACCTATGCCAAACATGGTATCCATCCACAGACAGCCGTTTCAGGGTATTTGCTCCTCATCAGTGTGGAGTAGGAATCTGGCTAGTGGGAGCATTGCCTAGTAAAAGACTATGTGAGCAAGGATGGTTGACCTTAGGGAGATCAACATCCACCACTGCGGAGACACCATCACGTGTTTCTCAACGCAGTGATTCTAGAGGAATGCCCCCTGGGTAATATTCAAAGCAAGAAGGCCTGCGGAGACACCATCACATGTCTCAACGCTGGCAGGAAACTAGCCAGGTCTTTCACCGGGAAGGAACAACCACGGGAAGAGCAGTCTCCAGTCAGTAAGTAAGTAAGGTCAACCATCCTTGCTCACATAGTCTATTACTAGGCAATGCTCCCACTAGCCAGATTCCTACTCCACACTGATGAGGGGCAAATACCCCGAAACAGCTGTCTGTGGATGGATACCATGTTTGGCATAGGTGGTCTCCTTGACTGGAGACTGCTCTTCCCGTGGTTGTTCCTTCCCGGTGAAAGACCTGGCTAGTTTCCTGCCAGCGTTGAGACATGTGATGGTGTCTCCGCAGGCCTTCTTGCTTTGAATATTACCCAGGGGGCATTGCTCTAGAATCACTGCGTTGAGAAACACGTGATGGTGTCTCCGCAGTGGTGGATATTGATCTCCCTAAGGTCAACCATCCTTGCTCACATGGCTAATGTAACTGTCTGGGGGGTGGGAGCGTGTTTGTGTTTTGTCTGTGGCTACCTGGCTAGTCCAGGGCGCCACAATGACAATACTGATGAAAATCATCCATGTTTTCTGCATAACAATCGGATGACTTTTCATGTGCTTTTTTGCCTTTGGCCTTATGGCATGTAACGCCCCACGGGTAAGTGTTTTAACCTATTCGTTGCCGGACCGGGGTGCTGATTCTTCTGTGTCATCACGGGGTGGCCTGGCCCGGTTCCGTTGCCCCGAGGCGTACAGGAAGGAGGATTGGAGGGTGGCAGGGAGGATGGAGGTAGTAGTCGGGGGCTTAGGAAAGTATTGCTCCCCACAGGCGGAGCGGGATTACCCTGGGAGGATGGTGGGGGCACTGCAGTCCCACGGGAGCGCCGGAGCGCCAGGTGACGACAATCAGAGTCAGAGTCAATGGGTGCGGGTTCCAGATCTTTACTTACTGGTTCAACACTGCACCCCGGGGGTACTAGTCTCTGCCGTGATGAAGCTTCTGTACCGCCCCGCGGGCTCGACTGTGACCGCCGAGCCACTCGGATCTGTGCTCGTACGGCGGGTGGTGGCTCGAGCCTCTTACGGACCCAGGGGTCACGTCGCTCTGCAAGGTAGTTGGCGCTACACGCGGGGACTTGGGTGAGGAGTTCCACGGCCGGGGCCATGGTGGTTTGGTTTGGGATGTAAGTTCGTGACGCCACCCTCGGGTTGTGGTGATTGTAGACACCACCACTGCGGTGAAGGTATGGGGGCTCCCGGGAGCGTTGTAATGGTGCAGCTAGGTGTTGACCTCTCTGTGGGTAGGGGGTGTTGGTCCCGGGGCCCGGATGGCGAGGGCCAGGGTGCAGGGTGAAGTGTTGCGGTGCGGTGCACGGCCCGAAGGCACTGGTGTACTCACTATGACACAAGACACCGGAGTCTCTGGTAAACCAAACGGAGTGATGAACGGGGCCCGCAGCCGACTGCAGCTTCTCCCAGAATAGGTTGGTGGTTTCCGCCTTTCTCCTGCACCTCTGTGTGTAAATGTTTGACTCCTACGCCTAGACACCGGTAGTCCGCTCCCCGACTTGTATATGCCGTAGGAGCCCGTTTGCCCTCAGACGCTGGCCCTTTGGGTCTCTATGCCTTGGCGGTGGCGTTACCCTGTATGGTTGGGCTGTTGTCTTCTAACGGGGCTTGTGTGGGATAGGTCCTTAAGTCCAGTCCACAATCAGTTGATTCGACTCGGCCCTGTCTGTTCAGGGCTTTGTACTGGGTCTGAGTACCCTCCTGGTGCTCCGGTTTCCAATCGGTTCCCCGGTTCGGTACCGGCAGGCCACCGCCCGACCCCGGTCCCTATGGTTCCACTGGCTGTAATCCCAGCTACTGCAGGCGGCCACCACCGTCTGCCTCCTTGCCAATGATGACTGGGCTCCGACCCAGCCACCCGGTAGTCTCTTGGCAGACCTGGACACAGGACTGCCCGTGAACTAGTCTGCTCTACACCTCCTACTGACTTGTGTGTTCTTGCTTTCCCGCCTCCAGGCCTGTGAACTCCTCGGTGGGCGGAGCCAACCACCTGGCTCCGCCCCTCCTGGTGTGGACATCAAACCTGGAGGGTGGTGACAAGGTTTTTAGTTTGACTGATGTCACCTAACCGGGAGGGGGGTGTGGTGTGTGTGACTACCTGGGACGACCTGACTAGTCCAGGGCGTCACACTCCGGTTGATCCCGGGTTGGTCAGAGGTTAGGTCCAATATGGCAGTCTCTGTGGGCCTCGCCTTTTCTACGATGCACTGTGTCGATCCCCATGGCATAAAGCACCTTTGGGACCCCTTTGATTGTTTAAGTGTCCCAGCCCTGTCACAGCTGAAGTGGATGCTCGCCTTGGGACGAGCCACTGAACTCAGTCCCGGATCCAGTGTATCACTGTGCCTCGAGCTATTTGGGTGGTGGACAGGAGACATGAAATCTTTCTATCGTGCAGATGTTGGCAGCCAACGTGAAGTATAACTTGCCCTAGGACTCTGCACCCTGTAGTAGCGCCGTCCCTGTGGAAGCAGCCACCTATTTTTCCCCAGCGACAGCTGTAGAACTCCTCCAACCCCCAAGATCTACCGGTACCGGTCTCCTTCTCCTCTAGGTGTCTCCAGCCTGGCCGATTCTATCCACAGGAGCTCTCAAGCACTCCCTGCGGATGTCCGTGTTGTTTTGTGTCCCCAGAAGTTCTAAAGTAATTCTGTCTTTGCTCATGTATTTTGCCAGTGCTCCCCCTCCCACTGGATGAGTCACTAACTAGGGATTTTCCAATTGTCATGGTGACCACCCCTGCTCTAATTAGTGAGAATCCACCTGCTGTATGTGTTATGCAAGGAAGTTGCTGACTCATTCTCTGACTGTGTGATTTAAGTGAGACATACCAAACATTAACCTTTCCATCCTCAAGATGGATAATGCACCTTAAATGAGTTGCAGTACCCTGTGGCGACCAGAAGCCTCAGGGGCGCCACAGGTACAATCCTGCATTGTGATGTGCAGGCTGCCAAAACCATGTCTAATGACTGTGAATTAGGTTTTCAAATGGAGTGTTAATCGGTCACATGGTCAAGCCTACAATATAGTTAATGTATAACATTGAGGCCAGAGTATCGTCTGTAGGGCCAGCCGCACTGTATGGTCTCACCCTATCTGTATACCATGCCACCATCATAATTTAGGTGGTTTTGGCTGCGTATAGGACCTGCAACCCCTTCCCAGACTCCATGTACTTTATAATCATGTACTTGAGTTCTCTCTCTTTTTTTTTTAATATCTAAAAGCCTCCCCATCCCTTTGTACCCCTCTCCCCTTACACCTGCAAGCTGCCCATGAGTTTTCATGATGTTTTGAGAATCCAGAATCGAGTAGGTAAACCATGCCTTCCTGCCCTCCCGTGTATATTGCAGTCATATAATGCAACAATATATTTCACTTCTGCATTTCAAAGTGTAGTTAGTAGTTTTATAATAAATGCTGTATCCAGATTTTACATGGTTGTAAGCAGATATAAAATATCCTTTTGCACAATGTGATACAGACTCTTGCACTCTTGGAAAATGTTTACAACTAATTTGCTTTTGTGTCTTCATTTTATCTATAGTCCAAATGGGGCCTAACAATCCGTGAGCTCACCAAACTATGGTATATAAATTTTGTAAGGTGCACATCGCCATCTGCTGGTAATTTTACACTAGCACATGACACACATTGTCAGAATCAATACGACACAATAACACATCTGGATGATGGTGAACAGACCTGTGTCTGGGCTGGTCGATCGCTAAATAAAGCATCTGTTACCTGTGATGTTAGAGCATTAAAAAGGTGAAAACTAAATATGCACTTACATTACTTAGAAACAATGACTGCTCCTCCATGTGCAATTTTCATGTCTTTGTGCCCTTACAGACAAACAAATGCTCCAAGAATTCTGGCAGCTAATCTGTTTAAAGACTTGAGTCTTCTGTTTTGTGAGATTCCTGCAGACATTAGGTGCAACCATTTGTATACTCCTGGTATATATTAGTGCCGTTTTTAAACAAAATGGAGCCCAGGGCAAAAGTTTAAAGTAGGGTCCTAAATGCTCACATATTGCACCATCACACTCAACCATTTAGGATGGATTTACATGCGCTGAGTTCAAACCGTTAAACAAGTGTGTTCTGCAATATCTCTCTGATCAGGATAAATGCTCTTGTTACAACTGCTGCTCTGCCGGCAACAGAAACTACGTCATGATAGCAACAGAAGTCATAACAAGGCCCTGTGCTAACATGACAACCACCCTGTGATCGCGTCACGAGACCTCCAATGGTGCGTTCCCCGCTGTAGCACTCTAAGTCGTGCTATCACATTTTGACAGTACAATTTAAGGGTTAACTGGTGTGGGTGGATCGCGGATCCACCTGCAAGGCACACATGTCTGCTGTACAAATCAGCAGACATGTGCGGGGATTAACACTGGCTCACTGCATCAGCCGGTGGTGATCACCCCTTCATGATTTAGGATGTACCATTATGTCCTCGGTCATGTACAGGTTCCTTCCTTTGGACTGTGCTGGTGATATTTTCAGTTCCTCCAAGCCAAGGTTGCAAGCAGGTGGTTTGTACTCCTTTGGGGTATAATTGCTGAAAGTCCTGCTGAATGCCTACCTGAGTAATTTGTGGATAAGTAGTTCATGCTTTTCCCCTTGTGTGTCACCCTTGTGTCTTCTATAGTAGTTTAGTGGGGTTGAACTCATCCCATCCCTTCCCTATTTAGGGCCCAACACTAGGGATACCTAGGGTCAGGTATCCAGCTCGGCGCATAGGTGCGAAACCTATATAGGGTGGTGAGGAACATAAGGGACCAGCAGTAGATTTTGAATAACGTCTGATGCCGCCATGACACTCGGTGAGATTAGAGCCAAATGACGTGTGATAATACTTAACAGGAGACCATACATTCAAATTTTTTCACTGATATGTACCACCAAAAGGCTAGAAATTCCAATATCCTCACTGATAAATACCTAACAGGAGCCCAAACATTCTGATGTCTTCACTGATATATATCATCAGGAACCCATTTATTCTGTTGTCCTCACTGATATATACCAGTAGGAGCCCATACATTCTGATATGTTCACTAATATATACCTACCAGGAGCCTGTACATTCTGATGTTGTCACTGATAAATACTTAACAGAAGCCCATACATTCTGATGTGTGCACTAATATATACCGCAAGTAGCCAATACATTCTGATGTCCTTATTAATGTATACCATCAGGAACACAAACAATAGAGGACTTGACACCAGTCCATCTCCTTTTCAGCTCTTTTGACTACTGCAGACTTCAGGACCTGAGGTGAAATCATGGTCACATGATCATGATGTCACCAAAGGTCCTGAAGCAATCTCTACATCGGAAGTTACACTGATAATGCTATTACCATTATAGCTTTTGCTGTAGACGCTGAGGGACCCAAGGGAGTGGGAACCCAGGGCAATTGCCCAGTTTTACACATCCTAATGCTGGCTCTGCCACATCTTAAAGTCTCTGATTGGAGTAGTGGAATGGTTATAAGGATTTTGAATACTAATTATAAAAGCATATACTCCAAATAAAATGGGTTTAACAGACCCTACATATTACAACATATGTCATATATAGTGTTTATAAACTGCAGTAACTTTGTTTTCATCCAGGATGGAACAACAGCTCTCTGGATAGCGGCACAGCTGGGATACAGTGATGTGGTCAGAGTCCTCCTCCTGAGAGGAGCCGACCGTGATGCCCTGCGGACAGTAAGACCACAGTGACTTATCAGTATTATCAGTAATGAAATCTCTAGTTGGGTTTGAGTTTGAAAAATTGATATGGGTTCATCACAGTTCTTGCCCTAATTATAATGCATATTTTTGCCTCAATGTCAAGATTAAAAAAGTAAATGCACTATATTGTTTGTATGTTTTCTCCAATCCTGCTTAGCTTAAACATCTCCCTTTAAAGGGAACCAATCACCAGGATTTTGTATATAACCTAAAGCCAGTGCTATACTGGCACTATCAGGCTGATTCTATACATACCTGTAGTGGTCAGCGCGGATGTATACGTTTTGAAATCCAAGAAAGTAAAGTTTATAAAATCATCAGCTTCTTGAGTGACAGCAGCTGAGAATCAGATAATATCTGGGGAGGTAATCATTGTTATCCACTCCCCCTGTTAGAATTTGTATAAGTATTATACAAACGATTCAGTTTTTCTCTTGCAGGACATGTGTGAAGTCATACCCATGTGACCAGAAGGGGAGGGGCCTCATCCAACAGTGCTGATACCACGAGGCAACATTTTTCTGTTAGCTGAAGCCCCGCCCCTACTGGTCACATGGGTATGACCTCACACAGGCCCTGCAAGTGAAAAAGTGAATCGATTGTATAATACTTATGCTAATTATAACTATAACTATGAATCCCCCCAGATATTATCTGATCCTCAGCTGCTGTCACTCAAGAAGCTGATGATTTTATAAACTTTACTTTCTTGGGTTTCAAAACCTAAACATCCGAGCTGACCATTACAGGTATGTAGGGAATTATCAACCGAATTCCAAAAAATACCATTTTAAGGAGTCCACTTGGGCCCATGGCTACATGCGCCAAAGGACAAAAGCACAAACTCCATAACAAACATGAGTTACAGGCAAACAAGGAGTGTAGCATGCAACTGTATTTATTGATATAAAAATTAATCTAATTTCTTTCAGTAATAAAAGTAGTATCAAAGATCAAAATACAATGGGGGAACTGGCTAATTTGCATGGCAATCTGGTAAGAAAGCGAAACATATGTTGGGTCTTTATTATGGGGGGAGGTGGTTCATTCCCTTACCATTTATTGTTCAGGTCAAAATGTATTTATAATTGTATATCAAGAGTGTCTAACTTAGTTGGACTGATTCTTTTTTGATGAAGTCTACACTGTCTCTGCTGCTATAATTGGGGGATTAATATAAGCACTTCCAACTTACTTTTTTTTATATATATTTGTCATCTTTGTCCACTTTTACCCTCTATATTGCCCATGATATGCCATTACCATGAATTATGTATATTCACTGTCCTTTTGTTTCACATTGTATTTTAATCTTTGATACTACTTTTATTACTGAAAGAAATTAGATTAATTTTATATCAATAAATACAGTTGCATGATACACTCCTTGTTCGCCTGTAATTCAGGTATGTATAGAATCAACCTCCACTCAAAAATATTATGTATTGCAAAGTGTGCACAGAACCAACATTCCAAGCTGTACTATTGAAAAAATGAGATTTTTGGCAAAAAATTGCAATTTTTCGAGCCACCCCGCCAACGTCACGGCAAATCTCCTGGGGCAGTCCTAACACTAAAATATTTTTATTTAAAGTGTGCCATGTGGCCTCACATATGCAAAATTAGGACTGCACAGCACGTACCTTGTGCTTTTCAGTCACCGTCTCCATGACTGATTCATGGTTGTGGGCGGGACAGGCCCGAGCACATGCTGCTTAGAATAAATAGCCAGTGGACGGGGTTGGATGGCAAGTGTGAACAGCCACCAACCGCGAAAAATCAGGACAGATGTATAGAATCAGCCTGATAGTGACAGTATAGCACTGGCTTTAGGTTACATGCACGAAAATCCTGGTGATTGGTTCCCTTTAAGCTTGAGTTAGATAGAGCATAAGCACATGTTATGTAACTGTTTTATATGCTTTAGAGGGAATTTATCTGCCCTCTTACACCAAAAAAATTGTATAAAAAAGTCTCAAAAATGTTAGCAAATTGTTATATTAGCAATGTTTTTGAGACTTTTTGTCCTTTTGCATTTGCCATGGTGCTTTCTCAAAAAGCAGGATGGGTTTAACAAAGGGTAGTGACCCAGTAGCATGCAAGAAATATACTATACTTTATGCCATGTCATGTGTATTCTCCAGTATAACCCATATAGACCTGGGCATAAAGAATTAGAATGGGTTTCCTACTACTCATACTACTACTACTAAAAATAATGATACTGGTACTATTGCCACTACTACTACTACATTTGCCACTATTAATGTCACTACTACTGCTGTAAGGCTGGGGCCACACGAGCACTACTGCAAGTGCATCGCATGACACTCTGCTCCCCTCTGTTGGAGTGTAAGCTAAGTGTCATGCCACTGTGATGCGATCCTGCGATCGCAGCACAGCTGGGCAGGACAGGGTGGGCGCTGCAGAGGAGAGGGAGGGACTACTCTCTCTATCTCCTGCATTGTCAGCTAATGCATTTATCGCAGTGCACACCGGTGTAATGTGAGTACAATGTGATGTTTCTCTCACACCGATAGAATTGTAAACTAATCGGATTCCACCCGCAGCATGCTGTGATTATTTTCTTGGTCCGATTAGGTGTGAGAAAAAAAACGCTCATGGGAGTAACATTGGTCTGAGTGGACTGCGATTTTTTTATCACATTCCATTCACTCTATTTGACTCACTGTGTGTCCTTAGCCTAAGGCCAGTGTCACACTTGCAAGTGCCTCGCATGTATCTCGCGCGAGTCTCACGCTGCATCACCCGTCACGGACTCACACTCTCCGGCTAGGAGCGTCTCAGCTGCATAGAGATGCATGCAACCGACCCACTCCTGTCCGGAGAGTATGAGTCCGTGTCAGCTGATGCAATGTGAGATACACGCGAGGCACTCGCAAGTGTTATACTGGCCTAACTGTTAGTACTGATACTACTACTACTACAACTACTATAGTTGCAAGTACTAGTACTGCCACTACTACTAAAGCTTTAACTGCAACTGCCAGTATTACTGCTAATACAACAACAGAAACTACTGGTACTATTACAATTATTACTGATATTGTTACTACTGCTACTACTATTATTGATACTACTACTACTGCTAGTACAACTGCATCAATTAGTACTGCTATTACTACTACTGCTACAACTGTGGCTACTACTACAGCTACTGATACCACTACAGCTACTACTACTATTACTGCCACTACTGCTACTACTTCCACTACTATTGTTGCTACTACACAATAGGATTCTTAAGGGGGCTTTACACGCAACGACATCGCTAACGAGATGTCGTTGGGGTGACGGAATTCGTGACGCACATCCGGCCTCGTTAGTGACGTTGTTGCGTGTGAAACGTATGAACGACCGCTAACGATCAAAATTACTCACCTAATCGTTGACCGTTGACACGTCGTTCTAATCCCAAATATCGTTGCTGTTGCAGGACGCAGGGTTTTTTTCGTTCCTGAGGCAGCACACATCGCCACGTGTGACACCCCGGGAACGATGAACAACACCGTACCTGCATCCTCTGGCAACGAGGTGGGCGTGACTTTTATACGGCTGCTCTCCGCCCCTCCGCTTCTATTGGACGGCTGCTGTGTGATATCGCTGTGACGCCGCACGAACCGCCCCCTTAGAAAGGAGGCGGTTCGTCGGTCACAGCGACGTCGCTAGGCAGGTAAGTATGTAAGTATGTGTGACGGGGATTAACGATATTGTGCGCCACGGGCAGCGATTTGCCCGTGACGCACAACTGACGGGGGCGGGTGCGATCGGTAGCGACATCACTAGTGATGTCGCTGCGTGTAAAGTGGCCTTTACTGTTACTAAAAACAATTATAGCATTGCTTTGGGGTTCATTGTAGCATAATACAGGAAATAATTCTGAAAATAAATCAGTACAAATTTGTACACATCCATTTTTAACTGCATTGTAATGATAGTTATTATTGCACATCGAGGACACATCAAAAAGGTCTAATGGGTTATTGGTGAATCAAAAAATAGATCCTATTAATAAGTAATTTGCTCCAAATGGGTTGTTTTCTTATAGTCCCTCATGATCAGGCACTGACTGGTTCACATGTGAAAAGGTGAACACTCTTGTGGGTCCTTGTGCATGAGTAGGCCTCCCACCCGCCTAAAGTCATTGCCGAAAGTGTTGCCAACTTTTAAATTGTTCCAGAAAATGAAGTATTTCTCCCAAGAAATCTATTGCAATGACACATGTTTTGTTAAACATATGTTTATTTCCTTGAGTTTATTGGAATAATACTAAAAAAAAACTGAGAAAAAAGGCAAATTTCACTCAAAATCTGAAAAATGGGACAGACAAAATTGTGAGCACCTTTCCATATTTGTGGGTAAACAACTTTGTTTCAAAAATGGCATGCTCATTCAAACTCACCTGTGGCAAGTAACAGGTGTGGGCAATATGAAAATCACACCTGAATGAAACCAGATAAAAAGGGGAGAAGTTGTCTCATTCTTTGCATTGTTTGAGATCAGAATTTGGAGAACAGAAAGAGGATAAGAGAACAGTCTGAGGACTAAAGAACCAAAATTGTTGAAAAATATCAACAATCTCAAGGTTACAAGTCCTTTTCCAGAGATCTTGATGTTCCTTTATCGACAGTACACAACATAATCAAAAAGTTTACACCCCATTTCACTATAGTTAATCTTCCTGGATATGGATGGCAGAGAAAAATTGATGAAAGGTTGCAATGCAGGATAGTCCAGATGGTGGATAAGCAGCCACAATCAAGTTCCAAAGAAATTCAAGCTGTCCTGCAGGCTCAGGGTGCATCAGTGTGAGTGCAAACTATCCTTCCACATTTGAGTAAAATGAAATGCTGTTGTAGAAGACCCAGGAGGACTCCACTTCTAACAAAGAGACATAAAAAAGCAGTTTGCCAAAATGTACGTGAGTAAGCCAAAATCCTTCTTGTGGACTGATGAGACCAAGATAAAGCTTTTTGGTAAAGCATATCATTCTACTGTTTACTGAAAATATTAATTGCACGACACAGTGGCTTTATTCCAAAACATGAAAATTTTTATTATTATTACCAAAAGTAACACACATGTTAAAAATAAGCAAGGTATGCACAACCGGAGGTGGATACAAAAGGGACACAATTATAAAGTTAATGGTAGTAAATATAGCACAGCTGCATAAACATGGCATGCTAGTTTAAATGTTCACCATGCCCCTGAATTTAAGAGGGCACCCCATAAACAGTTAATGGGTAACCTGAATGAACCCTGCAGCAATATCACTTCTAAGCCTTTCTTTTGCAATAAGTTAAACATAAGGCAGTACGAGTGCTGCAACGTTATTGTCCGGTATTCAGAGTGGTAAATAATAGATAAGGCAAAGTATAGTATAACATATAAAGCTAGTCCGCCTTTTACCAAACCTCTGAGAACCGGAAAGCAATTCAATGTCAGTCAATTGATCACCTAATTGGTGAATTCAAGGTCTCTTAATGTCCGGTTACCATCGAATCTTTGACATTTGGCAATACAGCAATATAATAGTGCAGTCATGCAGCATTACTAACCAGTATATAGTGTCCGTAATAGCGCCACCCCTCCCGTTCCGATGCGCGTTTCACCTTCTTCTTCAGGGAACGTGTGGTGCACTGGATCAATTACGGGGTTTAAATGCCGCGGGAGGTGTGTGACGTAACCGGAAGTGGGGGCGGGATTTACACTAGATCCGGCATTGACTCTTGTGTCATTTCCGGTCTATGGAACGCAAGTGCGGATCAGCTCAACCCGGAAGGTACGGGATTTAAACTAGATCCGACATTAAATCATGTGTCATTTCCGGTCTATGGAACTCAAGAGCGGGTCAGCTCCAACCCGGAAAGAACATCAGTTCCCATCTTTATAAAGTACCTAGACCGGAGATTAGGGCGGGATTTAAGTTAACCCCCACAGTGTGAGTGCAAACTATCCTTCCACATTTGAGTAAAATGAAATGCTGTTGCAGAAGACCCAGGAGGACTCCACTTCTAACAAAGAGACATAAAAAAGCAGTTTGCCAAAATGTACGTGAGTAAGGCAAAATCCTTCTTGTGGACTGATGAGACCAAGATAGAGCTTTTTGGTAAAGCATATCATTCTACTGTTTACTGAAAATGTAAGGAGGCCTACAAAGAAAAGAACACAGTACCTACAGTCAAATATAGTGGCGGTTCAAAGATGTTTTGGGGTTGTTTTGCTGCCTCTGACACTCGGTCCTAGACTGTGTGCAAGACATCATGGCATCTGAAGCGTACCAAAGGATTTTTGGTTGCAACAGTGTCAGAAAGCTGGGTTTGCGTCTTAGGTCATGGGTCTTCCAGCAGGACAATGCTCCAAACATATGTCAAGAAGCACTCAGAAATGGATGGAAACAAAGCGCTGGAGAATTCTGAAGTGTGAGCAATGAGTCTGGAACTAAATCCAATTGAACACCAGTGGAGAGATTTTAAAATTGCTGTTAGGAGAAGGTGTTATTCAAATATGAGAGACCTGGAGCAATTTGCAAAAGAAGAGTGATCCAAAATTCCAGTTAAGAGGACGAAGAAGTTTGTTGATGGTTATAGAAAGCAATTGATTGCAGTTATTTATTCCAAAGGGTGTGCAACCAAATATTAAGTTGAGAGTGCCAACAATTTTGTAATGCCCATTTTTGGAGTTTTGTGTGAAACTGTCCAATTTGCCTTTTTCCCCTCTGTTTTTTGTGTGTTATTCCAATACACAGAAAGGAAATAAACATGTGTATAACAAAACGTGTAATTGAAACAATTTTTTTTAGGAGAAATACTTAATTTTCCAGAACAATTTCAGGGGTACCAACATTTGGGCAATGCTGTATATGAGCAGTACTTGCCAAAATATAGTTAAATCACTGTGTACAGACAAATGGAGCCAATACCAATTCATTATTATTTTCTAAATATTGAATTTTGCAATGAGGAAAAAGTAATGCCTGAATGTGGCTGAATTATTAGTGGGCCCTTGGTGACCCAGTCTGACACTGCTCAGGAACCATTTTTGGGAGAAATCTTGGAACCACCAAGAGGATCCTCTGGTAGATCTGTTTGACCTTGTACAAATATATATTCTAAGCTGCATGAAACAGCTGCATTATCATTAATACCTTGTCCTATGTTATCCAATTCCTCGCAGGACGGCACTTCGGCTCTGTTTAAAGCTGCAGCTAAAGGATTCAATGACGTAATTGAAGAGCTGCTCCAGTTTTCTCCCACACTTGGTGTTTTAAAGGTAAAAATCCATATACTTACGAGATACCACTGCACAAAGCATTGAGATT
Organism: Anomaloglossus baeobatrachus; assembly: GCF_048569485.1. Lineage (NCBI taxonomy): Eukaryota > Metazoa > Chordata > Amphibia > Anura > Aromobatidae > Anomaloglossus > Anomaloglossus baeobatrachus. The sequence goes on along the minus strand of NC_134358.1, from coordinate 161,939,153 downwards.
AGTGCTTTCTCTTCAATAACAATGTCTGGAAGAGGATATTTACAGTATATCACAAAAGTGAGTACACCCCTCACATTTTTGTAAACTTTTGATCATAACTTTTCCTGGGATATCACTGAAGATATGACACTTTCATGCAATGTAAAGTAATCAGTGTACAACTTAACAGTGTAAATTTGATGTGCTCTTTAAATAACTCAACATACAGACATTAATGTCTAAAACTCTGGTAATATAAGTGAGCACACCCCTAAGTGAAAATGGCCAAATTGTGCCCAAAGTGTCAATATTTTGTGTGGCCACCATTATTTTCGAGCACTGCCTTAACTCTCTTGGGCATGAAGTTCACTAGAGTTTCACAGGAGCTACTGGAATCCTCTTTCAACCTCCATGATGACATCACAGAGCTTGTAGATGTTAGAGCCCTTGCGCTCTTCCACCATTCATTTGAGGATGCCCCGTAGATACTCAATAAGGTTTAGGTCTGGAGAGATGCTTGACCAATTCAGCACATTTACCATCATTTTCTATATCAAAGCAGTGGTCGTCTTGGAGGTGGTGTTTGGGGATGTTACCATGTTGGAATCCTGCCCTGCGGCCCAGTTTCTGAAGAGAGGTCATCATGCTCTGCTTCAGTATGTCACAGTACTGGATGACATTCATTGTTCCCTCAAGGAACTGTAGCTCCCCACCAGCACTCATGCAGCCTCAAACCGTGACCCTCCTACCACCATGCTTCATTGTATTCAGGACACACTTGTCTTTGTACTCATCACCTGGTTGCCACTACACACACCTGACACTATCTGATCTAAGCTGACCCCCCCACCCCTTTAACCACAGCAGCAATGCTGGCAGCACTCATATGTCAATTTTGAAAAGACAACCTCTGAATATGACGCTGAGCAAGTGCACGCAACTTTCTTGGTTGACCATGGTGAGGACTGTTTAGACTGGAATTTGTCTTGTTAAACCACTGTATGGTCTTGGTCACCATGCTGCAGCTTAGTTTCAAGGTGTTGACAATCTTATAGCCTTGGCTATTTTTATGTAAATCTTTTAGTGTTGAGGTATTTTTATGTAGTGCAACATTTTTTTTTTCAGATCCTCAGAGAATTCTTTGCCATTAGATGCCATGTTAAACGTTCGGTGACCAGAGAGTGTGTGAGCGATAACCTCAATTTTAACATACGTGCTGCCCAGTCACACCTGAGATTTTGTAATACTATGGCTGCTTTCACACTGCGTTTTTTTAACATCCGTCATGAGCGTTTTTTAACGCAAAAGTGGATCCAGTGCAAATGCGTTTTCATTTCAATGCATTTGCAATGGACTCGCGTCAACATGCGTTCACCTGTGTTTGTGTGCGTTATAGTGAGGATCCAGCGACTTGCAGTTTTTTAACATTTTTCAAAAACGCTACTTGTAGCGTTTTTGATCTGCGTCCAAATACTGCAAATTGCTGGATCCTGACTATACTTCACGCAAACGCATGTGAACGCTGGCGTGCTGATAGACAGGATCCTGCTTGCTCTACTGAGCATACACAGAAACCAGCCTCGGGTGATCAGTCCCTCTCTCCCCCTCCCTCTCTGTCTCTCGCCCCCTCCCTCTCTCCTCTCTCTCTCCCCCGCCTGAGAGCTGCGGACACTCGTAACCAAGATAAATATCGGGTAACCAAGGAAAGCGCTTCTCTTAGTTACCCGATGTTTACGTTGGTTACGTGTGCAGGGAGCCCGGCTCCTAGCATCTGCAGACGCTCATAACAAAGATAAATATCGGGTATCCAAGCAAGTTACCCGATGTTTACCTTGGTTACGAGCCGGCTCCCAGTCTATCACGTTCAGTTCCACTGACTCCCGATCACATGACTCCAATGCCCGCCCATAAACTTAAAGTGACATGATCCTGCAAAATAACACATGCGTTTGCATGCGTTTTTTTGCTGTAAAAGCAGGATCCGCTTTTGCAGCAAAAAAACGTTCATGACGCATGTTAAAAAAACGTAGTGTGAAAGCAGCCTAATGAGTCCCATGACACCATGGAGGGAAAATGGCTAATTTGGAACAATGGCCATTTTCACTTAGGGGTGTACTCACGTGTGTTGCCAGCGATTTAGACATGGCTGTGTGCTGAGTTATTTAAAGGACACCAAATTTACACTGTTATACAAGCTGTACACAGACTACTTTACATTGTATCAAAGTGTCATATCTTCAGTAATATGAAATGAAAAGATATAATAATTTACAAAACGTGCGGGATGTACTCACTTTCGTGATAAACTGTATTATGATGTCCAAGTCTGGAGATATTAAGGCTATGTGCGCACTTACCGGATTTTGCCGCGGATTTTTTGCGGTTTTGCTGCATGTTTCGCTGCAGAAAATGTTCATAACATCTCTGTAGTGAATCACCAGCAAAACCTATGGGAAAAAAAATCCTGTGCGCACTGGGCGGAATTTGACAGCTGCATGTTTTGCTGCGGGATTCCCGCAGCAAAAACAAGTGCATGTCAATTCTTTTCCGCACGTCGCTGCGGGATTTCACTCCATTGACTCCAATGTTAATCGTGAAATCCCGCAGGGAATAACGCAGGAAGCAAATTCTGTGCGGTTCACTGTGTTTTCCTGCGTTATTCCCTGCGGTATTTCGCGGTTTACCTCCGGTAATGTACATCGCCTGTCTGCGGTTTTGCAGGGAAGTGATGTCATTACAGGAAGAGGAAGCCGTGCAGAGAGTAAACACACACAAAGATCACACACAGACATCACAGACATAGATCACATAGACACAGACACATAGAACACACATAGAAAGAAAACGGAAACATAGAAAACAAAGAACGTGGGCTCCGCTGCATATTTACCTTCCAGCCGAGGTAAGCACACAGCGGCGGCCCGGTATTCTCAGGCTGGGGAGGGAGAGGGGCAGGGTTAATGTTCCCCGCCTCACTCCCCCTCCCGCAGCCGAGAATATCAGCCGCAGCTGCCCCGGGACTGTCGCATCCATTATGCGGCAGCACCGGAGTGTCCCCGGCTCTTCCTGCAGCCGTGTAGCAGTGGCAGCAGGGTAATACAAGGGGTTAATGGTGGTGGATCACCGCCATTAACTCCAGGCTTGATCATGGCAGCGTCTATGTGACAGCTGACATGATCAACCCGTAAGTAAAGTGAATAAAACACAGACACCGAAAAATCCTTTAATTTAAATAAAACAAACAAGCCTCGTTCACCATTTTTTTAACCCCTCCCGCACCAAAGCTCTGGCGTAATCCACAGCTCCAACGTCCTGCGCTGCTTACATCCAGCCGCGACTGTCACAGACACAGCGCTGAATGCAGCAGACAGCAGAGATAATTACCGGTCATTTCCCACGGCCGGTAATGTGAACTCACTGCCGACCGTGAGAAATGTAGCGATCTGTCCTCTATCTATCTATCTATCTATCTATCTATCTATCTATCTATCTATCTATCTATCCCTCTATCTATTATTATTATTTATTATTATTTATTTATAGAGCACCATTAATTCCATGGTGCTGTACATGAGAAGGGGGTTACATACAAAATACGTATACAAGTTACAGTAGACAGACTAGCACAGAGGGAAGAGGGCCCTACCCTTGCGGGCTTACATTCTATAGGATTATGGGGAGGAGACAATAGGTGGGGTGTAGGTCAGGCGGCGGCTCCGCACGGTGGTCGGGCGGCAGCTCCGCACGGTGGTCGGGCGGCAGCTCCGCACGGTGGTCGGGCGGCAGCTCCGCACGGTGGTCGGGCGGCAGCGAGTTCATTGTAGATTGTAGGCATTTCTGAACAGATGAGTTTTCAGGTTCCGTTTGAAGTTTGCAAGGGTAGGGGATAGTCTGACGTGTTGAGGCAGCGAGTTCCAGGAGACTGGGGATGCTCGGGAGAAGTCTTGGAGTCGGTTGCGTGAGGAGCGAATGAGAGAGGAGGAGAGGAGGAGATCTTGGGAGGACCGGAGGTGACGTGTTGGAGTGTAGTGGGAGAGTAGTTCGGAGATGTACGGAGGGGAAAGATTATGCACAGCTTTGTAGGTCAGTGTTAGAAGTTTGAATTGGATACGGTGGAAGATTGGAAGCCAGTGGAGGGACATGCAGAGGGGAGAAGCGGGGTGGTATTGAGGAGAGAGGTGGATAAGTCGGGCAGCAGAGTTAAGGATGGACTGGAGAGGGGCGAGCGTGTTGGCAGGGAGGCCACAGAGGAGGATGTTACAGTAGTCGAGGCGGGAGATTATGAGGGCATGCACTAGCATTTTAGTAGATTGCAAATTGAGGAAAGGGCGGATTCTGGAAATATTTTTGAGTTGAAGACGGCAGGAGGTGGTGAGGGACTGGATGTGTGGTATGAAGGATAAGGCAGAGTCAAAGGTCACTCCGAGGCAGCGAACTTTGGGTACTGGCGAGAGCGTGGTGTTATTTATTGTAATAGATAGATCAGGTGGAGAGTGTCTATCTATCTATCCCTCTATCTATCTATCTATCTATCTATCCCTCTATCTATTCTTCTGTCTATCTATCTACTATCTCAGAATTAAATGACTTTTTTTTTTTTTTCAATGTGCTTTATTGCATTGAATGCAATAAAGCACATCCCAACCCGCACGCGGCAAAACCGCGGCAATACCGCGAACAATACCGCGGTGAAACCGCAGCAAACCGCATGCGGTTTTCGGGTGCGGTTTGCCGCGTTTTTTTACCGTGGGTGCGGTAATCTTTGAGAGCATGCGGAATTTTCTCAAGAAAATTCCATTTCCCAGTGCGCACATAGCCCTAAGTTAGTCCCGTTGTAATGCCAGCATGTTACCACAATCTATAAGAAGGTAATGATACTGGGATCTTGAGGATCAAGTACATTATTCAACAATTTCTCAATTGTTATGTTTCATTTTATCAGAAGTTAAACTGCTCAACGCTAATGGAACCAGATCAGAAACTCAATTTGATATTCTACATGTTAGTATTGTTTAATGTTACAGAACTTATCATTGGAGTTGAGCATAAAGGTTTGCACAGAAAGGATAAAGGGGCCTGATCCTGTAGCCACGTCGGTAGTCCATGGCTCCTGAATTAGTGGTTTTTGAACCTCTTACTACTTGCTACATCCCCATCACATCCTGATTAATAGGCTGTACCACAAAGTAACAATGTTGCTGCTGTATACTAATCTGAAAAGGTGCCATGGATGCTGCAGGTGGAGAAGGTGGGTAGTGCTCTCATCCGGTGACCATGGGGACTTCCAATGTGGCCTCTAGACCAGGGTTTGGCAAATCTTTTTGTTCAACTGTGATAATATTTCATTGTACAGTATATTAACTGTTTGAATCATATAGTAGATTATCTCAGGTCCACAAAATAATTAATTATAGAATCAAATATTCATGCAAATGTTCTTTATTATAATAATAACAGAGCAACCAAACTTTTCCTAACGTTTCGGCCATGCGGTCTTTGTCAAGTTCTCTAAGTAAAGGTTGCTTGGGTAGAATGTCAATCAGGCTGAAACAGCTTGCAGGTTCCAAAGCTGAGGAGATAATCTTTGTCCTGATAACTCCTTACCTCCTCAGCTTTGGAACTTGCAAGCTGTTGACATTCTAACCCAAGCAACCTTTACTTAGAGACCTTGACAAAGACCGCATGGCCGAAACGTTATTAAAAGTTTGGTTTCTCTGTTATTGTTATAATAAAGAACGTTTGCGTGAATATTCAATTCTACAATTAATTAATTTGTGGACCTGAGATAATCTACTATATACAAGATTTTTTTCTTAAGGACACTGCATTCATCTGGTGATATACTCAGGGATATTCTTTAATATAACCTTTTGAATTAGTAGGAAGTTAATGTAACATTGATTACTTCACTGCTTATGTGATTTTAAAATCTTATTTGCTTCAGAATGGATCCACAGCTCTCCACGCTGCAGTTCTCGGTGGGAACGTTAAATCAGTTTCTCTTCTTCTAGAAGCTGGAGCCAACCCTACAATTAGAAATAAAGTGAGTGACTATTAAAATTGATATAAATGCATTTTTATTGGATTCTGATTCACAACACTCGGCACCCCCATCGTCCAGCTGTTGCCTTGTCCCTCAGCTGTCAAAGGTTCCCTGTGTATGGAGCCAGCAGACAGCTTCATACATTCTGTAGTTCCTGTCCCTGATGATCACAATCACTTCAGTAGGAGCTGAGATCCGTCACTGCCGCGGGTACAAAGCTGTGTTATTGCGGCTCCATACACTGCGTACTTCCAGCAACCACCGGACATTGTGACAGCTGATTAATATATGTGCTAGACCCCCAATAATATGATATTAATAACCTACTTCTTATCCCCCTGTCATCGGGCTGGCTAATAAGCTGGAATTTGGACCAGCAGCTTTCCAACGAACTATAGACTGTAAAGGCCCTGTTACACGCAACAACTAACGATATATCGCTGGGGTCACGGATTTCATGACGCACATCCGGCATCGTTAGCGACATCGTTGCGTGTGACACCAACGAGTGGCCGTTAACGATGGAAAATACTCACCAAATTGTCCATCGTTGACACGTTGTTCATTTTCAAAAAATCGTTGGTTGTTGAGCACACAGGTTGTTTGTCGTTCCCGTGGCAACACACATTGCTATGTGTGACACCTCGGGAATGACGAACTACAGTGTACCTGTGTCCTCAATGAGCACCGAGGTGGGAGTGACGGAGATGCGGCTGCTCTCCGCCCGTCCGCTTCTATTGGCGGCCCGCTCTGTGACGCCGCTGTGACACCGAACGAACCTCCGCCTCTCAGGGGAGGTTGTTCACCGCCCATAGCGACGTCGTTAGGGAGGGCTGTATGTGTGACATGGACAAGCGAGATTGTGTCGTCACGGGCAGAGATTTGCCCGTGACGCACAAACGACGGAGGCGGGTGCCATCGCTAGCGATATCGTTAGCGATTTCGCTCCGTGTAAAGCCCCCTTTACTCAATACTTAAAATCATGCATTAAATATGCAGTTTGTCATAACAGAGCCTTCTTTGGACAAATTCTACAAGTTAGCAGGTTCCCTTTATCAGTGAGCTGATCTCAAAGTGTCAAGATTCTGGAAATAGCAGAAATCTCCTGTAATCTGTATGGCGACCTGGCTGCAATAGTATTAGAATTGCATGGTGCCATGTTCTGTCCATACATGGGCTCTCCTTTCTTGCTTAAAAAATAAAGGGTTCCTGTCATCAGCTTTTTTGTATGCAGCTGGCACCATGCTGCTGCAGGTTATTAAATACTTAACGCAATTGTATTCTTATGCCAATCACTATGTACAGCAACCGATTAACATAAAATGTAAAGTTTTCTGAGGAGCCTTTTTAGGGGCTTCTGTAGTTTGCTATTAGTGTTCAAGTGCAATAAATGAATCTGACTTTCCCATAGTATCCCTGCTTATCTGATTTCTTACTCCAGTACATTGTAGGAAAATAAGGTGTAATTTACCTCTATCTGTTTTTATTACAGACAAATGAACAACCAGCAGATCTCACCAAAAATGAACGAATATTACGTCTCTTAAACACAGCAGCCAGAATCAAGAGTTTACGGCCTTAAGATGCAATATTTATTCTTTTTGGCTAATATATTCTTTATTTTGCCCTATTTTACTGCTGCAAGCCTAATACTCAGTTGGCTCTTCTCAGTATGCTAATGTATAATATGTAGAAAATTATTGCAAATATAGACTTGAAAATGGGGTTTTAACATGCCCTAACTTTACCAGCTAAGCCTTAAGACTAGGGATGAGCGAGTCCGAACAGTAAAGTTTGGGGTTCGTACAGGACACGGGGTGTCCGGGGCTCAAACACAGACTTTAAAAGTAAGTTTGTGTCTGAGTTCTGGTGCTATTTGTATGCTAATGGTTTGTTGAAAAGCTGCAACACAGTGAATCAAGAACCTTTTCATCATGGGGAAGATGCTGTATGCTGCTGTGAATAATAAATAAAATATTGTAAAAAATGACTTGGGCTCCCACCTATTTTTGATAACCAATGCAGGTAAAGCAGGCAGCTGGTGGCTGCAGCCCTCAGCTGTCTGCTTTACTTTGGCTGATTATCAAAAATAGAAGGGTCCCCATGCCATTTTTTTTACATTATTTAAATAATTGTAAAAAAAAATGCTGTGGGGTACCCCATATTGTTGATAAACAGCAAAGCCAAGGTAAAGAAGACAGCTAGGGCTGTATTATTAATCTGGGAAGGCCCATGGTTATTTGGCACTTCTTAGCCTAAAAATATCAGCCTGCAGCCACCCCAGAAGTGGTGCATCCACTATATGCGACAATTCTGGTACTTTGCCCAACTCTTCCAGATTACCCTGGTGCGGTGGCAATCAGAGTAATACTTCTGGGGTTGGTCAGCCATGAATTGACAGCTGGTATCAAGCATAAGTGTTAGCAATGGATAGGCATTTATCAGTCATCCCTATTACTAACCTGGCACGTGTACAGTTAAAAAACACACACACACACACCTGGAAAAATAGTTTCTTTGAATATAGACTCTCCCACCCTCCCTCTTTCACCAATTTATTAACTAAAAATAAATTCCTATGGAGCTTAGTTCTGAGAATGTTGTCAGAATGAAGCTCCATAGGAATTGATGGATATTGTGGGACATTATACAATTGGTTTACATTCGAACTTTCTTTTTAATTAATAACTTGATGAACAAGGGATTGTGGGGGAGTCTTTATTACCAAATTGGATTGTCAGAACTTCAAGGATTTTTAAAAATGAATAAATTGATGAATGAGGGAGTGTGGGGGAGTGTTTATTCAAAGAAACTATTTTTCCTCCCTATGTGTGTATGTTTTAACTTTACACTTGCCACGATAGTAATGGGGGTGTCTGATATCACCTATCCATTACTAACCCTGGGTTTGATGCCAGCTGTAAATTCACAGCTGACATCAACCCCAAAACTATTACCCCGGTTCCCAACACACCAGGGCAAGAACCCAGCAAAGCGCCAGAATTGACATATCTGTTGGATGTGCAACTTCTGGGGCGGCTGGGAGGTGCTATTTTTAGGCTGAAAAGGGCCAATAACAATTGGTCTTCCCAGCCTGATAATACCAGACCCCAAGTGTCTGCTTTACCTTGGGTGGATATCACGGGGAGGGGGCGGGACCACAGGCCATTTTTTTTAATTATTACAATTAATTATTTAAAATAAATGGTGTGGGATCCACTCTATTTTTGATAACTTCCCAGACACACAGATAAAGCAGACAGCTTACAGTTGCAGCCTGCAGTTGTCTGCTTTACCTGCACTGGTTCTCAAAAATAAGGTAAACCCCAGGTCATTTATTTATTTAGTTAGTTAGTTAGTTTTCTATCCCCTTTCCACATTTGTTTGCAGGCAATTGTCCTGCTGTTACAATTTTGCTTCCTTTTACAGCCCCCTTTCCCTTACTATGACCAATTTACAGCTATTTTACAGCACCAAAGTTCAGGTCCCCCTTAACTTACTCAGGGTTCAGGGTCAGGTGCGGGTCAAGTCTGGGTTCTGAACCAAACTTTTAACTAAAGTTCGACTGAACCTGAACTTTCTCGGGTCCGCTCATCCCTACTTAAGACCGTTTTATTGTAAATACTGAGCCATCTACATGTGCCAGCAAGACCTTAAAGTAATCATCCATGATGTGTTTAATTCACTACACCTATATAATGCAGCATTCACTTACAGCAATACTTTAAAAACATGTATGTTGATATCAAGCTTTTAACTGTATAGTCTTTTTGGAAACAAACAACAAGCAAATATTAAATTTAAGGAAATTATTGTGTATTTTCAGTATAGTTCAGAAAAGAAGGGCAGTCTGTAGTTATAGCAGGGAGGATTGGGATACACAAACAAATTGCTATTAAATTGTAGCTTTACAAGACTCTAAACTGGGGCTGATTATATCTGCGGATATACTTGTTGCAGAGTTTTCTCTTAAGAAATTGACATGCAGAGAAGAGAAGTCAGCAGACATGTTGGTGGATATTGCATAGTGTAAGGGTACCTTCACACTTTAGCGATGCAGCAGCGATCCGACCAGCGATCTGACCTGATCAGGATCGCTGCTGCATCGCTACATGGTCGCTGGTGAGCTGTCAAACAGGCAGATCTCACCAGCGACCAGTGACCAGCCCCCAGCCAGCAGCGACGTGCAAGCGATGCTGCGCTTGCACGGAGCTGGCGTCTGGAAGCTGCGGACACTGGTAACTAAGGTAAACATCGGGTATGGTTACCCGATGTTTACCTTAGTTACCAGCTCACACCGCTTAACTTAGCGTGTGCAGGGAGCAGGAGCCGGCACTGGCAGCATGAGAGCTGCAGATGCTGGTAACGAAGGTAAATATCGGGTAACCACCTTGGTTACCCGATATTTACCTTGGTTACAGCTTACCGCAGGCTGTCAGACGCCGGCTCCTGGTCCCTGCACATTCAGGATTATTGCTCTATCGCTGTCACACACAGCGATGTGTGCTTATCAGCGGGAGAGCAACAATAAAAAAACGAACCAGGGCTGTGTGTAACGAGCAGCGATCTCACAGCAGGGGCCAGATCGCTGCTCAGTGTCACACACAGCGAGATCGCTAATGAGGTCACAAAAAACGTGACTCAGCAGCGATCTCAGTAGCGATCTCGCTGTGTGTGTGAAGTACCCCTAACTGCTATGATAGGAGGTAGTTTAGATTACACAATCAGACTGCTGTTATAGGAGGCTGGGCTACCAACAACACTGTTGTTATACACATTAAGTGGTTTTTGGGGCACAGAAAAACAAAAAAACATCTGGTGTCCCTGTATGTGTAGATTGTCATGGGGCAGTAGTTGTGGGCGAGAGATTGGTTCCGATCGGCCCAGCACGCTCCATGAAAGACCTGGTCCTGGCTGGATCTGTGGACTTGCGTAGTGTGGGCCATTCGCCCCTGTGCTGGCCGCGTGTTGCCGCTGATGTTTGGCTGGCTGGACAAAAGGATCACTCGTTTCTAGAAGTAGACGACCAGTTTATTTCAAAGAATGGTACTTTACTTAAAGGGAACCTGTCACCAGATTTGATGACTATAAGCTGCGGCATGCGCACTACAATACTTTGATCTGCCCTGCTCAGGGCAGATCAAAGTGCGCCTGCGCAAGATCTCAATGACGGCCTGTGTGCATGACATAGGATGTGTCATGCACCCAGGCTTCAGATAAAGGAGGACAAAAAGGGCCGAAAGAGGAGGCGACGGACCTGGAGAACGGAGACACCTATTCGACCAGTCTGCACCGCACCGACCATTTAGGTGAGTATTATAAAGTGATTTTTACGTTCTACACTGCGGCCTGGGTTCTTATTTACAGCATGTTAGAATGCTGTATATAAGAGCCCACTGGTGGTGGCCGCAGCTTATAGTCACCAAATCTGGTGACAGGTTCCCTTTAATGGTTCATTTTCATCAACATCTTCACACGCCAGATAGCAGGCACATATCTTCCCGCATGCTTCAATTTTACAGGGAATAGTGAGCCACATTATCAGTTCCCATTGGATTGTTTCCCATCTTACTGGTCCTGTGAGTCCCAGCATAACCCATCCTAAAGTTACAGTCCAATTCGTGACGGTCGCCTTCCCTTCTAGCAGCTCCATGTCCCGACTCCTCATAGAGGAGAAGGACAGGGGTTCTGTTACTATGGCTGAAGTAAATACTTGTGCTCTCAGATACTTGGGAAGACACTGCCCAGGAAAGTCAACTCTTGGCACGTCTCAGTTAGTCCTGACCCGTTACCTTTTTCCTTTTCAACTAACCCCTCCCATTGTGGGCTAGTCCCAACGCTTAACTAACTCTTATGCTAAAGTCTGTCACCCACATATAATACTTCCTATACATGGTACCTTACATTATTTGATACTATATATACAGTATATGTCACCTTTTCCTAATACAGATACATTACATTACAATTCACATGATGCACTATGTTCAAAAGACACAAGACACAATTCACATTACACTACATGAAAATACAATGACACAATTGGTGTTTTCAAGGGAAGCAACATAACAGGACCCAGTCCACTTTCTTACATATGGTGTCCCCAAATTCCTCTATTAGCTTTTTTTAGATTTAGTTTCCTTCAGCTCTAGCAGCCATTCTTGTGGTATAGTAATGTTTACATCCTGAATTTTTTTATCATCTCTTCCTTTGTGCCTACAGAGTACATTTCCCAAGAAGTAGAGTTGTATATGGCCAACCCTCAGCCACCTCGCATTCATTTACATAGAGCCATCTAGAGATTTCTATACAGTCTCAGGATGGATAAATTGTTGTGTCGCGGGCGGAGGAGGGGACGCTGCGCTCACCCCCTGCTCGGGTCCGGCTGCTGCTGCTGCTCGGTGGTGGCTCGAGCCGTGTGCCGGATCCTGGGGACTCAAGCGGCGTTCCTCACCCGTGAGTGAAAAGGGGGGTTGGTGTGTGGTTTGGGGATATTGTCCGTGACGCCACCCACGGTTGTGGTGAGGTTGTGACACCACCGCTGCTCTGGACGGGGATCCCGGGAGCGATGACAGGGAGCAGCTTGGATGTTGTTTTCTCCCCTCCGTGGGTAGGGGGGTTGGTTGTCCCGGGGCCCGGTGAGGAGTAGGGATGGCAGGCGGGTTACGGGGCCTGGTGAGGTGCAGGGTCGCGGGGGCAGCGCTGTGCCGCACGGCATGGTGGTACTCACTCAGCCAGTAATTCACACAGAGTCTCTGGTCAAACAAACGGCTGGATGGACGGGTCCCACAGGCGGCTGCGGTTGTTCTCCTCCCGGTAGGTTGATGGTGACTGCCTTTCCCTGCACCTGTGTTGTGTTTACGGTTCCAATGGCTTCCCACCGGTAACCCGCTCCCCAGGTTGGATGGATGCTGAGGGAGCCCCTTTTTGCCCGCAGGCTCTGGCCCTGGGAACTGTAGCCTTGGCGGTGACTGTGTTTCCCTCTACGGTGTGAGCTGTTGCCTTCAATCGGGTCTTGGCTGCTGGGAAACCCCAGAGGTTCCCTTCGCTAACGGATTTGACCGGTTTTACGACGACTCCTAGCCTGGTCGGGGTCCGTAGGCCCTGCCGGATGGTGCTGGCTTCTCTTCACTCCCCGATCCGGTACTGGTGGGCCACCACCCGTCCCCGGTCCTTACGGTTCACTCCAATCAGCCTCTCCTGCAGACGGTCACCACCGTCTGCCAACCTTGCTGAGTGCCCGGGCCACACACCCGGACACGGTCAGTCTCCTCTACTACCACTTCACTCTCCAAAACTGATCTCCAACTCTTCCCGCCTCCAGGACTGTGAACTCCTCGGTGGGCGGGACCAACCGCCTGGCCCACCCCCTGGCGTGGACATCAGCCCCTGGAGGAAGGCAACAAGGATTTGTGTTTGACTTGGGTGTGCCTATCCGGGGTGTAGGGTGTGTTGGTGTAGTACCTGTGACGACCTGGCTTGTCCAGGGCGCCACATTCCCCCTTAGTAAAATGCAGACCGTCTGCGGGCTGCCCGTCCATTATTTTCACAACTGAAAAAGAGTAAAATGGTAAAAGCACATATAAAAACATTATAAACAATTTCAACGGTACGGCTTTTGCTCTTCTCCCACCCAAACAACCTAGCCCTGATGTTGCCCCTAAGAAGCGGGCAGCATCCCTTGACCCTAGTCCAGCACCAAGTTGCCCGAGCGGGTTCTGTCTCTTTCAGGGGACCCGCGTCCAAGGGGACCCCTGAACCCCCGGAGGTTTGCCACCGGTTACGGTAGTGGCGGGCCTGGGCCATCTCTTTCCTCCAGGCCCATCCTCCCAAATCAGCCTCTCCGGAGGCGGTAACAGTGTCAAGCCAAAAACATTTTTATTTACATTCCACTAAGTTTGTGGTTGCCCTGCAAGTTCTCGGGCTTGTCCGTAAGAAGTCTCTTACGCAACGGTTTGCAGACAGTCCCTACGGGGACAACAGTGCTTTGTAGACAACGGGCTACCACAAACAAAACTGTAGGGTCCCGACGGAGACTTGCCATAGGGTCCCAACGCGAACTGTCAGCTGGGTCCCAGGGGCCATCCACAACACCTGGCTCCTGTACAGCTTCCTCCTGTAGCTTTCCCACAGTCCACCATCGAACAGCACGAGCCCCCAACGCCACCCTCACACAGGGTAGACACTGTCCCACAGGACTCCATTTTCAGCTGCCGATGATGCGGGTACGACTGCTCCTCCAACCGGACTCCTTAGCCTTGAGGGCCATCTGGAACGTCAGCAGAGTCCCAATGGGGACCAACACCAAGGTAACCGGGAACCGCTACCATGCTCTAACTTTTCTTTCTTAATCAGCAATCCCGCGGCGCAGCTGCCTTTGCTGCCGCTCCCGGTGCGGAGCACTTTCTGCTTGCTCCGGTTCAGGCGGTGTGGGGGATGGGCCCAGCCAGAGTCCCTCCGTGCCGGCTACGACCGGTACCTTCGGTAATGAGGGACCCCGCTGTGACGTGGCCTGCTCTGCCTCCTGGCAGCTGCATCCCTGCCGTGCCTCAGCCGAGGCCCGGGGTCTGGGAGCGGTTGATGGGACTTGCGGTGCTGGCCTCTGGTCGAGGATCGCCTCCGCTGCGGCCGGGCGGACTGCTGGGGCCGTCGTCATCTCCGTCGCAGTCGGGATGAAAGCTGGGACGGGAGCCAGGGCGGTGGTAAAGGTAAGGCCCAGGGGCCGCAGGTCTGGGCCCTTTTCCACAGACGCTGCGGGCTCCGCTACCGGTGGCAGGGGCAACAGGTCTGTCGGGACGTTGGCCTCGGGCATGGGCAGTGAGGGAGGTAGCGTGGTGGACGGCAGCAGGCTGGGCCCCTCAGCCGTATCGACCAATCCCTCGGGGATATAGGGGCGTGGGTCGCTTACCCGCTCCTCTGAGACCACCTCCACTTCAGATGCCCAAACGGTTGCGGCCAGGCCCTTCATCTCCGACGTCCACTTCGCCAGCATGAAGTGGACTTGGGCCGGGAGCTCCTGGCACATCTTGCTTCTGGATCCAGGAACGTGTTTCAGCAGAGTCCTGGCGTCCCTGCACGCTGCAGCGCTAGTTACATGCGGCTGCGACCACCGCTCCTCCAGCGGCTCCGTCGGGTGCAGACATCTTGTTTCCATCCCCCTTAGTCTTTTTCCGGCTCCTCCTCTACAGGGGGGGGGGTTTCAGCTTTCGCGCCTCCACTACTCGGGAAGACGCTCGAGCGGGGACTTTTCGTGCCCAAAATGGCGGCTTCTCAAATTTTTCGGCCGGACACCTCCGGCGGTCACAAGGCGCACCTCTACCAGACGGCAGAGCGGTAGATCCTGTTCGTGACGCCAAGTTGTCGCGGGCGGAGGAGGGGACGCTGCGCTCACCCACTGCTTGGGTCCGGCTGCTGCTCGGTGGTTGCTCGAGCAGTGTGCCGGATCCCGGGGACAAGAGCGGCGTTCCTCGCCTGTGAGTGAAAGGGGGGTTGGTGTGTGGTTTGGGGATATTGTCCGTGATGCCACCCACAATTGTGGTGAGGTTGTGACACCACCGCTGCTCTGGACGGGGATCCCGGGAGCGATGACAGGGAGCAGCTTGGATGTTGTTTTCTCCCCTCCGTGGGTAGGGGGGTTGGTTGTCCCGGGGCCCGGTGAGGGGTAGGGATGGCAGGCGGGTTACGGGGCCTGGTGAGGTGCAGGGTCGCGGGGGCAGCGCTGTGCCGCACGGCACAGTGGTACTCACTCAGCCAGTAATTCACACAGAGTCTCTGGTCAAACAAACGGCTGGATGGACGGGTCCCACAGGCGGCTGCGGTTGTTCTCCTCCCGGTAGGTTGATGGTGACTGCCTTTCCCTGCACCTGTGTTGTGTTTATGGTTCCAATGGCTTCCCACCGGTAACCCGCTCCCCAGCTTGGATGGATGCTGAGGGAGCCCCTTTTTGCCCGCAGGCTCTGGCCCTGGGAACTGTAGCCTTGGCGGTGACTGTGTTTCCCTCTACAGTGTGTGCTGTTGCCTTCAATCGGATCTTGGCTGCTGGGAAACCCCGGAGGTTCCCTTCGCTAATGGATTTGACCGGTTTTACGGCGACTCCTAGCCTGGTCGGGGTCCGTAGGCCCTGCCGGATGGTGCTGGCTTCTCTTCACTCCCCGATCCGGTACCGGTGGGCCACCGCCCGTCCCCGGTCCTTACGGTTCACTCCAATCAGCCTCCCCTGCAGATGGTCACCACCGTCTGCCAACCTTGCTGAGTGCCCGGGCCACACACCCGGACATGGTCAGTCTCCTCTACTACCACTTCCCTTTCCAAAACAGATCTCCAACTCTTCCCGCCTCCAAGACTGTGAACTCCTCGGTGGGCGGGTCCAACCGCCTGGCCCACCCCCTGGTGTAGACAGCAGCCCCTGGAGGAAGGCAACAAGGATTTGTGTTTGACTTGGGTGTGCCTATCCGGGGTGTAGAGTGTGTTGGTGTAGTACCTGTGACTACCTGGCTTGTCCAGGGCGCCACAGTTGCACATATAGTTTACTCTTCCTAACATTCTTACCACCTCGCATATTAAAAGGCTGCTTCTGCCATGAGGTTAGCTGAGCTGAGGTGTCTCTCAGGGGTGTGCAAAATGTTGCTCCTCCTGACTCTGACCAGGTCCCTCTCCAACTTAGCGCCCCCCACAGTGAGGAGCTATGGGCTGCTTACATTGTGTTTCAATGGGCAGCCACCATATTCCTTGATAAGAGCACTGTATGTTGGTTAGTTGACAAAACTTATGATAACACATTTTGTGCTGCCTTTAACCTGCTACATTATCTAAAGTCAAAACCCAAGAGAAAAAAAAAAAAAAATGAGCATATACCTTACAGCAAGTTAATAAGTAAATGGTAATAGTACATGTAAATCCCATAGAGTACTTAGTTCATGCTAATTTGATCAAAAAAGCATAAAAGCCATGCTTCCGCGACAAGGTGTACCCATCAGTACGGTTCTAACCTGCCTCTAGTATTAAAACCTTACCTTGTGTCAAATGATTATCTAAAGTCAGAAGGTTATCACAACAGTGGAAGACTTCGGCCACACACATTCAGCTCTGCTACAGCTAATCATAGTGTAGAAGAACTCTGCAGAGCTGAATATGTGGGGCAGTGGCGGTGGACCACGCAGCCGCTATGGGGCCGGTATGCTGAGGGGGCCCAGTGCCAGTGGCAGCACCGCCCCTCGCCCATCAACTGAATTTTGATTGATGAAAGAGGGAGCGCTCTGCTGATGCTCCCTCCTCCATCAATCATTCTCCCTCGATGTTTGATGTCCCAGCGCAGTGAGCACGCTAAGCTGAGATGAGCAGAGCTACAGAACACTCACCACGAAGACTGGAGCAGCAGGGAATGATGGGAGGTGAGTATATTTTTTTAAAATCAATGAGTACACTGGTGGCCATAATACTATATAGATTACTATGGGATTTGAATTTTATATGGAGGATTAGGGGGGTGCATTATTCTATGTAGAGGACCATGGGGTGTGCATTATACTATTGTTATGGTCGCTGAGGGGCGGTGAGCGTCTGGGAGAGGACCCATCGGGCCATACACCGGATTCACCTGGAGGAGCTAACCCCTATACAGAGATTATCAGGCGCCTCCCCAGGTGGCCTCAATGCACGACAGCCAGGACCAGTGGAGTCGGCTCTGATGGACTTGTGAGACTCTGATGTCCAGTACGGGTATGCTCACATGTGGCAGCACAGATGTGAATACTCAGATGTGGCGGCACAGAGCTGGTAATTCAGCCATGGCAGCATGGAGGTGGTAATTTAGACGTGGCAGCACGGAGGTAGTGGCAGCAAGCAGGCTCTAAGAAGATACAGATTAGCCGAACAAGACATTGGTACTAGGACACAAAACACTGAACTAGACACAGTAGCAGGTAAGGGACCTGAGAACAAGCAACACACTAATTATAGGCAATGTTGCTCAGGAGCCTCCCCTAAGTGGAGGTAGGCTTAAATACTTTCAGGGTAATAGCTCATCTCAAGGATCACTTCCAGGTAATGGGACACCGGCACTTTAAGAACAGGGGCATGGCCGTGCGCACACCCTATGGGCACTCGCAGACGGTTTGCCTGTGGCCTGGAAGCAGGAGGAGGCCACAGCAGACCCCAAGGCAGGAACAGGGTGCATGGAACCGGCGGGCAGGTGAGGAAAGCAGTGCCCCCACTGTAGCATGGCACCAGGAGCGTGTGGGGGTGTCGCACTGAGACCAAGCATGACAACTATATGGAGGACTAGGGGGTATGTGTGCCGCCCTGGGTTATGGGGTACTCGGTCCCGGGCCGTATATTTACGGGGACAGTTCACTGGGTGGCCGTTGCCCGGTTCCATGACCCTGGGGGTCGCATTGAAGGGGGTTATGTACAGGGGAATATTTACAAAGTTTGTATCGTGACGCTACTTGCGGGTTGAGGTTTTGCAGCTGCTCAGTTTCACACCGCTGGTTCTGATGTTGGTGGCAGCCTGGATGTTGGGCCCTCTGCAAGTAGGGTCTGGGCCCCAGGGGGGTAGGTGACGGAGTTAGGCGTGAAAGAAGGTAGGCCACATAAGGGATTGCAGTGTAACTGGGTTCTTTACTCACGGCAACTTGATGACTGGTTCCCAGAGGAATGCTGGTGTTCACCGCTGGTTCCTTTAGTCCTAGTGCTGTTTAAGTGACCCGGTGGCTTCTTTCCCCTGCACCTTTTTCAAGTTGGTAAGTCCTGTGGCTTGGAGCATCTGGGGGTCCCCTCCTAGTTGTCTCTCAGTCTTTAGTCCGTACGGCGGCAGTTTGAGCCCTCTAGGGTTGGTGTTCTGTTCTGGTCCCTGGTTCTCCCATCACTGCTGGTGCCTCTGGACTTTACGGTCAGTGAAGCCCTGGATGGTCCCCTCACTGTGCAGATTTTATCAGGTCTGCCTGGAGCGTTTGCCTGACCTAGGGCTCTGTACCCTGTCGGTGCTATGGTTCCGGGAGCACTCCTCCGTACTCCACCAGCAACCACACGCCTGGACCGTCAGGTCACTGTCACACACTCCCGTCAGTGCGGTCACATCCGACTCCTCTCACTTACACTTACTGACTCAAACTCTGACTGTTCCTTCGCACCTGATCGTCGTTTAGTGGACTGGATCGGTTCCACCCCTGGGTGGCCATACATTGGGTCCATTTCTAGTCTGTCACCAGTTGTTGGGGATGGGGAAAACTGGGATTATAGTATGTTTTGGTGTTTCCGGCACTAGTCTTCCAGGTTCCTGTGGGTAGGTCCTGCATCTTTGATAGGATACAGTACCTTGTAGCTCCTGAAGGGTTTAGGGGCACTACATATGTATTATTCTATATGGAGAACTATGGGGTGTTCATTATTCTATGTGAAGGGCTATGGGGAGGGGGCATTATACTATATGAAAGGCTAAGTGGAGGCCATTATACTATTTGGAGGACTATGAGGGAGCCTTTATACATTATGGAGGGCTATTTGAGGGCCATTATACTGTACACAAGCAATTATACAGTGTGAAGGTTTGTGTGAGGTCCATTCTATTTTGTGTAGGGCTGTGTGGAGGCTATTATACTGTTTAAATGGCTAGTGGGGGTCATTATACATTGTCAAGAGGTGTGAGGTCTATTATATTGTTTGTATTCCCATTATATTGCATAGAGGGCTGTGTGGGGGGGTGTCACATTTGGGGACCATACTGTCTTGGCATCACCATATTTTGCCGGGGTAGTTGTTGGGGGTACAGTAGGGTCATCATACTGTGTGTGTGTGTGTGTGTGTGTGTGTAGGGTACTGTGGAGGAATTCACTCTGGGGGTATTGTGCAATGTTTTTGGGGCACTTTTGTTGGCATCACACTTTATGGGTGCAATGAAAGGCGAATCTTGGGACTTCAATAGGAGGGAAATTATGTTGTAAGGGCTTCAAATCTGTGAGATATGCTTTTCTGTGACCCAGGTTAAAATTATTTATTCTTACATTTATTTAGTTATTTATTTTGGGGGGTGGGGGGAGGCACAATTAGAACTTCTGCTATTGGGCCCCCTGATTTCTATGTACGCCCTAGAGTGTGACTGAAGTTGTCCTGCACTGTGACATCTTTCCGCTTGTAGCAGATCTCAATGTGCGCTGCTGAAGTCTTCCTGAATTGTGATAACCTGCTTTGCTTTAACATAATGTAGCAGGTTGACTGCCAGCACAAAATCTGCTAGCAGAAGCTGTGTCAACTAACACATTCACAGAGCTCTCACTAAGAAATATGGTGGCTGCACAAAAAGAAAACAGATGTATTCAGAGAGCTATCTCTGTATTATCTGGTGTTACATAGGACTGCAAACAACAGCTACTACCTTATCTGTACCCAGAGATTTATCACTTGGTTATCTATGGTGTTATATACTGTGGACAGCAGATCTGGGTAATATACCTTTGATTTTGGTTACTGTTGCTTTAATATTACGAATTAGGAGCGGGTATGTAAATGTTCGTGGGCAACAAAAAATTCAGGTGGTTGACGGGGGTTTGGTTTATAAAAACTGGTGGGTGGTTTTTGTCCATAAGAAAATGTGACCCAGATGTGATTTTACGTTCAATTGTCCTGAAACCCTGACAAAACCGTCAAGATGTTCTGTGTAGGTGGACACTTGTTTAACAACCATTCAGTTGGCTCCAACCCCATCTGACAGATCACAGACCTCAAGGTGTGCAGCCTGCATGTTCGCTTATGACAAGTCCTGTTCCCGTCAGGCTTGTGCGCTCGCCACTACACACCACTTGCTGGAGAAGAGCTAGCTGCTAATTACTGAGAGGTGGTTACTCTGTCTTCCATGTGGTGTGCTGTGAATATAAAAAGAAGTTTTAATAGTATTTTACTAATGGAAAAATTGGCAAATCAATATTTTCGAGTGGTGAGGTACATGATTACTACTTTGTGATGCACATATCATGGATACTGACATTTTAATATTTTTTAATAATTCAGGCTCATTGTACTGTAGTGAAGCTGTGCCCACACTGCTTTTTTCAGCACATAAAAAAGCTGATTTATTGTGCTTCTTTTCATGCTTCTTTTCATGCTTTGTTTCATGCTTTCATGCTTCTTTTCATGCTTTTTTTCATGCTTTTTTCATGCTTCTTTTCATGCTTCTTTTCATGCTTTTTTTTCATGCTTTTTTCATGCTTCTTTTCATGCTTCTCTTCATGCTTTTTTCATGCTTTTTTCATGGTTCTTTTCATGCTTCTTTTCATGCTTTTTTTCATGCTTTTTTTCATGCTTCTTTTCATGCCTTTTTCATGCTTATTTTCATGCTTCTTTTGATGCTTATTTTCACGCTTCTTGCCATGCTTCTTTTCATGCTTCTTCATATGTATTGAGAGAGGGGGAAAAAAGCAGGAACAAAAGCAGAAACAATTGACATGTCGCTTCTTTTTTCAGCAACAAAAAAAGCAAGGAAAAAAGAAGCACTGTGGGCACAGCACATCACAAGACTCATAGACTTTGCTGGGATGCATTTTCCTTGCTTTTTATCGGTTAAAAAAAGAAAAGAAAAAGCATGAAAAAAAGTAAATCAGAAAATGTATCCATTTATTGTAATGTAATCTAGCACTCTGGAACGCTAGCACTAGCCTCTCCGACTAAATTCATAAACTGATGATAATGTGTTTTGTGTGGCTCCTGCAATACTCTGAGGTTTATCTCGCTGTGCACATCCCTGGTCACTCTAAACTTGCAGAGGATCACACACCATGCCTCTAATAATACCACCATTCAGCACCTAACAGCAAGTAATTATGAAGTTTCTTCATTTCTGGTTGGCTTTCCAATGATTTAAATCCTATGGACACATTTGGCAGAATATAGTGATCTAGAGTCTAGCAAACAATATGAATATAAAATTCACTAACAACACTATGACTAGAAAATCATAATTGATCATAAAGTTCATGATAGCTCATAAAAAGCACTATACTATTTCCCAGAGTGGGTAGAAATGACTTTTTATGCTTCATTGCACGTCCTGTAATAACTGAATACAGCTATGTTTATGCAATGGCAGATTACAACAAGCATGACCTATTGGGCAATAGTACAGGAATTACAGTTGCAAAAAAAGTAAGTGAACCCTTTGTAATTACCCAGATTTTTGCATTAATTATTAATAACATGTGGTCTGATTGTTATCTATGTCTCATCACAAAAAAATGTGTTCATCTGTTAATATGCTTTGCCCAATAAATAAAGTCATACAAAACCTCATACTGTCAAATATGTTTATATCAAGAAAGACTGGTTAGTGTGAATTACACTGTACTTTCATTTTAAAAAGACATGCAATAGAGATCTATGTAGCCAAAAGCTCACATAAGCATTGCTGAAGAACTGCTTGTTCACTGCTGTCTTCCCGAACCCCTCCCTCCCAAGTTCTGAACTAGTACATTTGTACAGGACCAGGACTTATAACCGCAGAGGAATACATCAACTGAGAGCCACGAGAGGTACAGAAATACATCACTTGAGCCCCCATCAATACAGTAACACAGCATCAAAACCCTCTTCAGTACAGAAACACATTACCAGAACCACCATAGATACAGAAACAAAGCATCAAAAATCTGATCAGTACAAAAATACATCACCAAAAACCACCATAGGTAGAGAAATACATCACCACAACCACCATAGGTACAGAAACAAAGCATCAAAATACCCATCAGTACTGAAATACATGACCACAACCACCATAGGAACAGAAGCGAAGCATCAAAACCCTCATCAGTACAAAAATACATCAACAGAACCACCATAGCTACAGAAACAAAGCATCAAAACTCATCAGTACAGAAATACATCACCACAACTACCATAGGATAGGCACAGAAACACATCACAAGAACCACCGTAGGTACAGAAACAAAGCATCAAAATGTTCATCAGTCCAGAAACTCATCATCAGAATCACCATAGGTACAGAAACACATCAATTTAACCCCCTATTAATACAGAAACATCATCAAAACCCTCATCAGTACAGGAATACATCACAAAAATTCATACATGTTTATCAATTGTAATGTCAGGTCAGCCCTGTATATATATTTATCGCATGAACCTAAAACTTCCAGTATGTCCTTAACAATGGTAAGAAGATACTGGGAGTTGCAGTTATCAGTCATTATCAGACCATACAAGAACCACAGTACTGGTATGAATTAGTCAGTATCACAAATACACATTTATATCCAGGTACCTTATAGATGACGTGGTCTCTGAAGAGACGTTCTTTTTCTTTTCTTTTTCTTGTCCAGATGCCATGATGAATTTTCATGGCCACAGCTCATCTCTGCAGACTTCCATCTTTTCCAATTTTTCTGCAGCACATCCCAATACGATGCCTGAAAAATAAGAGTATCATAATGTCCCTGAATAAAAATATCTGCCCCACCCTGCACTCCTGAATAGATAATTTCCCCTCATTGTGTTCCCTGCACAAAACATGATGCACACAGTCTCTCTTATGTTACATGCCCTCCACACTGCCCTCTCCTTTCCATACTTGGACCTCTCTTCACACTCCTCTACATCAGAGTTCCCCAACTCCAGTCCTCAAGGGCCACCAACAGTGTATGTTTTTAGGATTTCCTTAGCATTGCATGGGTGTTGGAATGATCACCTGTGCAGGTGATTCAATTATCACCTGTGCAATACTAAGGAACCCCTGAAAACATGCACTGTTGGTGGCACTTGGCACTTGAGGACTGGAGTTGGGGACCTGGGGACCCCTGCTCTACACTATGTCCTCCTAAACTGACCAGTCGCTATTCTGTTCAATCTCATCACACTCTCCCATTCTCACCATACTGTCCCCTCCTTGCTGTGGCCTCACACTATCTCCCAATGAAGTATTTTCTACAAACCGTCACCAACCACACTACCCAGTCATGTCTGCATCCATCCCGCTCCCACCCAACCCAGTCTTTATTATGTGCCATTTTTCTCATCCCATACGGTCTTATTATGACCTCCGTAGTCATAACCTCCTTGCTTCACATACTATGTCCGCACCCATCCCCCTCCTCATACTGTGTCCGAACCCATCCCCCTCTCTTTTCATTTTGTGTTTGCACCCATCCCCCTCCTCATGCTGTGTCCACACCCATTCCACCTCACTCCTCATACTGTGTCTGCACGCATTCCCCCTCCTCATGCTGTGTCCGCACCCATTCCTGCTCACTACCCATACTGTGTCAGCACCCATCCTCCTCTCACTTCTCATACTATGTCCGCACCCATCCCCCTCACTTTCCATACTCTGACCGCACCCATCCCCTTTCTCTTTTCAAACTGTGTCAGCACCCATCCCCCCTCACTTTTCATACTGTATCCACTACCATCTCCCCTCACTTTTCATACTATCTCCACACCCATCCTTCCCTCACTTTTCATACTGTGTCCACACCCATTCCTCCATCATACTGTGTCCACACCCATCCTCCCCTTACATTTCATACTGTGTCTGAACCCATCCCCTCTCACTTCCTTCCCATACTATGTCTACACCCATCCTCCTCACATCCCATACGGTGTCCGCACCCATCCCCCTCACTTTTCATACTGTATCCTCACCCATCCCACCCTCATGCTCCCAATACTGTGTCTTTAAATTTAACCCATGGATACCTGTACTCTCCTTCCATTCGGTCACCATACTGTGTGTGCACTTACCACACCATTGCTTCCCATTCTGGGTTCTAAAGTGGCCCTTGCTCCACATACACACACCCTCCTCCGTCCCCTAATTACAATCAATCTTCGGTGTCTTTAGCTCCATTGGAGCACTTTCCATCTGCTTTGTTTGCACCTTTGTGGCACCTAGTGATGACAGGAGTGTGATCAGCTGACCGAATCACACTGCTGACATTACCAGATCAGGGGTTGTACTGGCATCTAATAGACACTAGTACAGCTATTCCCTGGGAGCCGGTGCTGCAGATTCTGTGAGCCATGGTCAGCTTGACAGCGGCTCAAAGAATGTCCGACTCCCACGCAACTGCTGGGAGACACCTCGAACCCCCACATCAGTCGCCCCCCCTGTCAGCTGCACCCGCCTACCTCCTCTACATATGACTCTGGTCCCCACCTCCTGACCTTGGGTCCTGGTGAGTAGAAGAATGAAAGAGGAGGGGCGGGCCTGGGTTGCCAGAGTGTCCAGGCCCCCCTGTGTGCTTCTGCTCACCGGGTGTCCATCTCCCCTCCCCAAGCCTCCCCTGCCCCCTCTGCTCCACTGATCCAATCTTCAGTCCAGCACATGGTTAATTTGCATGCTTCACCCCTTTGCATGCAAATTATCCATCTATTATAGCCAAAGAGACACTGCTGGGCCCCTCTGCTGCGGCTGTGACTGGGGCCTGGTGAAGAGGGGGGTCTGGCCAGCCCGGGGCTTAATTAAGTTAAGTAATTACCCCAGGCTCGGCCAGACCCCCCTCTTTACTGGGCCCCATACACCTGTCATGGTTGTAATGCCCTGATGGTGGCCCTGCAGATCGCACCATCCGTCGTTGTTTGAGCCAAAGTGGACTTCATGGGAGATGACCAAGGAGGATACCATTGTTGAAAAAAAAATCATAAAAAAGCCAGACTGGAATTTGCCATTCTACATGTTGACAAGCCACAAAGCTTCTGGGAGAATGTCCTATGGACAGATGAGACAAAAATGGAGCTTTTTGGCAAGCATCAGCTCTATGTTCACAGATGGAAAAATGAAGTGTGATGCCCTGGCAAAACCAGGTAGTCACAGTTAGGCCCCCGCATTACACCGTTCCCTCTCTAGGAAACATACAGCCAACCAGAAACCCTTGTCACCCCCCCCCTTAGGGAAAGATAGACATACCAGTGGGCATGACCAGGTTGGGACACGCTCACCCAGGGGTCTAGACAGCCGGAAAAGAAGAAGATTAGTTTGTGGTTCAGTTTGGAGAGGAGTGTGGGCTGGAGCTAAGTGTAGCTCCAGCAGGAAAGTTCAAGTTGAACGGTGCCAGGGTTGGAGCCCTGGTGCCACTGGCTAAGAGGCAGACGGTGGTCTCCGTCAGCAGGAGACGGGAAGACAGCTCAGTGGAACCGAGGTGGACCGGGACAGGGTTGTAGCCCACCGGTACCGACCCGGGGAACCGACCCGGAAACCGGAGCACAAAGGGGGGTACTCGGACCCTGAAGCCAGGACCAGAATCAAGTGGCACTGGTTAATTAACCGATTGAGGCCAGGACTAGAGGTCCTGTCCCACTCAAAGTCCCTCATAGAAGACAACAGCCCACTGATTAGGGATAAGAGGTCACCGCCAGGGCCCATAGATCCCACGGGCATGCATCTGCAGGCATGGTTCCTTAGGCCACATCCAGCCGGGAGTGGACTCCTGAGTTTCACACTAGGAAAGTCCACCTTACACAAAGCAGTGCAGGAAACGGATAGAGACCACCAGCCGGGTAGGGGACCTGAACGCAACCGGCCACGGCACCAGCCACCACCACCTTGGTTTACCAGAGACTTGTGTGTTTTACTAACAGTGAGTACACCAGCACCCCCTGTGGTCGCCATCCCCAGCACTGACCAACCGGGTCCCAGGGCCACCATCCCTGCCCACGGAGGGGTTAACAACTTGCTGCACAACATCTCCCCCGGGTGCCCCATAACAGCTGCGGTGGTGTCCACCTCACCACACATCGTGGGTGGTGTCACGAACTTACTACGGCCTAGCACGTACATCTATGTCCCCCCCCATTAATTCGGTGTGTCCGCGAGATCCCCTAGTCCGGAGACCCTCGAGCCACCACACCGGAAGGTCCGGGCCCGAGCAGCGCCGGCAGCTGGCACGGGGGCGGCACAGAAGCATATCAAGAAAAGAACACTATCCCTACTGTGAAACATGGAAGAGGCTCTGTTATGATCTGGGGCTGCTTTGCTATATCTGGCACAGGGTGTCTTGAATCTGTACAGGGTACAATGAAATTTCAAGACTATCAAGAAATGTACTGCCCAGTGTCAGAAATCGTGGTCTCAGTCGCAGGTCATGGGTCTTGCAACAGGATAATGACCCAAAACACACAGTTAAAATCACCCAAGAATGGCTACGAGGAAAACATTGGACTATTCTAAAGTGGCCTTCTATGAGCCCTGACCTAAATCCTATTGACCATCTTTGGAAAGAGCTGAAACATGGCATCTAGAAAAGGCAACCTTCAAAAACAAGGCAACTGGAGCAGTTTGCTCTTGAGGAGTGGGCCAAAATACCTGTCGAGAGGTGCAGAAGTCTCATTGACAGTTACAGGAACCATTTTATTGCAGTGATTGCCTCAAAAGCTTGTGCAACAAAATATTAAGTTAAGGGTACCATTATTTCTGTCCAGGCCTATTTCATGACTTTTATTTTTTTAAAAATTCTGTGAAAGCATGGTTGAAAAGTAATGTCTGACTTTCATTTGTTCATTTTCATAGATTTTTAATTTATTATTACTTTTGTCAGATTCAAGTAATTGCTCTGACCATTGTTTTTTTTCTCTCCTTAAACGAGGGGTACCAACAATTTTGACCACGTGTGTACATGTTGTGTTCTGACCACAACACATAAAGGTGAGTGGGCTACCTGAGGCTCACTTAGCGGGGGAAGGAGCGGGTATATTTAGATTTATTATCCACTCCCCAGGACTTTGTTATCTACTTTTAGTGTCCTATGAGTGCCTTTCTCCTTATAAGTCCACTCCCGTTTCTTTTTCTTTTTTCAAGTTTAACCTTTGGGATGCAGCTATGTCCTTTACTTGTAGGTTATTCCTTCAGAATCAGCAAATATTTTCTTCTTTGTCTGGGCTTCATGATACCCAGGGACTGATACATAATATAATTTTGTGTAAAGGTCGAGTTCCTTGTGAAAAATGAGCAAAATATTCTGCCGGGTTTGAGCGTAGGTCTCCAATTTTTTATTCAGACTGCTGCTAGAATCAGTTCTTCTCTTACAGATGGTACCACCCAAAGATACAAATCTTACCAGATTTTGTGCTAAATTTTATAAATTGAAAGTATATCATACTATTTACTAACATTTGTTTGAGAAAATTCATATGATTTCATCTACTTTTTCCAAATTTTGAAATCAGATACGTTATTTTTAAATTCAAGGATTCACTTGCTTTTTCTCTCTGCACTGTGAATGCTTATTCAATATGCAAAATAAATGACATGAACAGTACAATAGTGTATTAGTTTAGTTATTTTGTGCTTGTGAATAATTGTGACATTTTGGTAACAATCAGATCTCATTTCATAGTAATTGATGCATACATATAGGTAATTCCAAAGAGTTTACTTACCATTTCATGTACTATACACTGTTGTGTATTGCTCTTTTTGCAGTATTTACATACATGCATATGCCTGATGTAATAGAAATAATATTTCTGTTTTCAAATAAACTATTTATCTGTATATTACTTGGATGTGTCTAAAATTAAATTTTATATTATAAAGTTATATCAAATTTAGATAATTGTATTAAATGAATGTATTTAAGTTTTGACTATTGGTTAATCCATAAGAGCTACATGTACCTTTAGATGTACCAGAGGGCAGGGGCATAGCTACATGGTCTACGCCACAGACCAATTATTAAAGGGATTGTCTGGGCTTTCTCTATAATTTGTGTGTGTACCTAGGCTGCAGAATGCAGACCGTTTGTAATATACTCCTTGTCAGCATTCTGCACCATTGCCTAGATACCACACTTAAGGCCGCTTTACACGCTACGATTTATCGGACAATCTCATGAGCGACGTGACATGCCCAGGTCGTAGTTACGATTTGCCGAGATCGCACATAGGTCGTTTATTAGCAGTCACACGTAACGATTTCAAAAACGACGCAACAACGATCAGCGATATATTGTTTGACCAAGGCGGTCGTGTAGATGTTGTTCGTCGTTGGCAGGGTGTCAAACGTACCAATATGTCTGCTGTGATCCAAACGACAAACAATATTTTGAAAATGAACGACGTGTCAACGATCAACGATTTTCAACCTATTTGAGATCGTTCGGAGTCGCACGTAGGTGTCACACGCAACCACGTCGCTAACAATGATGTGCGTCACGGAAACCGTGACCCCGCCGACATATCGTCAGATAAATCGTAGCGTGTAACGCCGCCTTTAGCCATGTTACCAGCTCTCTCCTGATTCTGGAGGAGTTGCCCACAACTAGAGTTTTCTTGCATGGCAGAGACAGGTAGTAACGTCACAACTGAAGTCATGCCCAGTCTATGCCAGACAGAATTAAAAAAATCCTGAAAATCACATTGTATGATTTTTAAATAATTTATTTGCATTTTATTGCATGACATACGTATTTGATCACCTATCAACCAGCAAGAATTCTGGCCTCACAGACCTGTTATTTTGTCTTTAAGAAGCCCTTCTACTCTGCACTCATTACCTGTTTGAATGCACCTGTTTTTTTTTTTTTTTTTCCAAACATTTTTATTGATTTTCCAAATTTTATAAAAACCATAACAAAATGAGTATGATTAAAGGGAAGGACAATCAATTGACAGAGTATGGTATAGAAGAAGAAAAAAAAAGGGGTACAACCCCCTCTTGCTAGTCCAGATTATTCTTCCATAAAAAATGACATATAATGAAACCGAACTAGAAAGTCAAAATAAACCAAATGTAATATTGTCCCTTAAACCCCTGTGTCATTCTCTAGTAGTTCCAAAATCAATGATGTGTCTTACTTCCTTGACGTCTCGCCTCCTCCTTCCTCTCGAGCCCCCGCTAAGTGAGCCTCAGGTTGCCCAAGCTATCCTGGATTTCATTCAGGAGATACCACTCCGTGTGTATGAAAGGTGTCACCAAGTTATTTATTTCTACCCGTGTGAAGTGGTGTTCAATAAAATTTTTCCCTCTCCCAAAGAACGTGGCTGTCTTTTGATCCCTTTCCGCTTCCAATTTTTCCAACTTCAGAAGAGCATGCAATTCCCCAATAACCTCCTTTGTAGACGGACCCTCCCTCTGTATCCAGTGTCTTAAGATACACCTTTTAGCTATCATGGCCAAGTCATGTATGATTGCAAATGTCCTTTTATCCCGAGTATTTGATACCCCTTTGACTCCACCCTCAAAAAAATGGAAAATCCACACCATTAATTCTGGTCTGCAATATATCCCCCATGTTGTTTGGGCCAACATTCTTACTCAATTCCAGAACCTCTGCACTTCCTTGCATTCCCAGAGTCCATGTACCATATCTGTTTTCTCTGCTTGACATTTTGGACAACGTGCATTTCTACCCGGAATATTGAAACCTACAATAGCCCTATGTAAAATCCTAGACTGGGTGTCTCTCCAACCCTCGTTGGTGATATCTTTCCGCATTTGGACCCACCCTTTCAATATATTTCCCACCACTTCTTGACCTTTCAGTTGTTTCTCCCATGCTAATAAGGTACGACTATCCTCCCGAGATATTAATACCTCCCTAAGTGTTCGGTAAATTTGGGATACATTTACATTTGTAACCTCACATTCCAGGAGCTCATCAATCGGACTTTTGTTCAGTTCCCTTCCAATCTCGCCAAGATCTCTCCCTATCTGCACTCCCAGGTATTTGATTGATGTCTGTGCTATAGGGATCCCACATATACAACCATCTCTCAGCTTTCTCCCAACACTCCCGTGACCTCCACTCAAGAACAAACAAGATCATGCACTTCTTTTTGTTTAACTTAAAGCTTGAGAATGATCCAAATTTTTCAATCATGTCAAGGGTTTGGGGTAAGTCCATGCCTGGGTTTCCCATATACAGTATCACATCATCAGTGAAAAGCGCTATCTTCATTTCTGCCCCCCTTATTTTGATCCCTTTGAAGATGTTAGGACCCTGGAGAACTCTAGATAATGGCTCAATTGCCAGGTTAAATAGTAGGGGGATAGCGGGCAGCCCTGCCTCGTCCCCTTCATCAGGGGGAACACTTCCTACAGGAAGCCCGGGGTATTTATCCTTGCTCCCGAGTTGGCATATAAACTTCTGATGTAAAGTCTCATTTTACTGGTAATTCCTATGGCCTCCATCACCTTATCTAGCCACTTCCAATTAACATTATTGAACGCTTACTCAGCGTCGAGTGTAACTAAAGCAGGTTTTGCCCCTCCTTCGGTGCGCCCCAATCTAACCGCATCTACCACTAAGATCGTCTTCCTGATGTTGGTAACAGCATTTCTCCCTTTGATAAACCCTACCTGATGTTCGGAGATTATCATAGGCAAAATCAGTGCTAGTCTATCTGCCATGATTTTGGACATTATTTTTAAATCCTGATTAATGAGCGATATGGGTCTGTAACTAGAGGGATCATCTAGGTCTTTGTTGCCCTTCGGGAGTAATTTAATGGATGCTATGTTGGCATTTCTAGGGATTTCTGTTCCTCCCAGGATTGCATTAAAAACTGAGGTTAAGTGAATGTGTGGCGCCCTGGACAAGCCAGGGGCCACAGAGCACAACACCTACACACCCCACACTCCCGGTCAGGCACACCGAAGTCAGACAAAAACCCTTGTTGCCTTCCTCCAGGGGCTGATGTTCACACCAGGGGGTGGGCCAGGCGGTTGGTCCTGCCCACCGAGGAGTTCACAGTCCTGGAGGCGGGAAAAGAGCTCAGATTAGTTTTGGAGGTGAAAGTGGAAGGAGGAAAAGAGTAGTAAAGGAGCAGACTGAAGTTGGTCCGGGTGTGTTGCCCGGACGGATCAGCAAGGTTGGTAGACGGTGGTGACCGTCTGCAGGAGTGGCCTATCAGAGTTACCGTAAAGACCGTGGACGGGCGGTGGCCCAGCGGTACCGGACCGGTACACGAAGAGAAGCCAGCACCATCTGGCAGGAGCTTACGGACCCCGGCAAGGCTAGGAGTCGCCGTGAATTTGCCGAATCCTTTAGTGAAGGGGACCTCCTGGGTTTCCAAACAGCCAAGTCCCGACAGAAGGCAACAGTCCAACCAACAGAGGCAGACACCGCCACCGCCAAGGCAACCGTTTCTCAGGGCCAGAGCCTGCGGGCAAGAAGGGGCTCCTCCAGCCCATATCCAAGCTGGGGAGCGGGTTACCGGTGGGAACCCATCGTAACCATCAACCGTACATAGGTGCAGAGAAAGGCAGTCACCATCAACCTGCCGGGAGAAACAACACCGCAGCCGTCTATGGGACCCGTCCATCCAGCCGAGTGTTTTACCGAGAACTGTGTCCTCATCATTGGGCTGAGTGAGTACCACCGTGCCGTGCGGCACAGCGCTGCCCCCACGACCCTGCACCTCTCCAGGCCCCGTAACCCGCCTGCCATCCATTCCTACCCCATCACCGGGCCCGGTACAACCAACCCCCTACCCACGGAGGGGAGAACTAACAACAAAGCTGCTCCCTGTCACCGCTCCTGGGATCCCTGTCCAGAGCAGAGGTGGTGTCACTATTATCACCACAACCGTGGGTGGCGTCACGGACAATAAATCCCCACAATCAATCCCCTTTTCACTCACGGGCGAGGAACGCCGCTCGA
The DNA here is from genome assembly GCF_048569485.1 of Anomaloglossus baeobatrachus. Classification (NCBI taxonomy): domain Eukaryota; kingdom Metazoa; phylum Chordata; class Amphibia; order Anura; family Aromobatidae; genus Anomaloglossus; species Anomaloglossus baeobatrachus. The sequence continues at coordinate 161,906,531 of NC_134358.1, read as the reverse complement.
GTCCCCGGGATCCGGCCCACCGCTCGAGCCACCACCGAGCAGCAGCCGCAGCAGCGGCCGGACCCGAGCAGTGGGAGAGTGCAACGTCCCCTCCTCCGCCCGCGACAAATGCACCTGTTTTAACTCATTACCTGTATACAAGATATCTGTCCAAACAATCAATCAATCACACTCCAACCTCTCCGCCATGGCCAATTCCAAAGAGCTATATAAGGACACCAGGGGCAAAATTGTAGAATTGCAAAAGCTGGGATGGGACAGGACAATAGACAAGCAGCTTGGTGAGAAGGCAACAACTTTTGGCGCAATTATTAGAAAATGAAAGAAATGAGATACTGTTAATCTTACTCAGTCTGGTGCTCCATGTGAGATCTTGCCTTGTGGGGTAAGACTGATTCTGAGAAAGGTCAAGAAACAGCCCAGAACTACATGGGAGGACAGAGTGAATGACCTAAAGAGACCTGGGAACACAGTCTCAGACCTCCGACACACTCACGTGAAAATCACGCACGTGCCGCGAGACACGTATTTACCCTGCGTGTTGTGTGTAGGTAAGTACGTATCTCTGGTATGTGCGGACCACATGTGTTCTCCGTGTACTATCCACGATAACACACGGAGAACCGGTAATTTGCATACTCACGTGGTCCTTCCTGCTGTCTGTGGTGCTGATCTTCGGCTCCAGCTCTGCCGTCTCCCCGCTGCTGCCGGCCGCAGGGAAGTGAATATTAAATGAGTAGAATGAGCTGCGGTCAGCAGCAAGTGTCAGCAGTGGCAGAGACAGGAGTGCTGGAGAAGGTGAGTAACGATTTTTTTTTTTACTCTGACGTGTGTTTTCTCCAGCACGTGTCACATGGGACCGCATCCACACTACATCCGTGTGGTACGGGTGCGGGCCGTGTGACACCCGTGCTACCGGAGCAACACGGACATGTCAGCGTTTTTAACACACAGAGACACGTAAGTACAGAACGGACACACGTTCCGTTCCAAAATACTTACGTGTCTCCTAACTATAGGGATTACCTAGGTCCCCGTGTGTACGTGTCTCCGGTCCGTGTAAAAAATGGCACACACGGACCGGCGGCACGTGAGTGTGTCGGAGGCCTCAAAGATTACCGTTCGTAACACACTACACCATCATGGATTAAAAACCTGCAGTGCATGCAAGGTTCCCCTTCTTACACCAGCACATGTTCAGTCACATTTGAGTTTCACCAATGACCATCTGGATGATCCAGAGGAGGCATGGGAGAAGGTCATGTGGTCAGATGAGACCAAAATAGAACTTTTTGGTATTCACTCCGCTCGCTATGATTGGAGGAAGAACAAGGATAAGAACAACTCCAATACACGGTCCCAACTGTGAAGCATGGGGATAGAAACATTATATTGTGAAGGTGTTTTTCTGCAAAAGAGACAAGATGACTGCACCATTTTGAAGGAAGGATGGATGGCGTCATATATCTCGAGATTGTTGGCCAACAACCTCCTTCCCTCAGTAAGAGCATTGAAGATGGGTCGTTGGTGTGCCTTCCAATATGACAATGACCTGAAATACACAGCCAGGGCAATGAAGGAATGGCTCTGTAAGAAGCATTTCAAGATCCTGGAGTGGCCTAACCAGTCTTCAGACCTGAACTCAATAGAAAATCTTTCGAGGGAGCTGAAACTTAATGTTGCCCAGCAACAGCCCCAAAACCTGAAAGATCTGGAGATCTGTATGGCAAAGTGGGCCAAAATCACTGCTGCAGTGTGTGCAGACTTGCTCAAGAACTACAGGAGATGTCTGACCCCTGTAATAGCAAACATAGGTTTCTGTGCTATATAAGCCGCCACCAGTAATGCGTGCCAGCCCCCAGTAACATATATAATGATTATTCTGATAATATTTTGTTTGTTTTTCTTTTATCGGTGGGGGGCCTCATTCAGACTTTTGCTATGGGGCCCCATGATTTCTATGTACGCCCCTGAGTGTAGCCAACACTGCTGCAGAGGTTAAAGGGGTGGGGATGGGGGTGTCAGCCTGACAGTGCTCAGACCATACACTGCACACTATTAAATTGGTCTGCATGGCGGTCATCCTAGAAGGATGCCTTTTCTAAAGATGATGCACAAGACGGCCTGCAAACAGTTTGCTGAAGACAAGCAGACAAAGGATATGAATTATTGGAACCATGTCCTGTGATGTGATGTCACCAAGAAAAACTTATTTAGTTCAGATGGTGTTAAGTGTGTGGCGGCAACCAGGTGAGGAGTACAAAGATAAATATGTCTGGCCTACAGTCAAGAATGATGATGGGATTGTCAGGGTTTGTGCATGAGGGATGCAGGCTGTAGGGAGCTACAGTTCTTTGAGGGAATCATGAATGCCAACTTGTACTTTGATATATTGAAGCAGATTTTGATCCCCTCCCTTTGGAAACTAGGCCGCAGGGCAGGATTATAATATGATAACCCCAAAGAGACCTTCAAGACGACCACTTTTTTGCTAAACAAACTGAGGGTAAAGGGGCTGGACTGGCCAAGCATGTCTCCAAACCTAAACCATATTGAGCAACTGTGGGGTATCTGGAACTGGTTCTATGCTTTTGAAGCTAAATTAACTTGGGAATATTCATGGTATATATACAGTGCCTTGCGAAAGTATTCGCCCCCCCTTGAATTTTTCAACCTTCTCCCACATTTCAGCCTTCAAACATAAAGATAAACAATGTAATGTTATGGTGAAGAATCAACAACAAGTGGGACACAATTGTGAAGTTGAATGCAATGTATTGCTTATTTTAAACTTTTTTAAAAAATAAATAACAGAAAATTGGGGCGTGCAATATTATTCGTGCCCTTTACTTTCAGTGCAGCAAACTCACTCCAGAAGTTCATTGAGGATCTCTGAATGATCCAGTGTTGTCCTAAATGACTGATGATGATAAATATAAGCCACCTGTGTGTAATCTAGTCTCCGTATAAATGTACCTGCTCTCTGATAGTCTCAGTGTTCTGTTTAAAGTGCAGATAGCATCATGAAGACCAAGGAACATAACAGGCAGGTCCGTGATACTGTTGTGGAGAAGTTTAAAGCCGGATTTGGTTACAAAAAGATTTCCAAAACTTTAAACATCCCAAGGAACACTGTGCAAGCGATCATATTGAAATGGAAGGCGTATCATACCACTGCAAATCTACCAAGACCCGGCCGACCATCCAAACTTTCATCTCAGATAAGGAGAAGACTGATCAGGAATGCAGCCAAGAGGCCCATGATCACTCTGGATGAACTGCAGAGATCTATAGCTGAGGTGGGAGAGTCTGTCCATAGGGCAACAATCAGTCGTACACTGCACAAATCTGGCCTTTATGGAAGAGTAGCAAGAAGAAAGCCATTTCTCAAAGATATCCATAAAAAGTGTTGTTTAAAGTGTGCTACAAGCCACCTAGGAGACACACCAAACATGTGGAAGAAGGTGCTCTGGTCAGATGAAACCAAAATCGCACTTTTTGGGCACAATGCCAAACGATAAGTTGGCGTAAAAGCAACACAGTTCATCACCATGAACACACCATTCCCACTGTCAAACATGGTGGTGGCAGCATCATGGTTTGGGCCTGCTTTTCTTCAGCAGGGACAAAGAGATGGTTAAAATTGACGGGAAGATGGATGGAGTGAAATACAGGACTATTCTTGAAGAAAATCAGTTGGAGTCTGCAAAAGACTTGAGACTGGGACGGAGGTTTGTCTTCCAACAAGACAATGATCCCAAACATAAAGCAAAATCCACAATGGAATGGTTCACAAATAAATATATCCAGGTGTTAGAATGGCCAATTCAAGTTCCAGACCTGAATCCAATTGAGAATCTGTGGAAAGAGCTGAAAACTGCTGTTCACAAACGTTCTTCATCCAACCTTACTCAGCTCGAGCTGTTTGCAAAGGAAGAATGGGCAAGAATTTCAGTTTCTCGATGTGCAAAATTGATAGAAACATACCCCAAGCGACTTGCAGCTGTAATCGCAGCAAAAGGTGGAGCTACAAAGTATTAATTTAAAGGGGACGAATAATATTGCACGTCCCAATTTTCAGTTATTTATTTTTTAAAAACGTTAAAAATAAGCAATAAATTTTGTTCAACTTCACAATTGTGTCCCACTTGTTGTTGATTCTTCGCCATAAAATTAAAATTTTTATCTTTATGTTTGAAGCCTGAAATGTGGGAGAAAGTTGAAAAATTCCAGGGGGCTGAATACTTTCGCAAGGCACTTTATATACAGGTATATATACAGTTGAAACCAGAAGTTTACATTTTGTTAACATGTCTATCGATCCTGTGGTTTCCATAACTCCACAATCTTTCCTTCTTGGTTTTGCAATGTCAGTGTTGAGAAATATATCATAAGTTTACGTTTACTACATACACTTGTACTGTTATCATTCTATATTTGATCTCTCCTGGACATGCCAGGACTTGTTGTTTTGAAATAGTTTTTATTTCCCACTCTAAAAATGGGGATTATAATTTGCAATTGTAAATATTCTTCAAATTTTCCTATGTTGCTCCGAGCCACAAGATGTCACTACAACTCTATGTATTTCCTTGGCTTTCCTAGCCGAATGTATTACAAGGTGAATTAAGATATTTATCTTCCAGGTTTGGCATCACAGTTGCTAATTAATATATATCCTTCATTACGATAAGCATTGTCTGGGAAGATGATCATAACCTAGGTGTCGGAATATGAAGATGACAAGTTTTAATTAGTGTCGCACAAAACATTAATATTAGAAATATTTACAGAGAGAATCCTTCCTATGTGAAATGCCTAAAGTGTAATTTTTCTGAAATGTTTCTCTCCCCTCTATAGTGTTTTCATTATTGCACTAAAAGCATGAAACTATTTACTATTAATTTAATACACGGACACAATTGTGAGTGTACGCTCTACACACCGTTTTTTTTTCTAAGCTGAATATGAGCAATTCTTCAACAAGTAAAATGTTTACTCCAGTCATTCATTAGGTTATCAATAATCTGAAAAACCTTATTCGCTGTTGATCTTGAAGCAGCTGAATTATTTTCACAAGCCTTCATTTTAATTGAAAAGTAATTTGTCATCATGTTTTTGCCGCATGGGGAGAGTGTGTAGAGACAAAAACCCAGATTCCAGCAATGTGTCACTTACTGGATTGTCGTTTAATTTCAAAATCCCTTTAACGTTATGTACTACAGGACAGTTTTGCTAGTCCTATAGTGATAATCAGAAGGAGATTATCACTACAGGACTAGAAAAACTGCTGCCTTGTAGTCCTACATATTCATTAGCCTTGTTTAATTTTGCCTCCATTGCCACTAATTGGCAGCTTTCTATCTGTAATCTAATAACTATATGGACTTCACAACCGAAATGCAGAGTTGACTGCTGTGGAAATCCCATCTTGATGCCCTTTATAGGTCCTTGTCCCCCTTCATTCTCTAGCAACTTCAGCGGAGGCAGGTACTAGACTACTCTGAAGACTGACAGTCTGTTACTAGTCTTTTCTATTATAAGTTCATCAGCTACAACCCCTGGCAAAAATTATGGAATCCCCTGGCTCCGAGGATGTTCATTCAGTTGTTTACTTTTGTTTAAAAAAAGCAGATCACAGACATGGCACAAAACTAAAGTCATTTCAAATGACAACTCTCTAGCTTTAAGAAACACTAAAAAGAAATCATGAAAACATAATGTGCTAGCCAGTAACAATAATAATAATAATAATAATAATAATCTTTATTTCTATAGCGCCAACATATTCCGCAGCGCTTTACAATTCAGGAGTATCATATACAAACAAGTAACAGTTATAGAAAATACAATATTTAGAGGGAAAAAGACAACCCTGCTCGTGAGAGCTTACAATCTACAATTAGATATGGGGGGGGGGGGGCAAGGTACAAGTGCTTATTTACAATGACAATCCAGCCATCTCATGGAAATGGGGATAGATAATGGTTTCCTGGACCAGTGGGCCAGAGCCTTGAGATGCATTTGGGTGCCATGGAGTTTGATGTGGCGATATGGATATGTTGTGAGAAGTTGTAGAGGGATTATGTGAATTGAATCTGATTAGGGAGTGTGATAGGCCGCCCTAAAAAGATGCGTCTTTAGGGTGCGTCTGAAGCTGAGTAAGTTGTGATTTGTCCTAACTCCTTGGGGTAGAGCGTTCCAGAGGGTTGGTGCAGCTCGGAAGAAGTCTTGGATCCGGGAGTGGGAGGTTCGAATTAGTGTGGATGTTAGTCGAAAGTCGTTTGCAGAGCGTAGAGAACGGGTGGGTGATAGACAGAGAGGAGGGTAGAGATGTAGGGGGGTGCCGCACTGTGGAGGAGAGCTTTGTGGGTGAGAACAAGCAGTTTGAATTGGATCCTGTGATATATGGGCAGCCAGTGCAATGACTGGCACAGAGCAGAGGCATCCGAGTAGCGGTTAGCCAGATAGGTGACCCTGGCTGCTGCATTAAGGATGGACTGTAGAGGAGAGAGTCTAGTTAGGGGGAAACCAATTAATAGAGAGTTACAGTAGTCAAGGTGAGAGTGTATTAGGGCCACAGTGAGGGTTTTTGTCGTTTCCATTGTGAGAAAGGGGCGGATTCTAGAGATGTTCTTGAGTTGCAAGCGGCAGGTGCGGGCAAGAGATTGTATGTGGGAGGTGAAGGAGAGATCAGTGTCAAGTATAACATCCAGACAGCAGGCTTGCTGCCTAGGAGTTATTGTGGTGCCACACACAGAGAGGGAGATGTCAGGTTTAGGAAGGTTGGAGGACGGAGGAAAAAGAAGAAGTTCAGTTTTTGAAAGGTTAAGTTTCAGATAGAGAGCAGACATGATATTGCAAACTGCAGTCAGGCAGTCACTTGTGTTCTGTAGTACAGCGGGGGTGAGCTCAGGGGATGAGGTGTATAGCTGTGTGTTAGCATAAAGATGGTACTGAAAGCCAAATTTGCTGATGGTCATTCCAATTGGGGTAGTGTAAAGAGAGAAAAGAAGAGGGCCGAGGACTGAACCTTGAGGGACCCCAACAGTGAGAGGAAGATACACTGTGTCAAATGATACACTGAATGAACGGCCAGAAAGATAGGAAGAGAACCAGGAAAGAACAGTGTCCTTTGTGCCGATAGAATGGAGCATAGAGAGAAAGAGATGGTGGTCAACAGTGTCGAAGGCGGCAGAGAGGTCAAGAAGGATAAGCAGAGAGTGGTTACCATTACGTTTTGCTGTCAAAAGGTCATTGGTCACTTTGACAAGGGCAGTTTTGTGTTGAGTGTAAAGGGCGGAAGCCAGACTGTAAAGGATCTAGAAGAGAGTGAGTGGAAAGGTAGCGGGTGAGGCGAGAGTAGACCAGGCGCTCCAAGAGTTTGGAGATGAAGGGGAGATTGGAGACTGGTCTGTAGTTGCTTGTGCAGGACGGATCAAGCGAAGATTTTTTTAATAATGGAGTAATGATAGAGTGTTTGAGGGAGGAAGAGAAGATACCAGAAGAGAGAGAGAGATTGAAGATTTTAGTTAGGTGAGTGGTGACAACCGGAGAGAGGGACTGGAGTAGAGGTGAGGGGAAGGGATCAGTAGGGCAAATGGTAGGACGAGAAGAGAATAGGAGCCTGGAGACTTCCTCCTCTGTGACTGGGTCAAATGTGGAAAGTGAGCTGGATGGGATGTGGGGAGGGATGGGATTCACAACGCTTGGTGGCTGGGAGCTGATCTCTCGGTGGATGTTTTCTATTTTCTCTGTGAAAAACGAGGCCAGGTCATCAGCATGAAGGGCTGTGATGGGGGTCTGTACTTTGGGACTGAGGAGGGAGTGAAAGGTGTCAAAGAGCTTTTTTGGATTGTTGGCTAGTGAGGAAATAAGGGTGGTGAAGTAGGTCTGTTTGGCGAGGTGAAGGGAAGAGTTGTATGTCCTTAACATGAACTTGTAGTGGATGAAGTTTTCTGGTGTGCGGGTTTTCCTCCATAGGTGTTCGGCACTCCTGGAGCATCGCTGAAGAAATAGAGTTTGGGATGTGAGCCAGGGCTGTTTTACTCTGTTTGGTCTTTCTGAAGGTGAGGGGCGCTACTTGGTCTAGTGTACTCCTGAGTGTGTCATTGTAGTCCTTTACAGCCAGATCAAGACAGGAAAGTGAGGAGATAGGGGACAGTGATGAGTGTAGAGAGTCTGTAAGTGTTTGAGAGTCAATGGCCGTTAGGTTTCCCAATGTGTGATACGTGGGAGTGTGCTGGGGTGGTAACGGTTACTTTTCAAGACCAAACAGGGGAAATATTATGGAATCACTCAATTATGAGGAAAAAATTATGGAATCACCCTGGAAATTTTCATTCCCAAAACTAACACCTGCATCAAATAAAATCTGCTCGCTAGTCTGTATCTAAAAAGGAGTGATCACACCTTGGAAAGCTGTTTCACCAAGTGGACTCACATGAATCATGGCTCCAAAGCGAGAGATGTCAATTGAAACAAAGGAGAGGATTATCAAACTCTTAAAAGAGGTTAAATCATCACACAATGTTGCAAAAGATGTTGGTTGTTCACAGTCCTCTGTATCTAAAATATTGACCAAATACAAACAACATGAGAAGGTTGTTAAAGGCAAACACACTAGTAGACCAAGGAAGAGATCAAAGCGTCAAGACAGGAAACATAAAGCAATATGGCTCCAAACCAGGAGATGCACAACAAAACAAATGAGGAACGAATGGGAGGAAACTGGAGTCAATATCTGTGACCGAACTGTAAGAAACCGCCTAAAGGAAATGGGATTTAAATACAGAAAAGTTAAACAATAAAAAGATGACTGCGTGAAGAGAAAATGTACAGCCATTGATGATATGGGGCTGCATGTCAGGTAAAGGCACTGGGGAGATGGCTGTCATTACAATAAATGTCCAAGTTTACATTGAAATTTTGGCCACTTTTCTTATTTCATCAATTGAACAGATGTTTGGGAATGATGAAATAATTTATCAAGATGATAATGCATCCTGCCATAGCGCAAAAACTGTGAAAACATTCCTTGAAGGTCAATAACATGGCCTGCAAATAGTCAAGATCTCAATCCAATTGAAAATCTTGGAAGTTGAAGAAAATGGTCCGTGACAAGGCTCCAACCTGCAAAGCTGATCTAGCAACAGGAATCAGAGAAAGTTGGAGTCAGATTGATGAAGAGTACTGTTTGTCATTTATTAAGTCCATGCTTCAGAGACTGCAAACTGTTATAAAAGCCAGAGGTGGTGCAACAAAATACTAGTGATGTATTGGAGTGTTCTTTTGTTTGTTTGTTTTTCATGATTCCATATTTTTTTCCTCATAATTGAGTGATTCCATAAGTTTTCCCCCTGTTTGGTCTTGAAAAGAAACCTTTACTGGCTAGCACATTAAGTTTACATTAATTTTTTTAGTGTTTCTTAAAGCCAGAAAGTTGCCATTTAAAATGACTTTAGTTTTGTCTGTGATCTGCTTTTTTTAAACAAAAGTAAACAACTGAATGAACATCCTCAGAGCCAGGTGATTCCATAATTTTTGCCAGGGGTTGTATACCATGAAGCCAACAAGCAGCTGATGTCCAAGGCATGAAGGAATGGATTGGGCACCACTCTCCTTCATCAAGGAGACTCTGTGTGCGGATATGGCTTTGGGCAGGGTGCATGACACTTACTTGCTGCTTTGGGCCGATGCTCCCCACCCCTGCTACCAGTCATCAATGCCGTCGGGTAGTAAGACATGCAACACGAGAGTTCACTTGACCCACCAGTTTTTGTTTAATTTTAGTCTTCACAACATTATGACAGACATGGTCTTTCTTCCCCTCTCTGGGGGGGTATTACTCTTCTTGCTGTCCCCCACTATCTCGGACATTGTCCTTAAAACTATGGGGTTTGCACCTTCTTTCCCCTAATACCACACATCCTTCATCCACTTCTGGGCCCTGACGGCTTCTCTAGCCAGACAACTCTCTAAGCCCACCAGGGTGAGCCTTAGGCTCCGGACATCCAGAGGTTCCCTGACTTGCCTTATCACCAAGGCCATGTATTTTCACTTTGAACTCGCTTTTTGACTGCTCTTCCTCTGGAGCTCCCTCATCTAGTGATCCGGCCTGCCACTTGTCACTCCTGCCTTTCACTTCCTTAACCCTATCATATCTAATACCTTCTAAAACTCGCTTTACCGCTGGCTAACCTGACCGCAAGATGGCAGCAATTGGTAACCTGATAGACAGTCCTAACTCTATCCTTCTCTAAAAACACTTAAATATCAACACATGCATTAGTAATGTTCAACAGTAAATACATAAGACATAGCACAGTTACATCATGGGGTACTGCCCACCTATTACATGCACATGTTGCATTTTTGGTCAGTTTGTTTACCTCAGTATTTGTAAGCTAAAATCAGGGGTGGAATAATCAGAGGAAAAGTATAAAAGAAACACGGGCACCAGTTCTGTATTTTTTTCCACTCCTGCTTTTGTTTTATGAATACTGAAGTAACAAAACTCACCAAATACTCAACATGTGCACGTGGCCTAATGCTTCTAATGCAACACTGGACAATGGATACATTTGCCTCTACTTTGGTCAGTTTCTGGCCCTTGCTTCTCCCGCCTGCTGCATGTGTAGCACCGCACGGGACCTGCAGGGCTTAACTCGTCACTGGGCCAGTGCTTTTGTGGGGTTGCTGCGAATGGCCTGACCCGGCTACGTGGCCCCGTTCGCTTGAGGCAAAGAGAAAGTCAAAAGGGGTGATGGGGGATTTGCTTTGCAGCGCCACCCGTTGTGTGCTACCAGGGATTAGCTGCCACTGCGAAATGTCGCTCTCCTCCGGGGCTGATGTTACCGCAGCTCAGCCAGTCCAGCTCCCCACAAGTGGAGGGAGCCCCGGAAGGATTGTGGTGATGAGGGGAAGGGATGTTGGCTCCAAAGAGCGGGGCAGCGGCGTCGGGAAATCAGAGTCTCACACAGGGGCTGTGTGGAGCCCCTGAGGCCTTAGTCGCCACAGGGTACTGCATTTGATTTAGAATGCTGTACTGATCCAGGTGAGAAAGGGTTAACCACTGGTTTCTATCACTTTACACAAACATCTAGCATGAGTCACCACAGACGGGAAGCTAGACTGAAGGTGGGGCACCATAGCAACTGGTAATTCCCCAGCACTGCTGAGTCATTCCAGTTGGTGGGGGCACTAGGAGTGAAGAAAAAGAGCAGACATAAAATCCCTTCAGTCAGAAAGAGAACATCTTGGGACAGAGAACCAACAACAGGTCCCTGAGGTCTGTGATCCAGCTCCCCTCAGGGAGACTGACCAGGCAGAACAGTCAGTCAGAGACACTGAAGGAGAGAGAGAGAATACCAGGACATCATGGACTCATAGAAGCGGGGAAATTGGAGGGAACCGGACCCGGGTGGACCGGGAGTAGCTGCAGACAGTCGGGTGAGCCAGTCAGACTGAGGAGGATACGGCAGCCGAGGGGAAGGTTACCAAACCGCTCCCTTGGAGGCCGGCGCAGACAGGTTGCAGACCCCTAGGATGGACCATACTTCATGTTGCTTCATCAATTCTGCAGGGCCGCAGGTAGACTAGGTAGTCTTCGGGCTACCCCTATTCTGAATGGGACACAACGTGGAACTGCAGGCCCCAAGTCGCTTCATGCCACGGGGATCCACATTACACTACGAGCGCAGTGGAGAAAGGTTTTACATGGTCACGGTGGGTGCTCCTTGTTTATCTGGGATTGGCTGGAGCCTAGCACAGAGGTGCCCCATACCCCGAGGGCAGCTGTCTAAAGAACTGTGAGTAAAAGACGTGGACCCGCAGCTGCTGCCTCGGCCTGTTATTACCGTTGCTGTCGCCCTGCGCTTCAGCACCTCCTCCCCCGGCCTCCTCCCCCGGTCACCACCGTCCTCCCCGGGGTTCTCTCCACCTGTGGGGAGCAGGACTATCTAGGCTGCGTTAACATCAGCCCTGGAGGAGAGCAACAAAATCTCGCAGCGGTGGCTAATCCATGGCCGCGCACCACGGGTGGTGCTACAAAGCATCCAACACTGCTCCTGGGAGAGGAGAAGTCGCAGGAGGGGTCGGCGTCCGAGATCCCAGTCACCACTGCCACCGGTGACGCTTCCCAGGGACCCTTCACCCTTCTTCCATCCCCTTCTACACCGGACAACCTTGCACCCTCCTGTTTGTCTTTACATGTAGCTAACGGGGCCATGGATCTGGGTCAGACCAGCAACTCCAAATACCACTGGCCCAGTGATGAGCAACCCCCTAGGACCATGGGGCAGTACAGCTGCGGTTCCAGGTGTTTTACTCACAGTTCATGTGCTGCGCCCGCAGAGTACCAGTCATCGCCGTGATGGGCCCCAGACAATCCCGGATGAAGCAGAGGTCACCACCGGTGTTGTGAAGCATGTGAGACCTTCCTCCTTGCACCTTGTAGTGTGGATCCCCATGGCGTGAAGCTACTTGTCCTTGGCTTTAGTTTCTGTCCCGTACGCAGGCAGCGCAAAACTTGTTATGGACCCGATCGTGCCTCTTGTCTCTATCTGACACTGTCCCCCGGGACTTTTGGTGGTGGGCAATGGGACGTGAAATCCCCTTTCCCTGCAGATTTGTTAGAGTCCATGAAGGTTCCCCTCACCGAGGGCTCTGCACCATGACTGCCGCCGGTCCCGAAGGGGCTGTTGGGGGCTCACCCTCCGGCTACCGTGTTGCTCCTCTGTCTCACAGCTCCACTTGGTCGTCTCCTGCTTCTATATCTGTCTGTCCTGTGCAAACTCAGTGCGGTGTCATGGCCCCTGGTCCTGGGACTGATTCCTCCATCCTCCCGTCCCCAGGACCAGTCTGCTAAACTCTGCTCTCCTAAGGCTGCCTGCTCCCTTCTGCTTCAAAATGGTTCTGAGGTGAAAACCCTTCTAATGTCAAACTAAGTGTGTTTGCTCACTTCCCAGGCAGCCCCCACCTTTTTGATGACTCATCCTGCCCAGTAATTTCCCAGCCTGGCTTCCTGAGTAATGTAAGTGTTGGATCACTAACTGGGCATTTATGTAAGTGTATTGTGTAAGCTCCAAGCACCAGCGGTTAACCTCCTCTTACGCAGGATAAGCATTACACCTTAAGACATACTGAAGCCTCAGGGGCCACATGGTTTGGTAGAGAACTCATTCTCAATGTAGTCAGCTGACATTTCAAAGGGCACATAAGGTTAAAGGGATCCTGACAGCTGATCCATGCTGCCCGATCCACAGAGAGCATGTATCTGGCAATGGCTTTATTATCTCAGCCAGGAATGTTTAACTCTGAAAGGCTGCATCATTTCAGACAAAAAACGTACTATTAATAGTCACCAGGGACTGAACTGCGCTATAGACTAAACGTACAGGCAGATCTCTGCAAATTTCTCTAGATTGACATGTCTTTGGATACATTATATGCTTGTAGAGGCAGAGACATGCCAATCCAGTGCAGTCAGTGGGGAGAAGCTGCTGGGGATCTGCTTGTCAGACTAGTCAACATGTATGTATAGATACAGTACGTATGTGTGTGTGTGTGTGTGTGTGTGTGTGTGTGTGTGTAGTGTATGTGTGGCTCTTTCTACAACTTTATAGAGAACCTATGAGTTTATTGTATACTGATGTATATGGTGAATTCAGTGTGACAGATGAGCAGAGCAGACTCATGGATGTTCATGTTCGCTCGGTTTGTCTAGGCTTTAGTTACAAGTTTGTTTCGGGACACAGGCGTGACCTGAACTTGTTCCCGGATTCCAAACCCCATATAAATCAGTGGGGACCCAAACTAAAGGGCTCGACGTGAGTAAGGAGTATTATGGAAGTCAATGATTGGGCATTTTGGCTTTTCACCCACGTGCAGCCAACCATAAGCAGAGCAAGGAGAGGGAAGGAGGGCAGGGCTTTTATTTTTTTGACATACTACATCTGAAAACGATGATTTTACCCACAGTTAGAGACATTCAGAGATTGCAATCGTCTCTCACCGGGATGAGCACTGAGTGTACCCGAGCACCCCAATGCTCGATCAAATGGTTAGCAAAGAACAGCCCCTGAACTTGGATACAGACTTTTTAAACAAAGACATATTCAAGTTTGAGCCCCGGACACCCAATGTTTGGTATGAACCCCAACGTTTACCGTTTGGGTTCACTTATCTCTACTCAGTGATAAAACAGTATGCAGTAACTTCACCTGTTTCCTCTTCTGGTAGCCGCATGTATGTGTAGATAGGGGATTTGAGGCTTCATGTTAGAAAACTGGAGCTTTGACCACTATACACACTATACAAATAAACATATTAAATTGATATTGGAGATTTGCTTTAAGCTGGCTTTACATGCTACGATATATCTAACGAGATGTCGGCGGGGTCATGTCGTAAGTGACGCACATCCGGCCTCATTAGTTATATTATAGCGTGTGACAGCTATGAACGAGCAGAAATACTCACCTTCTCGTTCATCACTGACACGTCGCTCATTTTCTAAAAATCGCACGTCCTGTTGTTCATCGTACTCGGGGCAGCACACATCGCTCCGTGTGACACCGGGAATGATGAACACAGCTTACCTGCGTCCCGCCGGCAATGCTGAAGGAAGGAGGTGGGCGGGATGTGTACCGCCCCACGGCCTCGGCTGCGACCGCTGAGCCGCTCGGGTCCGGGCTAGAGTGTGTCAGTGGCTTGAGCGCCTCCCGTCCTAGGGGTCACGTCGCTCTGGAAGGGTATTTGGCGCTACGCACAGGGGTGAGGAATGCGGGTGTTTGGTTTTGGGATGATTGTTTGTGACGCCACCCACGGGTTGTGGTGATGGTGGACACCACCACTGCAGTGAAGGTACGGGGACTCCCGGGAGCGGTGTAGTGGCGCAGCTAGGTGTTGACCCCTCCGTGGGTAGGGGATATTGGTCCCGGGGCCTGGTTGTGCGAGGGCCGGGCTGCAGGGCACAGGGCTGCGATGCGGCGTGGTGCCGGATGGCACTGGTGTACTCACGATTAAACCACACAGAGTCACTGGTAAACCAAACGAAGGTATGAACAGGGCCCGCAGCCGGCTGCAGCTTCCTAGTCGGGTTGGCAATGTCTGCCTTTCTCCTGCACCTGTGTTTGTAGTGTGACCACTGTGCCTGGGCACTGGTAGTCCGCTCCCCGGCGTGTATGTGTCATAGGAGCCCCTTTTGCCCGCAGGCGCTGGCCCTTGGATCTCTGGCCTCTGGCGGTGGTTACTATCCGGACGGGTTGGGCTGTTGCCTTCAAACGGGACTTAGGTGGGAATGAACCCCTGAGGTCCAGACCGCAATCAGTTAATTCGACTATGGTGGTGGCATATAGCCTAGTTCGGGGTCTGAGTACCCTGCCTGGTGCTCCGGTATTCTGTTAGCTCCCTGGTTCGTTTCTGGCGGGCCACTACCCTGTCCCGGTCCCTCACGGTTCCGCAGGTCGTATTCCCGGTCTCCTACAGGCGGCCACTGCCATCTGCCTGCCTGACTGATCTGGGGTCCTAGGCTCCAGCCCAGGCCCCAAGCAGAACTGTACTCCGCTACTCTCCACTCCACTGTACTGGACTGCACTCTTTGCTGAACTGCTCTGTCTTTCCTGCCTCAGGCCAGCAGACTCCTCGGGGGGCGTTTCTTTCCGCCTGACTCCGCCCACCTGGTGTGCCTGTCTGACTCTGAGGGAGGCAATCAGGTCTTTGTGGTTGACTGGTGGTACCTTTCTAGTGTGGGGGTGTATGTGGTGAGTGTAGTGACCTGTGACCCCTGGGGTCCAGGGCGTCACAGATGTTTACATCCCGCTCATCTGTGCCCCTCCGCTTCTATTGGCCGGCCGCTGTCTGACGTCGCTGTGACGCCGAACATCCCTCCCCCTTCAGGAAGTGGATGTTCGCTGCCCACAGCGAGGTCGTTTGGAAGGTGAGTACGTGTGACGGGGGGTTACAACATTGTGCGACACGGGCCACAAATTGCCCGTGCGGCACAAACGATGGGGGCGGGTGTGATCGCAAATGCGATCGCACGAGAAATTGTAAGGTGTAAAGCAGCCTTTAGAGCTTAATGTCATCCACTTCCGTGTTTCTATTCCATTATGGATCAATGATTCAGAATATATTACAGCTTCGTTTAGTTTTAGGAACTGGGATGAAAAGGTAATGGTGACCTTGGCTATTTGACTTTTTTTAATCCAGCAATTATGCTCCTTTGATTTACCTTGACCCCAATAGTGGAACATAGTACTTTAACACATATAATTAAAAAGCAAATTGTATCTTGTTCCTTTGCAAAATACAGAAATGAATAGTGACTGAAATAAATGCAGGCAGTAATCAGAAAGCTTTTCATAGAGTTTATAAAGCACTCAATGGAACGAGCGAAGCTTTATAGCTTTCAGTCCGTTCCTGAATATGCCCTCTGTGAAGTTCCTCGTAGACTGCTGGCACAAACTCTTTTTGAACTTTTTGTGAATAGATGTAAATTTGCATGTCTGAGAAAAGGGCATTTAGTTGCCAAACTTGATTCAAATTAAACTACATTGTCCACTTTACTAAGAGGGCGGGTGGCATAAGAGTGCCCATTATTTCTCCTGCTTCTGGTACTGATGTTTGAATGTGTCTAAGAAATTAGGGCCACTAAAATCTGAAGTTTTCCATCTCTTTGGGAATTATACAAAGAACGTCAATTACGCGTGCATGAAAAGCAAATTCTCCATTTCTTTACTTGGCTATGATTTAAGGATGACATTTCTAACACATAAATTGTAGTATTATAATAATAAAGTCATTTGATATTGCAAGTATTGATGCCTAGCACACAATTACAGCATTATAATAAAGATGATGCTGATAATGATATATATAAATAATTAGGTAAATTGTATTGTTTGTATCACATCATAGGTATTGAAAGTTTCTATATATTAGTATAATTTGTGATCATTTCAGGACAGGTTGTGAACATTATTCTAATGTCCTGATGCCTAGCACTGTAATAATAAACCCACAAGTTGCAATGTTGGCTTCCTGTACTTAAGGAGGGTTCATGGAAGTCTAATTACAACTTGTGGTTATGTCCACCGGAACGATAGAAAGCTCCGGCTCTATGCTGAGTACCATTAAGCAGGAATAAATGGTTACTGTACTGTTACTGGTTGTGGTGCAGGAGATGGTGAACTGCATTTAATGATCTGTGCAGTTTAGATATGCTATAAAGGAACTGGTGGATATAGTATGTTATAGCAAAAGCAATTATTCCTAATTAACAAAATACAGATATCAAAATGATATAACATACCAGGGTCATTCAGTACTTTAATCTGGTCCCTCAAATGGCTTTTTCTACGTGCTGTGTACACAATATGTCTTTAAAGCACCACTCCAGCATTTTTATTGCACTGCTGGAGTGGTGGTTTATATCCTCTGACCTCTATCTCATACTCACCTCCTGCCTGTCATAAGGAGGTTGTTGCAGGCATCGCCAACTGTCAGGCGGCGTTAGGATCTGTGGAGACTGCAGATTCTGGCACTCTGCCTGCTAACTTCTCTGATGTCTGTGATCAGCACAGGGAGACTCGGGCATCGACCCACAAACTTATAGTTCATATGCAGGCTAGCAAGAGTTAATCCCTGCCGGTCTGCTGTTAATCTCCTTTGATCACGTGGGGTAGCCAATCACATTCGCTCCTCTACTATATTTGCTGGCTGGACAATTCTCTTAATGACAGCTATCGATATGGCCTTAGAGGTGGTGTGAACCAAACTTACGGGTGGTTGTATTACTTTATTGCTGTGAGCGGTTGTGGTGTTAACCCATGTTGTCTTTTTGTTGCTGCCTTAATTCTCTTAATTCTGCTTCCCTCACCTTGCCCTCAGTCAGTATAGATTCCTCAGCTACTATGTTCCTGCCATGTTTCCTGTCAATTACCTGCTTAAGCCACTTCAGCTGATGGACCAGTGCCTAAGAATCCTGTTTGCAGCCTGTTCGTAACCTGGTCTCCTGAAGTCTTTGGGACAAACTACCTTTCAGCCATTGTCTCTTGTCTTCACAGGAACCCTTCTACTTTGCCACTGACTAAGAGAGACTGAAATATGTCTAGAAATTTCTGCTGAACTTTGAGGTTTCATTCCTGCTTACCTTGTTTCCAGCCTTTCCATTCAGCAACTGTTTAACCCTTTTCATGTTTTGTGCACTAACTTATATGAAGTAATACAAGAAGTCTTTAGGCACTAGACTCTATACAAACAGTATTTAATACCTTACAGTATGTCTGAGTTTTGGTATTTCCCTGTCTGTCTTTATCTATGTTGCCATGACAGTCCTGCCTCATCCTTCTCTGGGGTGGGGGAACAGATTAGTTCTGGTCCGGAGACTAGCCAGACACTGGACTGAGGCATCTCCACCATTAGGAGTAACTCTGAGTGTAAGGATAGTCTAGGTTCCCCTAGCGTGATGAGGAACAGTACACAAGCCTCTTGTCCCTTGCTGTCCTGCAGTCCCATTGTGACACCACCATCTTCATCTTCTATTACCGCTGCTCCGCTAAAGTGCCCTGTCATTGGTGGCCTTCCAGCCTACTCCAGTGTTTCATGCAGCGCATCGAAGGTCTCAACGCAATATATCTCTGTGAGAGCCTTGTTCTGGCCTCATTCTGGCTCTCGTAGAGATGCATTGGGAACTTGTGAATTAACTTCTGACTTTTGGCCACTTCACTGGGTGCTCACTTCAGTTATCCCATTTAGTAATAAGAAGCTACAGTCACAAGGTGGTGTCACAGACTTGGGGCTGAGCTGAAAAAACATGAAAAGCTGCCGGAGGGTGAGTATAACATCAGGAGAACGGGCTTAGATTTAAAGCACCACTGCAGCGCTGAAAAAATAAATGCAGGAGTGATTCCTTAACACCACTGATAATAACATATTTTGCTGCATATTTCTAGACAGGAATTTGTGGATATCACATCATCCATTGCTCTTACACATAGTTCAGTTTCAGGAGATCTGCATTACCCTTGATGAAGCCACTGATAGAGATGTAACATGTAGGGTGACACAATCCCTCCCTTATTTTGACTATTGATTCTCGCGGCACATGATGTGTGGCTCGTGGTTGTCGTTTAGCTTGGTGTATACTTGGTAAGGGAAGAGATAAATGGGGATGGCTGGAGATAAGATGATACTGCCAGTTAGATGAAGTGCTTGAAGCTGGATGCAATAGTGTAGTGGAAGTGTTTGATGCAAGAATACCGCAAAGGGGTAGGATTGGTATCCCTGGATGTAAGTTTTTCTACCCATAAATGACAGGGGCTTGGTGTGCTTTCTGTTTAGTCAGCATACCGGTAATGGGGAGCAGTGAGTGTCAATACTCTGTATGTGTGTGTGGAGGATGGGTGAAGAGAATGGGAAGAGTGGTGCCATCTCTCAGTTCTGAATGTAGCTCTACAGGTAATAAAGGTCGGGAATCACTGCTTTACAGAGTTGTTTTTTTACTTGATTTCTGGCTCTTTGTGGTCTATCTTACATGACTTTTCTAGGTTTGTATGTTATTTGCTTTTTATAAATTTGGTGCAACTCTACTTCAGCTCCCAAAGAGTGATTTTATGCACCTGCATATTTTAGCTTCATCTTGAAAAAAATTCTCAGAAAGTTGCAAAAACGCTGAAAGATAAAATTTTTTTTTTACTTTGCGCTAAATTCCTGAACTATGTGCACCATTTTGATGAATATGGGGCATTTCAGAGAAGTCATAGAATACCAAAAGACAAAGAAGAAAAGTGACTTAAAGTGAACCTGTCAGGTGCAATATGCACCTGTGGCACACCAGTGGCCGGTTGCCACAGTAGCGTTGTCTTCCTCACAGGGGTGTTGTGAATACTGTCTGGTGGAGTTCCGCTCTTGGACTCCCTCCTGTGGTCGCTGAAGTTAGTGGTTAGATTCTGTTCCCCAGTTCTACACACCTGGTTTGCAGCTCAAACCTTGATTTTGGATATAGGTGTGTGCTGGCCGTTTTTCTCTGCCAGTTATCTGAAATTCCAGAGACTATAGGTCGCTTGTCCCTCTGGCTTCCCCGCTACCAAGCTAAGATAAGTTCATGGTTTTGCTTTGTACTTTTCGTGTGTTATTTGCTTATGCTTCTGTGAATTATAGCTGAAGGTTTTTTGTATCGTATCCTGTTTTGTTTGTGCCTTCAGATAAGGAAGATTTATCTTCCTAGTCAGTCTTTGCTATTTATTTTAGCAAGGTTTAGTCAGCAGGGTAATTGCTAGTTTTTTCCTACAATTTCAGTAATTTTAGATTACTCCTCCTTTTTTACACATTCCGTGTAGGAAGTTTTGATAGGGTTTATTTATACCGAACGCAAGAGTTCCCTATCATGTTTTTTGTATTTAGTATAGAGTGGCCTCTCTTTGCTCCATTTTGCTCTTACTGAGTATGTCTTTTCATCTTCGCTCACAGTCAATATATGTGGGAGGCTGCCTATTTTCTTTGGGGAAATCTGTTCTGAGGAAAGATAGTTTCTTTTCGCTTTCTGCTTTATAGGTTATGTAGTCCTCCGGCTGGGTTTGAGGCATCTAAGATTGTCAGGTATGCTGCCCGGCTACTTCTAGTGTGGTGTTAAGTTCAGGGCTTGCGGTTGGTACATTATTACCTACGACTCTGGTAGATTGTGCTCATTATAGTCATTGAACATTGGATCATAACACAGGGGGTGATGTTATGCCTGGAAGCAATAAATAAGGGGGTCCCCTACGCTAGGTAGAACCAGCTGCCAAGACTTTCCTGACTCCAGACCAGAAGGGGGAGCTCTAAAGCCCGGTTAAGGGGAACTTCTTTATGAATTCTGGCCTGGGGAGGGGTTAGTCAGGGGGAAGTACAGAGCAGTACGAGAGAGTCCAGCCTGACGTCCCTGAGGACTGGAGTAACTGAGGGGCTCGTCTCAGGGTAGTGGAGAGTGAGTGAAAGGGAAGAGAGAGAGAGTTGAGAAAAGCCTGGTGAGCGGAGCAGTGATGAAGCTCAACCCAGAGCAAAGCGCTAGAGACAGGACGCCGGAGTCCTTGGTTGTACAGGTAATGAAGTCTCAACAGCTGAATCCGGAGGGCAGGAGACTGCATGTCTTCTGGCCACAATAACTGCTGTCGGCAAAGCAGCATACTGGAGCCCGGAGTCATTACTAGAGGAGCAGCACCTGTAAAAGGCTCGTACCGCCTGCCATACGGGTGAGAAACAGTACAACTAGTGTTGAGCGAGTATGCTTGTCACTACTCGGTACTCGCACGAGTATCACTGTACTCGGGCTACTCGGCGGGTACCGAGTAATTTCGCGATACTCGTGCTGTACTCGTGGTCTTCATGTTGGCGCTCTTTTGAGAGCCAGCCCTCATGCAGGGATTGGCTGGCAGACCGCAATGCCACAGCCCTGTTACTTGTGGAATTGCAGTGATTGGCCGGCCCTCACAGAATGACCGTGCCTTTAGCCCGACACTTCCCCGCTCGGCTACGGCCCCTCCCGCACTCCACTCCGCGTGTATATATATATGCACGCTTACACACACACGCACGTTTTTTTTTTTAATTTACAGTTTTATGGTTTCTACATGCTGCCGGTGGTCATTTCACAAAAATACTCGGGTCTCCCATAGGATAACATTGGGCTCGGTGCTCGGGCCGAGTACACGAGTATCTTGGGATGCTCGGCCCGAGCCTCGAGCACCCGAGCTTTTTAGTACTCGCTCATCACTAAGTACAACACTAGGAAGAGGGCCACAGCATAGCTTTAAGATGCAGGGGCCTACACGGGATAGCGCAGAAGGAAGGCCTCCAAACCCACCTGGCTAGGTAGATCCCCAATTTCTTTCAGGCTGCCCGGATTTCCGTTACCATCTGAACTAGTTTCCCTGGCCTGTACCATCGACTACCAAGTAAAATGGTAAAGGAAATTGCAATACCTTTGTCGTCCAGTTATTGGCTGCGTCTTTGGTCCTGCATCCCAACGTTAATTCTCCCATCATAGACTATACTGGTTGGCCTTTGGCCCTGCTCCACCTGTGGGTAGCTGTATCATCATTGCTGCATCACAATCTGCCACAGTGGTCCCATACATTGCCGAATACCACAGGTGGTGTCACGACTCATCCACTGTAAATATCCCTCATTTAAATTACACCGCTAGGGTCATGGAGTCGGGCCCTGCTGCCATGACTTCCCCACAGAACCAGTCTGGTCTCAAGTGCCCCATGGCCCTGGTGGGCGTGTCACACCCAGAACCATGAGCAGTTCTGGATGCATAGTTTTAATCCCTGCCTAACCGTCCCTGTATGTAGTAGAATTCATAAAGAGATCTTTAGAAAAAGTATTTCTAAAGATCCTCTATGATATGCTAATGAGGCCAGCGACTAGTCACAAGGGCGTTCCTGTGCTCATTCTGCCCTCTTAAGCAGAGCATGGGAAAGCTGGGTGCTGAGGGAAAGAGCCTTTTTCCCTCAGCACAAAGCAATCCCATGCCATGCTTGTATCTTTGTCCCCCCTGGTATATAGTTCTCCAAATACTATTATGGCCCCCACATAGCCTTCCATATAGTATAAATGGTCCCACATAACCCTTCATATATTAGAATGCAGCTCCATATTCCTCCATTTATTATAATGCATTTCCCATAGTTCTCCATGTATTATAATTCACTCCATAGTCCTCCATATATTATACTGCACCACATGGTCCTCCATATATTATAATGCACCCCCATAGTCCTCCATGTATAAAGTAGCCCTCATAGCCCTCAAATTATTATAATGAATTTCCCATATTTCTCCATGTATTATAATTCACCCCATAGTTCTCCATATATTATAATCACCCCATAGTTCTCCATATATTATACTGCACCACAAAGTCCTCCATGTTTTATAATGCACTTCCATAGTCCATGTATAAGGTAGCCTCCATAGTCCTCCATATATTATAATGTAGGCCCCATAGTCCTATATGTATTATAATGCAGCCCATAAGCCTTCATATTGTATTTTGCAGCCCCATGCTCCTCCTTGTATAATGAACCCCTATATTCAATGTATACGGTGTCCTTCATTTTGTATAATGTATCCCCATAGACCTCCATGCATGTATAATGCACCCCTTCAGTCCATGTATAAGGTGTTCTTCATGTTTATTATGCAGCCCCATAGACCTCCATGTATCATGCAGCTAGCCCCCCCAGGCCTCCATGTATCATGCAGCCCCTAGGCCTTTGGCCACCGTGTACTCACTGATTTATAAAAAAATAAAAAACAACAAGTATTCACCTCTCTCCTCCTTCCACCGCTGCTCTGTCCTCCCATCCTGCTCTCTGTGCTCTCAGCACAGCAGTCACACAGGAATGATGTCACCACGCAGGCACAGGGGGAGAATGATGATGCATGGAGCGGCGCGATCACTCAATGCAATATCATTGCAGTGTGCGATGATAGGGGACAAGGGCCCGGTGCCACTGCCGCTGACACCGGGAAGAGGGACCGGTGTCAGTGGCTGCAGCACTGGGTCTGACACCGGGAAAGGGGGCCCGGTGTCAGCGGCGGTGCACTGGGTCATATAGCGGCTGCATGGTCTGCAACAGAACAGCGGAGCTCCTTTCTCACAGACAGGAGCCGGCTGCTGATCTGCCGGGTGGCCTCGGGCCCCTAACCTTCCGCGACCGTGGTAGTTACGGCCCTAAACAGGGGCTGTATGTATATTATAGTAACTTAAAATGGGATTTCTAGTAGGAGATACACAAAAATAGGATCATTGAGTGGGAAATGCTTAGGTGTGTATGCCAATTTCATGGTTTTGCTATAGTTTTAATGTGAAGAAAACCTGCTTTAAATCTGTGAACTATCTGGGCTTCATATGGACAAATGGTCAGGGCCACTGAACTCTCCATTATTTCTATTAACCACCATGTTTAGAACATCTTTGGAACTTCTAAGTCTCTTACTATATATTAAGGACTTTGTGGAAAGAATGACAGTAACCTGATTAGGCTTATACATGTACATGACATAAAGGTCACCTCGATGGAAACCATTTTTGTTCATCAGTCTTTATCAAGTAAGGCCTACGTTTTGTGATACTTCATAGCTTCTATTCGGTGATGAAGGGAGGGAGGGTGGATTGACAACCCACAGGTGATGTTTGGCTCCTTACCTCACTGAGCCTCTGAGTGAGTGAAAATGTGCACTTAAGGGAACCAGTCAGGTGACTAATTCTGACTAGTGATGAGTGAGCGATACCATGATCGGGTGTTTGGTATTCATAAAGAGCAGTTGGATGTACGGATGGGTGCGACTTGTGTACCGAGTATAATGGAAGTCAATGGGGAACTCAAACATTTTTCCTGAAGATTTCCTGGAAAAATGCTCAAATTCCAAATTGACTTTGATTATACTTGGGTACTGGAGTCGCACCCATCCAAGCATCCAACTGCTCGTTACGAGTACCAAGCAACTGAGCATGGTAGTACTCACTCACTCATCACTAATTCTGACCGAACCACAAGCAGCATGAATCAGGGACAGGCTCCCTTATTGCTGGCACGTATGTTTTCCATGAAACTCTGCGCTCCGCCAAAATTTCTCACTCCTCTTTAAACTATACTGAAACATATCAAAGTAAAACATATCTGACTAATAGGAGTCTCCCCCTTATTCCTCATACCCGAGGTTCAAGCAGTATAAATCACATGACAAGTTCCCTTTAAAAATGTTGACTTTTTTATTCAAAACATTTTTTTACATTTTTAAGATTTTATTTCTAATGTTTAGCTTTGACAGTAAAAAAAAAATAACAGAAAAACAAGCAAACAAAAAAAATGTCTGTTTCATTTTATCATTCTTTGTCCTTATTGTTTTTACTGTATTTCTGAAAATGTTACAATTTTATCGACATTGTGGTTATTTCTAGGCTGCACTGAATCTCGTTCTGTGACTACACTTGTCTAGGTAGAATTTAATTTTGGATATAACCTAACTTTCAAAATTAAGTATATATTGAAAAAAAATATTGCTCATAAAATATTTAGCTATTAAACCTAATTTAGTCAAAAACATTGTAGAAAAGAATATTGAAAAGTCATATTTGTGATTTCATTTTTGTTTAACAGCAAAAAGTATAATATTTTTTTATGGAGAGAATAATTGTTTTATGGGTGTTATTTAATAACTGAGCTGACTGCAGAACATACAACTCCACAAGGAATAAGGTGTCCTTTTCAATATTTCTACTGAATATTTGGCTCACCATCTAGACTTAATTGAAATAATATACGGTTTCCTATTGACAATTTTATTTTGATAACTAAAATCATTTCGTTAAGTCAAACCTTGATGAAATATGGATTTCTATTTACATTTTAATTGAAGCATTAACATCCTACCCTTCATAACACCACCATGGTATCTAGTGCATACTTATGATATTTTACGCACTGTTTGTAGGAGGGTGTCCTATGGATAGTACACCCCCCCGAATATGCCTGGTGTTGTAGTCGTATTGTGAAAGTGTATTTTATCTGCAGATTGTACAGTGCCTTTTATGTTTTTTAGTGTATTATATGTAAGTGTTCCTGCGGGTTATGTCACAGTCCTGCTAGCTACCACTAGATGGTAATGGACTCTCCAACTGCTAGGAGGGAGTTCGGTTAGAAGGTACAGTGGCAGGACTGCCACGGTTAATGAAGGAAGCCTGGCCCACAGTTTAGGGGGATATAGGAGGTAGGATTTCCTGCGTTTAGTTAGTATGTGTTAGGGATAGAGGAAAGGAAGTAGCAGAGCAGAAAGAGCAGTGTGGTGTACTAGAAGCAGGCAGAAGATTTCGGCAGGAGGAAAATAGAAGTTGGTGACTGACAACAGGCTGTTACAGAGCGGTGCCTGGGTGTTATATCAGCAGCGCTTCTGTGGTCTGCAGGCAGACTGAAGTAGTGCGGTAGAAGACCAGGGCCTTAAGCGGGCTTTACACGCTACTATATATCTAACGAGATGTCGGTGTGGTCACGTCGTAAGTGACGCACATCTGGCATCGTTAGTGATATCGTAGCGTGTGACAGCTACGTGCGACATTGAACGAGCTGAAATACTCACCTTCTCGTTCATCGTTGACACGTCGCTCATTTTCTAAAAATCGAACGTCTGGTTGTTCATTGTTCCCTAGGCTGCAAACATCGCTCCGTGTGACACCCCGGGATTGACGAACACAGCTTACCTGCGTCCCGCCGGCAATGCGGAAGGAAGGAGGAGGGCGGGATGTTTACGTCCCGCTCATCTCTGCCCCTCCGCTTCTATTGGCCGGCCACTGTGTGACGTCGCTATGACGCCAAACGTCCCTCCCCCTTCAGGAAGTGGAAGCGAGGTCGTTCGAAAGGTTAGTACGTGTGACGGGGGTTTACGATTTTGTGCGACGCGGGCAACAAATTGCCCGTACCGCACACACAATGGGGCGGGAGCGATCGCAAATGCGATCGCACGACAAATTGAAGCGTGTAAAGCAGGCTTTAGGCTTCAGAAAGCCAGCATTACTGCTAGTTCTGGGGTCTTCAGATGCAAATCCAAGGTAGCCTATCCTCATAGGAGAAGCCACTTGCCTAAACCCAGAGTAGAGAATCTGTATTCTCCTAGAAGCCGATAGGACTCTCTGTATAGCCATTATGAGAATTGCCGTATTGCACTGTGTAACCAAGCCTGTAAAGAACTTGTGCCTCTCCACTGGAGAAGAATGTTGGAGTATGAAAACCGTTTACAGTAAAGTTAAAATTTTTTACAGCAGCCCTGAGTGTGTCTGTGCCTTCTCTAAACAAAGACAGGGAGCCTGTGAACCAAACCTGCAACCCTCACCCACACCAACTCCACCACACACTCCAGACCCTGTCCATGTAGTGTGTTGGGTAGGTGCACGACTACAACCCCTGGCCTCGGCCAATGCCTGGACCGACCATACATGTTAATCCGTCATTTGGTAAAATATACTGGTTATTTTCAAGGAGTGTGTAGTGTTGGACTTGTCGCTGGTCATCTTATACCATTCATCTTGAAATATGCCAAGTCCAGAGTAAGGGTTCACTCACATCTGCCTATATAAAATCTCTCAGATTCTCAGCCAGAAAAATTGGCAAGTGCCAGGTGAGCGTCATGAGTTTTTCCTCGCGTAGCATACGTATATCACGTGTATGCCAGCCGCATGCAATGCATTTTTAAAATCATCTTTAATATAAAGTTATTATAGCATGTAAAAGATGATATTAGAAACGCATGGCATTTGGATGTAAACGCATGTCTGTGTGCCGTCCATTTTTTCTCTTGCACCTGTCGTCTTTCATTGGTGAGTCTCGGCTGTTTTACGCGGCCATACATTTTTTCTCAGCTTGATTCAAGCTGAGGAAAAACTCTCAGATGGACACTGACTCTTTGTAAAAACATGCAGATGGAAACTGCCTCATTGTTTAACATTATTGCGAGTCCAACCATATTTTTGTAAGGGATTTCACTCACCGATGGATGCATCTGCCTTGTATTGTGAAGATCATGGAACCAAAAAAGCTCTGACCCATGAATGCAAATGTCTCTTTTTGTATCTAGCACCAAGATCTTAACAGCAGACATGTAACAATTTTTAAACTGTGGGGTTTTACCACAAAAGTCAACACCTTGAAGTATTTGTCATGGTCTTCAAGACATTTTTTTAAAATTTGCAGCCTGGCAAAGAAGCATTAACCTGGTGAAAGAGACTACTGTCACTAGATAGTGCTGTTGCCATGAAAGAGTGTACTTGGCCTGTAACAATCTTTTGGTAGGTATCAAAGTTAACTTGTTTCACTGAAAATAAGATTGGAAACGGGTGATTTGGAACGATGAGATGAAAGTCATTACACTAGGCTCTGATGGGTGCAAATGGCTTTGGAAGAAACAAGGGAAAAAGAGGCTAACGGATCGAGAAATTGAAGGAGCTGTCAAGTTGGGGGAGGAAGCCTGATAATTTGGGCAGGTTTCACAGCAAAAGACGTTGGATAGTTGACCAGGATCAATGGTGGTCTCAACGCTGGACTGTATGTGAGTATCCTACAAGATGAGTTACTTTATACAAGTATTACGCGTATGAAAATGATGACATAGTGTTCCAGCAGGTCAACGACACGAAGCATACATTGAGATTGATGAATAAATGGCTCAATGACAATGAAGTAGAGGTGCTGGATTGGTCCCCACAGTCCCCAGACCTGAACCTAAGTGAACACTTGTGAGAAGAAATGAAGAAGAGCTGTATACATACCCAAGTGAGTCAACCAGTATGCACCAACATTGGGAACGTGTAGAAGAGATCTGGGATCAAATTTTGGTCAATACATGCTTGATTCTGATTGAGAGCATTCCCAGAAGGATTCAGGCAGTGTTAAAACCCAAATGTGGATTTACAAAATACTAACAAAATAAGAAAAAATAAAATTTAGATTTTTAGGACCAAAACAGTAACAATGCATCCATAACTAATTATATACTAAATAGTTGCAAGTCAAATTTATGTATGAGATAGCCAAGATGACAATCTAAAAAGTGAAGGGAGTCTCATTTTCAAAGATGTAGTCGATGGTGAGATATGGAGCCCGAAAGTCGAAAGTTCAAAACTTTCTTAAGCCTGCTTTACACGGTACGATCTATCGTGCAATTTCACGATCGATCGTACTCGCCCCCGTCGTTTGTGCATCACGGGCAATTAGTTGCCCGTGGCGCACAAAGTTGGTAACCCCTGTCACACGCACTTACCTGCTGTGCGACGTCGCTGTGAGCGGCGAACATCCTCTTCCTGAAGGGGGAGGGACGTTCGGCGTCACTGCTACGTCACACAGCGGCCGGCCAATAGAAGCGGAGGGGCGGAGATGAGCGGGACTTAAACATCCGCCCACCTCCTTCCTTCCGCATATCCGGCGGGTGCTGCGGGACGGAGGTAAGCTGCTGTTCATCGTTCCCGGGGTGTCACACGAAGCGGTGTGTGCTACCCCAGGAACGATGAGCAACCGGCACCATTTTAATTAAACGAGATTATGAAACTGAGCTACGAGTACACGACTCACGATTTGTGAGTGATACTGCGTCGCTCGGAGGTGTCACACAGCCCAACGTCGCAAGTGATGCAGGATGTGCGTCACAAAAACCGTGACCCCGACGATCTATCGCACGATAGATCGTCTCGTGTAAAGCACCCTTTACTCTTTTAATCGTCAGTGTAACTTATTGACATCTATGGTTTGATTTCTTTGCCAGTGTGGATTGCATTGGTTGTTATCAACATCTGGTGATAAATATAAGGGCGGCTTTGCACACTACGACATCGCAGGTGCGATGTCGGTGGGGTCAAATTGAAAGTGACGCACATCCGGCATAGCATGCGACATCGTAGTGTGTAAAGCCTAGATGATAGATTAACCAGCGCAAAATCGTCGTAATCGTATCATCGGTGCAGCGTTGGCGTAATCCATAATTACGCTGACGCGACGGTCCGATGTTGTTCCTCGCTCCTGCGGCAGCACACATCGCTGTGTGTGAAGTCACAGGAGCGAGGAACATCTCCTACCGGCGTCACCGCGGCTTCCGTAGGATATGCGGAAGGAAGGAGGTGGGCGGGATGATTACATCCTGCTCATCTCCACCCCTCCGCCGCTATTGGCCGCCTGCCGTGTGATGTCGCTATGACGCCGCACGACCCGCCCCCTTAGGAAGGAGGCGGGTCGCTGGCCAGAGCGACGGTTGCAGGGCAGGTGAGTGCGTGTGAAGCTGGCGTAGCGATAATTTTCGCTACGCCAGCTATCACACGATATCGTACCTGCGACGGGGGCGGGGACTATCGCGTGTGACATCGCAGCATCGGCTTGCGATGTCGCAACGTGCAAAGCCCGCCTAAGTCAATACCACCAATAGAAATATATATACTTAGAAAACTGGTGACCTGTTGAATACTAATTTTACCCGCTATAAATCATATACCAGTTATCTATTATTATGTAGACTCTTGCCATTAAACTATTGATAGTGCAATCAAATCTGCATGAAAATTCAATGTGCTGAAATACCTTACTGAGCCTCAGCAGAGTGACTGCAGACACCATTATGCAGAATTCAGCCCTTTACAGGTCCAGAGGTGAGCAGGTTCCACCTGCCACCCCTTCACGGGACAAAGAGCACAAATATTCTGATCCGACACTATTCTGAGTGATTTATTGCAGCAACACATGGAGCAAGTTCAATCTGTACCTCCACCAGGTAACAACCAAATGGTGTCTCTTATTCCACCTGAACCTTCTCTTCAGAGGGCAGGTGTGCTCCATTCCAGGCTGGAAACTGTAAAATGAGTCTTTAGCTTCCTGCTCCCTCAAACCATTGGCTTATTTTCATTCAATCGATGACATCCTAATAATCTGGACCGAGTCTGAGCAAGAGCTTCTAAAATTCTATGAAAAATTCAATGCATTTCATCCTACCATAAACTTGACATTGGAACACTCAAAAACAGAAATCAACTTCTTGGATACCACCATAAAAATGAAAAATGGCTCAATCCAGACGTCAGTGTATCGGAAGCCTATTGACCATCCCACATACTTCATATGGGACAGTTTCCATCCCAAACACATTATCTAGTCCATTGTCTACAGCCAGGCCCTCAGATATAATCATATCTGTTCCAGCCCAGCAGACTGGGATGAACACTTAACCCATTTAAAAAAAACATTTTTAAACCAAGGCTACCATACCATTTACATTGATAATTGGTGGTGAACTACAACCCACAGCTTGAAGTACTGAGAAAAACGGCCAAGAAACGTCACCACATTCTACACAAGGATAATCGGTTAAAAACAATATTCAAAGATCCTCCATTGCTCTGCTACGTACAACCTCCTAATTTAACGAGCATCATGATCCAAAGCTCAATGCCCTCAGACACACCAAGAGGAACTTATCCTTGCAATATAAAGAGCTGCAAAATCTGCTCTCATGTAGAGACCAAAGACCGGATACAGTTCCCTAACACACAGCAGGACTATAAGATTCCTGGGACATTCACATGCTCCTCATCCAACGTGGTGTACTTAATCCTGTGCACTATACTGTATGTCTTATTGGGGGCCTATATGTTGGAGAAACAGGACAGAGACTAAGAGCAAGAATGAGATCTCACCGCCACACAATTACAGGCAAAAAAACCCCAAAACGTTTACCTGTGGCCAAACATTTCTGTACTAATCAGGACACAACATAAACCACATTAAAGTTGTCATATTAAAAGGAAACTTCAGATCACAACCATCAAAGGGTCTGGAAATACAAATTCATTACAATGTTTAATTCTGTTCACACAGGACTCAACCTGTCAGGAGGATTTATGACTCACTACAAAACCTGAGGAGTCTGCTCCAGAGACTGTGAGAGCACCAGGCCCCTGATCCTACATGGATATTGGGACAATAAAACTTTCACACCACTAGTCAAAGTTAATTAAGTATTCACTTTCTAAGCTCAGTATTTGTTTATTTAAATGTCCTTTTATTATACCATGCATCTGCCCTGTTTGTGTATATATTTGTGTTTCTTCAGATATTTTGTCATACCATGCCTGATAAAAAGACCTGAGATGTTTCAAAAGCTTGCTTTGTAACATCATCTTATTTTATTTTAGTTAGCCATTAAAAGGTATCAGAACTACAAAATTTTAATTTTGTTTTTCTCACTGAGAGCAATCAACCATTCCAGGCTTGCACACTTACACTAAACAGCTGTTGGAGAACAGGATCGGTGACAAATTCTACTCTGCCCCACTGGCCTAGCATAAGCCTGCCTATAAACATTGATGGACAATTTTAGATGACAGATACTGTGGTCAATTTGGCTGCTGCAATTAAAAAACAATAAAGCATATGAAAAAGATTTATGTTTAGTATCTATGTTTGATTAGGAAAAAACATAAGTCATACATTTCCTTTAACACTAGAACTACTGGACTCGTGACACCTATATAGAAATACATGGTGCAAAGTAGTCAAAATGACTACCTCAGTAGTTCTAGTGTTAAAGGGAGCCTATCATGTCCCCAAATGCTATTAACCTGCAGATGTAAGGTTGATTTCAGCTTAATAGCTTTGTAATGTTGTCCAGCCCCCTTACTGAAAATGCAGCTACCGGAAGAAAGTAAACTTTATTCTTTTGCTGGCTTTCAGTCATAGATGCATGCTCAGAGTGATATCAGTCACCACTCACAGCATTGTGATCAGAGGCTCTAAGCACACACCTTGATTGATTGGCAGCTCCATTTGCACTGTTGCGTTGCAGATGAGCTTTCAATCTAAGTGTCGGTGAGTGTTTACGGTATATTGAGCAATGACTGTAACTGCTCCGGGCACCTAAGACTGAAAGAAAGTTGCTGCAGGGATGAATAAAGTTATGAATAAAGTAATTTTTTTTCCCTGCACCTGCACGTTCAGTAAGGCAACCAGATATCGAAAACAATATTAACCTGTGGACTAAAGGCTACTTTACACACTGCGATATCGGTCCCGATATCGCTAGTGTGGGTACCCGCCCCCATCTGTTGCGCGACACGGGCAAATCGCTGCCCGTGCCGCACAACATCGCCCAGACGCGTCACACATACTTACCTGTCCGGCGACGTCGCTGTGACCGGCGAACCGCCTCCTTTCTAAGGGGGCGGTCCGTGCGGCGTCACAGCGACGTCACTGAAGCATCACTGAACCGCCGCCCAATAGCAGCGGAGGGGCGGAGATGAGCGGGACGTAACATCCCGCCCACCTCCTTCCTCCCGCATAGCAGCCGGGAGGCAGGTAAGGAGAGGTTCCTCG
Organism: Anomaloglossus baeobatrachus; assembly: GCF_048569485.1. Lineage (NCBI taxonomy): Eukaryota > Metazoa > Chordata > Amphibia > Anura > Aromobatidae > Anomaloglossus > Anomaloglossus baeobatrachus. Next base: position 161,873,643 of record NC_134358.1, on the reverse strand, counting down.
TTCCTGCGGTGTCACACGGAGCGATGTGTGCTGCCGCAGGAACGAGGAACAACTTCGTTACTGCTGCAGTAACGATTTTTAAGAATGGACCCCCATGTCGCCGATTAGCGATTTTGCACGTTTTTGCAACGATGCAAAATCGCTTATCGGTGTCACACGCAACGGCATCGCTAATGCGGCCGGATGTGCGTCACAAATTCCGTGACCCCAACGACTCCGCATTAGCGATGTCGCAGCGTGTAAAGCCCCCTTAACTCTATATCTGCAGGCTAAAAATATATGAGGGCCATGTAGGTTCTCTTTAACCCCTTCAGCCCCCAGCCTGTTTTCACCTTAAAGACCCGGCCATTTTTTGCAATTTTGACCAGTGTCACTTTGACAGGTTATAACTCTGGAACACTTCAACGGATCCTGGCGATTCTGAGATTGTTTTTTCGTGACATATTGTACTTCATGTCAGTGGTAAATTTAGGCCGATATGTTTTGCGTTTATTTGTGAAAATTTCGGAAATTTAGCGAAAATTTTGAAAATTTTGCAATTTTCAAAATTTGAAATTTTATGCCCATAAATCTGAGAGATATGTCACACAAAAAAGTTACTAAATAACATTTCCCACATGTCTACTTTACACCAGCGCAATTTTTGAAAAAAAAAAAATTTCCGTTAGGAAGTTAGAAGGGTTCAAAGTTCATCACCAATTTCTCATTTTTCCAACAAAATTTACAAAAAAAAATTGTTTAGGTACCACATCACATTTGGAGTGATTTGAGAAACCTAGGCGACAGAAAATACCCAAAAGTGACCCAATTCTAAAATCTGCACCCCTCACTCTGCTCAAAACCACATCCAAGAAGTTTATTAACCCTTTAGGAGCTTCACAGCAACCAAAGCAATGTAGACGAAAAAATGAAAATTTTACTTTTTTTAACACAAAAATGTTACTTTAGCCATAAAAATTAGTATTTTCACAAGGGTATCAGGAAAAATGCATCATAAAATGTATTGTGCATTTTCTCCTGAGTACGCAGATACCCCATATGTGGTGGAAATCAAATGTTTGGGCACACAGCAGGACTCGGAAGGCAAGGAGCGCCATTTGAATTTTTGAGTGCAAAATTAGCTGCACTCATTAGCGGACGCCATGTCGGGTTTGAAGACTCCCCGAGGTGCCTAAACAATGGAGCTCCCCCACAAATGACCCCATTTTGGAAACTAGAGCCCTCAAATATTTTTTCTAGATGTTTGATGTGCACTTTGAACCCCTGGGGGCTTCACAGAAGTTTATAACGTTGAGCCGTGAAAAGAAAAAAAATTTTTTTTACCACAAAACTGTTGCTTCAACCAGGTAGCTTTTTTTTATCACAAGGGTATCAGGAAAAAATGCACCATAAAATTTATGGTGCATTTTCTCCTGAGTACGCAGATACCCCATATGTGGTGGAAATCAAATGTTTGGGCGCACGGCAGGACTCGGAAGGCAAGGAGCGCCATTTCACAGCAAAATTGGTTGGAATTATTAGCGGACGCCATGTTTCATTTGGAGACCCCCCTGAAGTGCCTAAACAATGGAGCTCCCCCACAATTGACCCCATTTTGGAAACTAGACCCCTCATGGAATTTATCTAGCTGTTTAGTGAGCACTTTGAACCCCTGGAGGCTTCACAAACGTTTGTAATGTTCAGCCGTGAAAATATTTTATTCTTTTTTTTACCACAAAATTGTTTTTTCAAACAGGTAGCTTTTTTTTCCACAAGGGTATCAGGAAAAAATGCACCATAAAATGTATTGTGCAATTTCTCCTGAGTACGATGATACCTCATATGTGGTGGAAATCAATTGTTTGGGCGTACGGCGGGGCTCAGAAGAGAAGGAGCGCCATTTCACAGTAAAATTGATTGGAATTATTAGCAGACGCCATGTTTCATTTGGAGACCCCCTGAGGTGCCTAAACAATGGAGCTCCCCCACATGTGATCCCATTTTTAAACTAGACCCCCCCCCATAAAAAAAAATTAGTTTGGCGAAATAAAAAATACAGACATCAGTAGAAAAAAAAAAAAAAAAGAGCGCCTGCCACTAAGACCAGTGCCAAACGTGAGAGCAATGCACGAGTCTCGCATCGCATCATCCACTGCAGTCTGTAAGCGAGCAACTGCGCTGGATAATGCAATGCGAGAGGGCGGGGCGGCAGATGGGAAAGGGCGCAGCGGATGGATGATGGGAAATGGCGCAGCGGATGGATGGGAAATGGCGCAGTGGATGGAGGAGCGGCAGAGGATGGGAAAGGGCGCAGCGGATGGATGATGGGAAATGGCGCAGCGGATGGATGGGAAATGGCGCAGTGGATGGAGGAGCGGCAGAGGATGGGGGGGTGAGATGGGGATACCTACCTTACAGGATGGATCTAGGCAGCAGGATCACAGCAGACAGAAGAGGCAGCAGATGAAGGAGGCAACAGATCGAGGAGGGTGAGAGGGGGCAGTAGATGGAAAATGGGAGAGAGCAGGCAGCAGATTGGGGAGGGGGGCAGAGTCTGATGGGAGAGAGAGATGGCACATGTAGGGGGAGGGAGGGGGGCTTGCAGCACATGTAGGGGTAGGGAGGGGGGCTTGCAGCACATGTGCTGCAAGCCAGCCACCCTCCCCCCACATGTGCTGCAAGCCAGCCACCCTCCCCCCACATGTGCTGCAAGCCAGCCACCCTCCCCCCACATGTGCTGCAAGCCAGCCACCCTCCCCCCACATGTGCTGCAAGCCAGCCACCCTCCCCCCACATGTGCTGCAAGCCAGCCACCCTCCCCACGTGGGGGGAGGGTGGCTGGCTTGCAGCACATGTGGGGGGAGGGTGGCAAGCCAGCCACCCTCCCCCCACATGTGCTGCAAGCCAGCCACCCTCCCCCCACATGTGCTGCAAGCCAGCCACCCTCCCCCCACATGTGCTGCAAGCCAGCCACCCTCCCCACGTGGGGGGAGGGTGGCTGGCTTGCAGCACATGTGGGGGGAGGGTGGCTGGCTTGCAGCACATGTGGGGGGAGGGTGGCTGGCTTGCAGCACATGTGGGGGGAGGGTGGCAAGCCAGCCACCCTCCCCCCACATGTGCTGCAAGCCAGCCACCCTCCCCCCACATGTGCTGCAAGCCAGCCACCCTCCCCCCACATGTGCTGCAAGCCAGCCACCCTCCCCCCACATGTACTGCAAGCCAGCCACCCTCCCCCCACATGTGCTGCAAGCCAGCCACCCTCCCCACGTGGGGGGAGGGTGGCTGGCTTGCAGCACATGTGGGGGGAGGGTGGCTGGCTTGCAGCACATGTGGGGGGAGGGTGGCAAGCCAGCCACCCTCCCCCCACATGTGCTGCAAGCCAGCCACCCTCCCCCCACATGTGCTGCAAGCCAGCCACCCTCCCCCCACATGTGCTGCAAGCCAGCCACCCTCCCCCCACGTGGGGGGAGGGTGGCTTGCAGCACATGGAGGGATAGGTGGTGTGGCGATGGAGAAGGGGCAGCCGATGAAGGAGGCGGCGGCGGCGGCCGCCGATCGGGAGCAGCAGCGGCTGAAAAAGGTGGGTGCGACGGCGGCGGGGACAGTGGCGAGCATGGCGGCGGGGACGGCGGTGGATCGGGAGCGGCGGCGGGGACGGCGGTGGATCGGGAGCGGCGGCGGAGACGGCGGTGCAGCGGGAGCATGGCGGCGGGGACGGCGGTGCAGCGGGAGCATGGTGGCGGGGACGGCGGTGCAGCGGGAGCATGGCGGCGGGGACGGCGGTGCAGCGGGAGCATGGCGGCGGGGACGGCGGTGGATCGGGAGCGGCGGCGGCGACAGCGGTGCAGCGGGAGCATGGCGGCGGGGACGGCGGTGGATCGGGAGCGGCGGCGGAGACAGCGGTGCAGCGGGAGCATGGCGGAGGGGACAGCGGTGAAGCGGCAGCAGCGGCGGGGCGATCGGAGACAGCGGCAGCAGCGGCGGGGCGATCGGAGACAGCGGCGTGGACAGCGGTGAAGCGGGAGCAGCGGCGGGGCGATCGGAGACAGCGGCGGTGAAGCAGGAGCAGCGGCGGGGCGATCGGAGACAGCGGCGGGGACAGCGGTGAAGCGGGAGCAGCGGCGGGGCGATCGGGGACAGGGGCGGGCGGCGGGGACAACAACTTAACGCTCTCCTCGGCTTCCAGGGACGGTCACAGGCCGCAGATCCACATTGATTGGAGAGAGCGGTCACAAGACCGGTCTCTCCAATCAGAGCTGGGGGCGGGTGAAGCATCGATCACCCAGCTCCAGCCAATGGCCAGTGCTACAGCAGCACTGATCAGGGCTGGATTTCAATGTTTCAGCCATTTTCAATGGCTGGAACATTACAGTGGCTGTAATTGGCTGAGCGGCGTTCGTCAGCCAATCACAGCCTCTGTAGGTTCGGGGAGGAGGCACCACCCCTCCTGAGGTCAGGCAGAGGTCCCCTCCTTCCCGAATCCACCGTTTAAGTAAATAAATTTCACTCCCCGGGGCTCCGGGACCGCGATTTCGCCAGGACGTACTGAGTACGTCATGGGTCGTTTAGCACCATGTGACCATGACGTACTCAGTACGTCCAAGGTCGTTAAGGGGTTAAGGAGTTAATGCTTCAAAACAGAAGTTAGAAAAAAAATCTCCCAGTATTTCTAGAGCAACATTTTATGGACTATACTGAAATAGAAGGACATGGGAGGGTCATGGGGAACTTGCAAAGCATCTATTTTGTATGGAGAAAATGTAGAGTTACCAGTCAGGTTTAGGTACAAGATTTTACTATTTGCTCCTCACACCTAAGCCCTTAAATGTTGGCATTATACTAAGTTTACTGATAAATGTTATAGACTGTAATAAAATTAAATAAATGAGGAGTTAAACAAGTGTGATCAGTTACACAACTTCATGCATAGTTATTACAAAGTAGAAAAAAGTCCTATGTCTTTTGCCAGTGCGCTCCAGCAGGTCAGACTGTACTTTAGAAAGGAGCGCCGTACATTGTACAACACATCATCTGCAATAGCGGCGTGTTCTCTATGTAATAAAAACATGACTTTTCTGGGTACAGCAAATAGATATCGGCAAAGCTCTTGGTAGAGAAACCAAATAAAAAAAGAGGCAGTAATAACATTTTTAATAAAACTTTTCAAAGATAGCAATATTTCTTTCTTGTAGAAGTTAAACTTAGTAAATTGAAATAAAGACCAATAGTGCTTTCTGTTTTCATTTATTTCTTTTTTTTCCATTTCCTCCATTTTCGTTAAATTATGTAATTATAAAGTGGTTTATTGGAGAAAGTTTTTTTTCCCAGGACGCCAACAGATATTTTCTAAAGGGGATACTGGGAATGCCTGTCGTGAAAGTAGGATATTGTGCATGCAATCTACTTCAGCTGCCCTTTGGATTACTTATGTTTTTTAAACCTTGTTACTGGTTCACACTTTAGGGTTAAATTAAAGCAGCACTCCAGCACTTTTTTGTTAAATTTACAGCTGGGGTGATGCTTTAAATTTTAGTCCCCTGCCCCTGGTCCAATACTCACCCTCCGGTGTCTTCATGACACTATCGTGCGCCCATAACTTCTGACTGGCCGGAGGACAGTTTGGTTCTCTGCCCACATACAACCAGCCACAAACACAACACTTCCAGGGAAGGGAAAGCGTTTTTTTCTGAACACACTACATTTGAAAACATTGTCTTTACCTCCTGTGAGAGCAATCCAGAGACTGCATGTGGTTCACACTGGACCGAGCACCAAGGAAACCCAAGCACTCTAATGCTTGATTGAGTAGTTAGCAAACGTACAGTATCCGAACTCCGACACTGATTTTTTTTTAAATTCGCTCATCTCTAGTCACAAGTCAAACCCTATCTGACCTGTGAAACTGAAACATGTCTCTTGCCATAAGGACTAACTCCACCCATTATGGGCAAGTCCCACACTTAACTATTGCTTGCCCTGCAGTCAGTTGCTGAGCAAACTTCCTGTCTTATCAACATCCTATATATAATAACTTATATCCTACTTAAAATTCCTATGCATCTTATCCTACAGTGCGAACACATACCCTTACAGTGTACTTATTTAAACACATACTTGTAGCTCCCTGGTACTAAGAATATAAAGTGTTACGGGGAAGCGTGCCAAGATGGTATAGAGACAGCTTCTGTCAGTCAAGGTCCACTGCGCGGTGTAGGGGACCGCTGCTACGGTTGAAGAGTGAGCGGGTTACTGCTGACGATCGTTTGCTACGTCACAGGTGATCTGTGTACACCGGCTCGCCCTAACCCGTGAGGGTTGTATGGAATGGGGCTCACAGGTCGGTGTACTTGTTGAACGAAGAAGCACAGTGGTGCCCACGCACGTGTACCCAAACGGAAGTCACAGAAACGTGGCACGAGGGTAGCACAGCGGTGCCCAAGCACGTGTGCTTCAACAATAAGGTGAGTCCGGAGGAGTCCCGAGGAGCTCACCAAGGGTAGGAACACGGCCTACAAACAAGGTGCTGCCTGCGCAGTAAGGACAAAGTCCACAAGTAGAAAGATGCCTGAACAGTGGCGTAGCAACACGCTGCCAGACATCTAACAATAGAGAACGGTCGCGTGCCGCCATATTGGCAAGCAGAGCTTTTAAGAAGGCGCAGCTCCACCCAAAGGCGGCTGCGAGGCAGTGACGATGGACTTGGCCCAATCAGGGTCCACGACGTCCCAGCCCAGCCAGTCAGGGTTCACCACGTCATCAGCCTCACTGGTGTCAAAGCAATCGGCTTGCGGCGTGTCATCAAGCCGTGTGACGTTAGTGGGCGAATCAACACATGCCACGTGGTGCACATGCGCATCTTCCCACCTCTGGGACATAGAGGCGGGACCCGTAGTTCACAATGTGCAGGGATAACGAAACTCTTGCTGCTACCCTGAGCAGCTATCCTGTGCACATTGCGTAGTCTCCTAGACCTTTGGCACTGCTGAGCAGGAGGGCTCATGGCAGGCAAGCAAGGAATGGGAGACCACATCATTCCTTGCAACAGGGGAGCCATGAGGTATAACATTGCTTAGTCTCCTAGACCATCAGCACTGCTGAGCTGGAGGGCTCGTGGCAGGCAAGGAATGGGAGACCACATCATTCCTTGCAACAGGGGAGCCACGAGGTGTAACATTGCTTAGTATCCTAGACCTTCGGCACTGCTGAGCAGGAGGGCTCATGGCAGGCAAGGAATGGGAGACCACCTCATTCCTTGCAACAGGGGAGCCACGAGGTGTAACAATAAAGGCTGATGATTTATCACATAGTTGAAGGACGAAAATATAGTCAAAATTCTTAGTGAAGGGGTGTTGCCTGGCAATCTGGGGACTGATCTCGGACAATGCATTTTGGAAGCACAGGTTGGTGCACCAGAGTGCTTGCCACCTAGCAAGCTGTTTATACTGTCCTCATTTTGTGCTGATCTTATCAAAGTGCACAACTCTGTGTTTGACAGACATCCTCGTTCCTCTGCCACCTGGAGAACCGTGTCCAGGTCCTTTTGATGGTGGGGTGCTTAAAAGGATGTTGTTGAGTATGCTGTAAATGCAGAGTTTGTTCTAGGTATAAGGCCTCTCACCATTCCACAGCATGGTTTTTTAATTAATGAGGTTCCATCTGAACCTTAGACACATTTGTCCATGGATTTTGCCATGGATTTGCCTAATTCTGGTGGTAATACTGTACTATGCGTGGTGGTAGCCCATTTCAGCAAGATGATTTACTTGGTTCCTCTACTAAAATTGCCTAAGGCTAAGAGTTTTGTATCAATGAATTCACTGCACTCAATTCTTATATTGCAAATGTGAACAAAATTTTATTAAAGAAATATGGTAGAGCAAAAACATCCAACGACGTTTCGACCCCCCTGGGTCTTAGTCAAGTAGCTAGGGGAAAGATACAAAATAAATAATCAAATACAAAGAAAGTATATACAATAATTCCAAATATATACATTATAAACAGAATATGTACAAAATATATATACATTATATAACAGATCAAGACATCAAGTCCTGGAACGTGATGATATGTAAGTTTTGGATAGGCTACTATAGCAAGGCTATATAGGATAGTATTATATATTTATAAATTTAAAAGAATGCAAGCATAATGTTTATAAGCCAAGTAATCATAGACTAGGCACAGTTACTAATGAAAACAATTTTTTAAAAATAAATATTATAATGATAATTCATAGAACAAACAGGAGAAATGTACATGATTGTAAAGTACTCCGGCAAAAAGTTCCCTGTCTGATGGTGTGCACTGTGGCACTGAAGCAAATGAAAAAGGTGCCTGATGAGATAGAACATAATAAATAGATGCAGTGTAAAGGAGATAAGGAAATACAGCTTAAAACGAATGGTATATATAGTTACCTTGAGGATATGTATGGTATGCAAGCGCAGCTGCGCCGTTGCTATAGAGTTCTCGTGTCCTAAGGTAAAAGCCGAGGAGGGGGAGTATATAACTAAGAGTGACTAGATGGGCAGCCAATCAGGAGTTAGGATCGTGTGGGCTCGGCACATGCCATGTGATCGAGTGTCAGAATAGAGGACGTGGCAACTAGAACATTGTACCAGTGACGCATGCTCAGTGGGACTATATGGACTCAGATGTAAAAGCATGTGGAGGATCCATGAGGAGCGACAGCGCACGCGTAGTAAAACTGCGTAGAGCGAGCCGTCAAGTTGCGTATATAGCGTAAAGTGTATGGAGCATCCGTGATAAATTAAACGCGCTGGTGTATGGAGTCTAAATGAAGCGAGAGAGCATGCGCAGTACATGGTGTAGATACGTAGAAAAGGGAACATAGAGCTACGTGTTTAACGTAATGTACATAGAGCATGCGTGGTAGAGAAAATTAAGTCCTTATTTTTCTCTACCACGCGTGCCCTACGTACATTACGTTAAACACGTAGCTCTACGTTCCCTTTTCTACGTATCTACACCATGCACTGCGCATGCTCTCTGCCTTCATTTAGACTCCATATGCCAGTGCGTTTGAATTATCACGGATGCTCCATACACTTTACGCTATATACGCAACTTAATGGCTCACTCTACACAGTTTTACTACGCGTGCGCTGTCGCTCCTCATGGATCTTCCATATGCTTTAACATCTGAGTCCACACAGTCCCACTGCGCATGCGTCATTGGTACTATGTTCTAGTTGCCACTTCCTCTATTCTGACGCTCGATCACATGGCATGTGCCGAGCCCACACGATCCTAACTCCTGATTGGCTGCCCATCTAGTCACTCTTAGTTATATACTCCCCCTCCTCGGCATTTTACCTTAGGACACGAGAACTCTATAGCAACGGCGTGGCTGCGCTTGCATACCATACATATCCTCAAGGTAACTATATATACCATTCTATTTAAGCTGTATTTCCTTATCCCCTTTACACTGCATCTATTTATTATGTTCTATCTCATCAGGCACCTTTTTCATTTGCTTCAGTGCCACAGTGCACACCATTCTTCACCCTACAGTCACCCATCAGACAGGTAACTTTTTGCCGGAGTACTTTACAATCGTGTACATTTCTCCTGTTTGTTCTATGAATTATCATTATAATATTTATTTTTAAAAAATTGTTTTTATTCGTAACTGTGCCTAGTCTATGATTACTTGGATTATAAACATTATGCTTGCATTCTTTTAAATTTATAAATATATAATACTATCCTATATAGCCTTGCTATTGTAGCCTATCCAAAACTTACATATCATAATGTTCCAGGACTTGATGTCTTGATCTGTTATATAATTTGTATATATTTTGTACATATTCTGTTTATAATGTATATATTAGGAATTATTGTATATACTTTCTTTGTATTTGATTATATATTTTGTATCTTTCACCTAGCGACTTGACTAAGACCCAGGGGGGTCGAAACGTCGTTGGATGTTTTTGCTCTACCACATTTCTTTAATAAAATTTTGTTCACGTTTGCAATCTAAGAATTGAGTGCAGTGAATTCATTGATACATGACTTCAGGGTATTGCCCTCTTTTCACTTGCACCATCATCAATTTAGTCTGAGTGCAGACCATTGTATTTATTATTAAGGCTAAGGGGTACTTTACACGTTGAGACATTGCTAACAATTGCTAGCGATGTCCAGCGCGATAGCACCCGCCCCCGTCGCACATGCTATATGTGGTGATTGCTGCCTTAGCGAACATTATCGCTACGGCAGCTTCACACACACATACCTGCTCGGCGATATCGCTGTGACTGCCGAACAATCCCTTCTTCAAGGCGGAGGTGCGTTCGGCGTCACAGCGATGTCACCGCAACGTCAGTAATTGGCCGGCCAATAGAAGCGGAGGGGTGGAGATGAGCGGGACATAACATCCCGCCCACCTTCTCCCTTCCGCATTGCCGGTGGGACGCAGGTAAGGAGATGTTTGTCACTCCTGCGGGTTTACACATAGCGATGTGTGGAGCTGCAGGAACGACAAACAACATCGTACATGCGGTCGAACCGACATTATGGAAATGAACGACGTTACACAGATCAGGGATATTGTATGCTTCTGTGGTCGTTCATCGTCGCACCTAGGATTTACACATTGCGATGTCGCTACCAGCACCGGATGTGTGTCACTAACGATGTGACACCGACGATATATCGGTAGCGATGTGGCAACGTGTAACGCCCCCCTAAGAGTTTAGCGTCGTTGTTTATCTCTCACATCGTTGAGTTACATGGTGTTCCTAAAACCATTATTTCCAATAGAGGGGTTCAATTTATGGCTAGCTTTTGGCGCAGCTTTTGCTTCAGGTTATGAATTAAGCCTTTATTCTCCTTAGGTTATCATCCCAAGTCAGATGGTCAGGCAGAGAGCTTGAACCAAGAATTAGAACAATATTTAATATGTTTTGTTTCACTAGGGACTGCAGGGTCCGAATCGCTAGTATGTACAGGAAACAACTGGGTCAATAGCAATTTTTCAGTTTTTACCTATCCCTCCCATATAAGTTGATTACACTATTATAATAGTATGCGTGTCAGCACACAGCTGACAGGAGATTTGGGATCCAGACTGGACTACTGAACCAGAACATGTGCAGGTTATTGCAGGGGGCCCCTTTGGGGATGGGTACATTGGGCAATTGCTCACTTTGCCCCCCCAGTACCAGTCCTGCTCGCTCCCTTCCTCTAGCCATCACATGACCGCTGGGCCAGCAAAAGGAAGTGCCATTAACACTTGTTCAGCACTGAGTATACAGCAACTGGAAAGTCAGAGATGTCTGTCCTTTCCCTATGGGGAACTCTGCTGTGTTTGACAGTTCCCTGCTCCCACAGCTGTACAATTGTGTGTAGCTATTCTACAATACAGTGATGTATTAGAACATAATGGCAGAATACAATGCAGTCTACAAGTGGTTAGGTTGATCTTTAAACCATGGTGGTCTACCTTACAACTTACAGGAATAAAAGCATTTGTTAATGTCGTATTACTAGAAATCATCATCATTAGAGGTCTTGGGGAGTCCATACCACAACTGGTCATGGCTGTTTGGATTGCAGATGGAGGAGCTACACAATAATTAATTAGCTTTTATTTTTAAATGATGAGGAGATACACAACGTTAGGCCTCAATCACACATCCGTGTTTAAACACATACGTGAAAAAATAGTAATGGTGTCATCAGTATTTTGGATTGTGTCCACCTTTACAATCACAGTGTCATCGGTGTTTTGGATTATGTGTCCACCATTACAATCACAGTGTCATCGTTATTTTGGATTATGTGTCTACCTTTACAATCACAGTGTCATTGGTGTTTTGGATTATGTGTCCACCTTTACAATCACAGTGTCATCGGTGTTTTGGATTATGTGTCCACCTTTACAATCACAGTGTTATCGGTGTTTTGGATCGTGTTTCTGTTTTTACCATCAGTCTGTCATCAGTGTTTTTCACTGATTGCTAAATAAATGAAATAAAACGAGTTAGTGGAGAGAACAGTTTAGGAGAGGAGTGGTAGAGGAGCACACTGACCGTGTCCGGGTGTGTGGCCCGGGCACTCAGCAAGGTTGGCAGACGGTGGTGACCGTCTGCAGGAGAGGCTAATTGGAGCAAACTGTATGGACCGTGGACGGGCCGTGGCCCGGCGGTACCCGATCGGGGAGTAAAGAGAAGCCAGCACCATCCGGCAGGGCCTACGGACCCCGACCAGGCTAGGAGTCGCCGATTGAAGGCAACAGCTCACACCGTAGAGGAAAACACAGTCACCGCCAAGGCTACAGTTCCCAGGGCCAGAGCCTGCGGGCAAAAGGGGCTCCCTCAGCATCCATCTAAGCTGGGGAGCGGGTTACTGGTGGGAGGCCATTGGAACCGTAAACACAACACAGGTGCAGGGAAAGGCAGTCACCATCAACCTGCAGGGAGGAGAACAACCGCAGCCGCCTGTGGGACCCGTCCATCCAGCCGTTTGTTTGACCAGAGACTCTGTGTGGATTACTGGCTGAGTGAGTACCACCGTGCCGTGCGGCACAGCGCTGCCCCTGCGACCCTGCACCTCACCAGGCCCCGTAACCCGCCTGTCATCCCCAAACCCTCACCGGGCCCCGGGACAACCAACCCCCTACCCACAACCAACCCCCTACCCACGGAGGGGAGAACCAACATCCAAGCTGCTCCCTGTCATCGCTCCCGGGATTCCCGTCCAGAGCAGCGGTGGTGTCCCAACTTCACCACAACCGTGGGTGGCATCACGGACAATAAATCCCCCAAACCATTCCCCTTTTCACTCACAGGCGAGGAACGCCGCTCGAGTCCCCGGGATCCGGCCTACCGCTTGAGCCACCACCGAGCAGCAGCAGCCGGACCCGAGCAGTGGGTGAGCGCAGCGTCCCCTCCTCCGCCCGCGACATATCTATGAAGAATAAACGGATACAACATGTACAACATGACATTTGAATGAGGCCTTAGACAGATCATTTTAATGTTAGGGGTGATTGGCATTTAAAGTTGATGGACTTAAATAAAATTAAAACTGAAAAGGAAGACCATGGAATTTAAACCTGACGCTTATCCAAGCCTTGTAAAGTTTTAGTGAAGTTCTATAAATATAATGACACAGAAATACTATATTCTGTTCTTAAAAACGCGAAAAACAAAGAGAAGGCATGTTCCATAGAATCAATAGAAGCAGATTTGAAAACCACACATCAGAAGTGTATCAGAACACAGCGATGCAAGGTTTCAGTAAAGCAACAAATTCAAACAATATTAATCACAAGAGGCAAGATAACATCACACACACATCAAATAGTGAAATCTGCCAAATAGAAACCTCTTTCAGTACATAAAATACAAAATATGCTAACGGCAAGTAGCACCAAAGGTATTACTCTAAACACCTAGGTGTGCTCAGTCAGTGATTGCCTTGCTTGTTTTCTATGAGTCCTTGAATAGTTAGGCTAGTACTTAGTCAATATTAACCCCCTTTATGACAGGGCATATTTTTTGTATTTGTGCTTCCATTTTATTCTCCCCCTCCTTTTTTTAAGATTCATAAGTCAACATATGAGAGCTTCTTTTTTTTTTTTGCAAGATGAGTTGCAGTGTGGAAGCACAGTGGATCAATGATAACACTGCTGGGGTCCTGGGTTAAAATCTCACTAAGGACCATATCTTGCTCTAATCACTGCTGTTTAACCATTTAGATGCCCCTGTAAATCAGTGGAATGATGATTTCGAAGCTCAAGTTGGTTACTATGGCAGCCAAGAGACTGTTGAAGGCCCCTACTGTTGCCATCCTGGGATTCCTGTTAAGGCCAGCCAAAGGCATTTAAGTCTATAGAATATTTGATCAAAAGTTAGCATGTTCAAGTCTCCTAAGCCTCCGTAAAAACTCCATTAGAAATGATCAAAACATGTACTTCAGTCACTGCTTAGAACATAGTGAGTGGTGACTGCCAGCTGGCTCAGTAGTGAATCAATGTATAGCTGGCTGTCAGTTAGTGTCGAGGTGTGGTTATGTAGGAGGTGGTCAACTTATCCCACTCCTACAATGTATATAATGTTTATTAAAGTCATGGCTAGGCGCTGATGCTGGAAAGTATGGCTAGCGATGTAGCAGACCTGAAGCAGTGCAGCGGTCAGTGTCCACTAGCGAGAGGCAGTCTAAAGTGTCTTATTGAATATCGTGTTTTACTGTATAAAGAGTATAGTATAATCTGTCATGTGTGACTAATGTGGTAACCGTGGGATGTTAAGTAGAAATGTTAGTAGATAGTTATTAGAGTAGGAAACATTTTAGCATGTACAATGTAACAGATACATCCTGGTTGCTGAGGGAACTAAACCCAGAAGGAAAGGAGTGTGAGAGACCAGAGGGTTGGTTAGTGAGACAGGCCAGAAGAGAGTTAGTTCTGCCAAGTGTTGCTGAAGCAAGGACAAGCTCTGTATCAGAGTCCGTCACAGAAATAGGTATCCTCCATATGGTCCGGAGCTTATAGCTCACTTCGAGACGGGCTTAGAAGAGTCCTGGAACCAGTTGGGGAAAAGTGTACTGCTGGCGAGCCTATATACAGATTGATAGACTAGAAGCCGTCCAATGTAGTGGAGCAGACCACTGAAGAGACAATAAACGGGGAAAAGCAGAACTTCAGACTGGTCTGCTGGAAGGCTAATACCCAGGGTGAGGGCTAGACAGGAAAATACCCTAAAGAATAGCATCAGCAGAACAGGAATGCATGGCCATGTCTGCCCAGAAGATTGTAAGGCAAATAAACCAGTTGTTTTGTAAAGAGACTCCTCATGTGATGTGTTGCCCTGCTACGTCTACGACGGTCACCGGCTGTGGGGAGGTGAAAGCACCCCTGAACACTCAAATAAGTGTTGCTCCGCCCATCCGGGACAGAATACACTTGCAGGTTCAGTAGAGTGAAGTAGAGTGGAGCCCCCTTGGCCAAGCGCTGGATCCCCGCTACAGTTATTAGTGTATCGAGGGGTGACTGAAAAAAGGCCGACAGCGCCTCTATGACTTAAGCAAGAGGCTGCCAGGAAGAATAAAGTTAATTTCCTCCTGGCATTTAAGTGCAGCCACTAGTCCAGTGATGGCGAACCTATGGCACGCGTGCCACCAGGGGCACGCAGAGCCCATTCTGCTGGCACGCGCTGTGTTCTCATTCTGCCGCTTTGATCTGCTGGTGCGGTGGCGCCGGCAGATCAAAGCTGTGTTGGAGCGGAGGAGATATTTCTCCTCACTCTGACACTCCTCCTACCCCGGCTGCAGGTGTGTTGCCTAGGAGACGGAGGAGTGTCAGTGAGCGTCGCCGGCGTAATGAGGTATTCTGGCCGCGTGGGAACTGAGGACCCAGCGGCGCGCAGCGGGGGAGCAGGAAGGTGAGTTGTATATTGTGTTTTGGTTTTTTTTTATAACTCGTGTGCGGCTGTGCCAAGGTGGGGATGTGGGGGCCAGTGCCAGCGCCAGCATGGGGTGGGGGAGAACACACATGACAGCATGGGGGCGGGGGGGAAACACATGTCAGCATGGGGTGGGGAAGAAACACACATGCCAGCATGGGGTGGAGGAGAAACACACATGCCAGCATAGGGTGGGGGAGAAACACACATGCCAGCATGGGGGATGGGGGAAACACACATGTCAACATGGGGTGGGAGAGAAACACACATGCCAGCATGGGGTGGCGGAGAAATACACATGCCAGCAAGGGGTGGGGGAGAAACACACATGCCAGCATGGGGGGTGGGGGGGACACACATGCCAGCATGGGGAGGGGGAGAAACACACATGCCAGCATGGGGTGGGGGAGAAACACACATGCCAGCATGGGGGGGGGGAACACACATGCCAGCATGGGGTGGGTGAGAAACACACATACCAGCATGGGGGGGTGGGGACACACATGCCAGCATGGGAGGAAACATACATGCCAGGATGGGGAAACATGCATGCCAGGATGGAGAAAACATGCATGCCAGGATGGAGGAAACATGCATGGCAGGATGGGGAAACATACATGCCAAGATGAAGGAAACATGCATGGCAGGGTGGGGAAAACATGCATGCCAGGATGGGGAAACATGCATGCCAGGATGGGCAAAACATACATGCCAAGATGGAGGAAACATGCATGCTAGGATGGAGGAAACATACATGCCAGGATGGAGGAAACATGCATGCTAGGATGGAGGAAACATGCCACGATAGGGTACATTTACCAAGAAGGGGAACATGCCAGGAAGGTGGACATTTAACAGGATGGGGGTACATGCTAGGAAGGGGGACATTTACCTGGATGGGGATACATTTACCTGGATGGGGGTAAATTAACCAGGATTGGGAACATTTACCAAGATGGAGGACATTTACCAGGAATGGGGTACATGCCGGGATGGGGGAACATTTACAAGGATGATCAATATGTCTGGATGGGGTACATTTACCAGCATGGAGGAACATGCCAGAATGGGGTACATTTACCAGGATGGAGGACATTTACCAGGATGAGGTATATTTACCAGGATGGGGCCATGATGGGGACAAATATACCAGAATGTAGGAAATATATATCAGGATGGGGGACATGTTTACCAGGAAGTGGACCAGGAAGGGGGACATAACTACTAGAGATGAGCGAACCGGTCCCGGTTCGGCTCGAGGTCGGTTCGCCGAACGGAGGTCCCGTTCGAGTTCGGCTCGTCGAACGTTCGACGAACCGAACTCGAGCCAATAGGAAACAATGGCAGGCAATCACAAACACAGAAAAACACCTAGAAAACACCCTCAAAGGTGTCCAAAAGGTGACAAACAACTCACAACACAACACAAACACATGGGAAAGTGACAAGGACATATACTTATGCAAAAACAAAAGAGCTGGACAAAGAAAAAAAGAAGGAGACACAGATATAGGCATGGCACGCCCTTCTAAAGTCATGTAAAACACCGCAAGGTGACTCCAAGCGTAGTCTCCCTTTTTTTCCAAAAATTGTGCCCCACACACACCCACCCATTCAGTGGCAGCACTTGTGCCCTAGTTGTACACTCCACAGCTAGATTTGCATCAAGCACATTCAAAAATACGCCATAATTAACCGTCCCCAGGATGACACCGGGGTAGGTAGCAAAGTCTTTCCTGATCCCAGCTCTGTTCATCTTGGCTTCTTTTAAAAACAATGTAAGCAAGGGTTACTCCAAGCGGAGTCTCCCTTTTTTCCAAAAATTGTGCCCCACACACACCCACCCCTTCAGTGGCAGCACTTGTGCCCTAGTTGTACACTTCACAGCTAGATTTGCATCAAGCACATTCAAAAATACGCCATAATTAACCGTCCCCAGGATGACACCGGGGTAGGTAGCAAAGTCTTTCCTGATACCAGCTCTGTTCATCTTGGCTTCTTTTAAAAACAATGTAAGCAAGGGTTACTCCAAGCGTAGTCTCCCTTTTTTTCCAAAAATTGTGCCCCACACACACCCACCCATTCAGTGGCAGCACT
Organism: Anomaloglossus baeobatrachus; assembly: GCF_048569485.1. Taxonomy (NCBI): domain Eukaryota; kingdom Metazoa; phylum Chordata; class Amphibia; order Anura; family Aromobatidae; genus Anomaloglossus; species Anomaloglossus baeobatrachus. The sequence continues at coordinate 161,856,124 of NC_134358.1, read as the reverse complement.
TGTGCCCCAGTTGTACACTTCACAGCTAGATTTGCATCAAGCACATTCAAAAATACGCCATAATTAACCGTCCCCAGCATGACACCGGGGTAGGTAGATAAAGTCTTTGCTGAACCATGACTTGTTCATCTTGGCTTCTTTTAAAAACAATGTAAGCAAGGGTTACTCCAAGCGGAGTCTCCCTTTTTTCCAAAAATTGTGCCCCACACCCACCCACCCCTTCAGTGGCAGCACTTGTGCCCTAGTTGTACACTTCACAGCTAGATTTGCATCAAGCACATTCAAAAATACGCCATAATTAACCGTCCCCAGGATGACACCGGGGTAGGTAGCAAAGTCTTTCCTGATCCCAGCTCTGTTCATCTTGGCTTCTTTTAAAAACAATGTAAGCAAGGGTTACTCCAAGCGGAGTCTCCCTTTTTTCCAAAAATTGTGGCCTACACACACCCACCCCTTCAGTGGCAGCACTTGTGCCCTAGTTGTACACTTCACAGCTAGATTTGCATCAAGCACATTCAAAAATACGCCATAATTAACCGTCCCCAGGATGACACCGGGGTAGGTAGCAAAGTCTTTCCTGATCCCAGCTCTGTTCATCTTGGCTTCTTTTAAAAACAATGTAAGCAAGGGTTACTCCAAGCGGAGTCTCCCTTTTTTCCAAAAATTGTGGCCTACACACACCCACCCCTTCAGTGGCAGCACTTGTGCCCTAGTTGTACACTTCACAGCTAGATTTGCATCAAGCACATTCAAAAATACGCCATAATTAACCGTCCCCAGGATGACACCGGGGTAGGTAGCAAAGTCTTTCCTGATACCAGCTCTGTTCATCTTGGCTTCTTTTAAAAACAATGTAAGCAAGGGTTACTCCAAGCGGAGTCTCCCTTTTTTTCCAAAAATTGTGCCCCACACACACCCACCCATTCAGTGGCAGCACTTGTGCCCTAGTTGTACACTTCACAGCTAGATTTGCATCAAGCACATTCAAAAATACGCCATAATTAACCGTCCCCAGCATGACACCGGGGTAGGTAGATAAAGTCTTTGCTGAACCATGACTTGTTCATCTTGGCTTCTTTTAAAAACAATGTAAGCAAGGGTTACTCCAAGCGGAGTCTCCCTTTTTTCCAAAAATTGTGCCCCACACACACCCACCCCTTCAGTGGCAGCACTTGTGCCCTAGTTGTACACTTCACAGCTAGATTTGCATCAAGCACATTCAAAAATACGCCATAATTAACCGTCCCCAGGATGACCCCGGGGTAGGTAGCAAAGTCTTTCCTGATCCCAGCTCTGTTCATCTTGGCTTCTTTTAAAAACAATGTAAGCAAGGGTTACTCCAAGCGGAGTCTCCCTTTTTTCCAAAAATTGTGCCCCACACACACCCACCCCTTCAGTGGCAGCACTTGTGCCCTAGTTGTACACTTCACAGCTAGATTTGCATCAAGCACATTTAAAAATACGCCATAATTAACCGTCCCCAGGATGACACAGGGGTTGTAAATTCCTTCTGGATCCATGACTTGTTCATTTTGATGAACGTCAGTCTGTCCACATTGTCACTGGACAGACGCGTGCGCTTATCTGTCAGCACACACCCAGCAGCACTGAAGACACGTTCAGAGACAACGCTGGCAGCTGGACATGACAAAATCTCCAAGGCGTAAGTTGCGAGCTCTGGCCATTTTTCTAGGTTTGAAGCCCAAAAGGAGCAAGGCTCCAGTTGCACAGTCATGGCATCGATGTTCATTTGGAGATACTCCTGTATCATCCTCTCCAGCCGTTGACTATGTGTCAGACTTGTTGTCTCTGGTGGCCTTGCAAAGGAGGGTCTAAAAGAATTATGAAAAGATTCCATAAAATTGCTGTTACCAGCACCAGATACGGTCCTACTGGTACGTGTAGACTGTTGAAGATGACGAGACCGTCCCATGTTTGTCAAGTTACAACTGGGAGATTCACTCCCTGCACCTGCACGGTTGTTTGGTGGAAAAGCGGATCTAAGATCGAGTAACAGCTTCTGCTGATACTCCTGCATACGTGCGTCCCTTTCTATGGCTGGAATTATGTCACAAAATTTGGACTTGTACCGGGGATCTAATAGTGTGGCAAGCCAGTAGTCATCATCACTTCTAATTTTGACAATACGAGGGTCATGTTGGAGGTAGTGCAACAAGAAGGCACTCATGTGTCTTGCGCAGCCATGCGGACCAAGTCCACGCTGTGTTTGTGGCATAGAGGTGCTAACCGTTCTTTCTTCCTCTGACATCTCCCCCCAACCTCTTTCAACTGAAATTTGACCAAGGTCTCCCTCATCTGCTGAGTCTTCCATGTCCATGGACAGTTCGTCCTCCATTTCTTCATGTCCTCCTGCACCTTCCTCAACATCTCGCCTGCTACCATGCGCCCTTGTTGATCCCTGTACCCCATGCTCCCATGCCTGGCGCCTTGGTGATGATGAACGTCTGGACCTTGGTGATGTTGTTGTGTCTTGCGCATATGAATCCTCCTGTAGTTCATCCCCTTCCTGTTGTCCCACCCCCTGACTCCGAATAGTGTTTAGCGTGTGTTCCAGCATGTAAATGACTGGAATCGTCATGCTGATAATGGCATTGTCAGCGCTAAACATATTCGTCGCCATGTAGAAACTGTGCAGAAGGGTGCATAGGTCCTTGATCTGAGACCACTCCATCAGGGTGATCTGACCCACCTCTGCATCTCGTTGGCCCAGGCTATACGTCATGACGTATTGCACCAGGGCACGGCGGTGCTGCCACAGTCGCTGTAACATGTGGAGAGTTGAATTCCAGCGTGTCGCCACATCGTATTTCAGGCGATGAACCGGCAGGCCGAAAGACTTCTGGAGCGATGCAAGTCGCTCAGCTGCGGCGCTTGAACGGCGGAAGTGAGCAGACAGTTTTCGTGCCCTGTTCAGAAGGCCATCTAGGCCGGGATACTGTGTTAAAAATTGCTGCACGACAAGGTTCAACACGTGAGCCATACAAGGTACGTGTGTCACCTTGCCCAGGCGAAGGGCCGCACCCAGGTTTGCAGCATTGTCGCACACGGCCTTACCAGGCTGCAGGTTGAGTGGAGACAACCATTTATTAAACTCGGACCGCAGAGCTGACCACAACTCCTCAGCTGTGTGACTCTTATTCCCAAGACATGTCAAGCTAAAGACCGCCTGATGCCGTTGCGCTCTGCTGCCAGCATAGTAATGAGGGGTGCGTGATTCCTTCTGCGCAGTGAGAACGCTGGTGGCCTGACCAGGCAGGCTTGGGGCGGAGGTGGAGGACCCAGATGAGGTGGAGGATGCAGAAGCAGTGGCGGAACTTGGACAGACAGAGGATTGACACACAAGTCGTGGGGACGGCAAGACTTGTGCAGCAGACCCTTCACCATCTATCACCATAGTTACCCAGTGCCCAGTCAGCGACATGTAACGTCCCTGTCCATGCTTACTGGTCCAAGTATCGGTGGTGAAATGCACCCGTTCACACACAGAGTTTCTCAAGGAAGCGGTGATGTTGTGTGCGACATGCTGGTGTAGCGCGGGCACACCTTTCTTAGAGAAGTAGTGGCGACTAGGCATCTGGTACTGGGGCACAGCGACAGACATAAGGTCTCTAAAATCCTGTGTGTCCACTAGGCGGAAAGGCAGCATTTCTGTAGCCAACAGCTTACAGAGGGATAGAGTCAACCTCTTAGCTTTGTCATGGGTCGCAGGAAATGGCCTTTTATTTGTCCACATCTGAGGGACAGAGATCTGGCTGCTGTGTGTAGACGGTGTTGAGTAGGGTGTCCCTGGAAAAATGCAGGTTTGTGAGGAAAGTGCAGGCGGAGACATGATGTTGCCTTCATCCAAAGTTGGTGCTATCGATGTCTGAGACAGCTGTACACACTCACTTGTTTCCCCTTCCAAAACAACTGACGACCTACCAAGCAAACTGCCTGTTGCGGTTACAGTGGTGGAAGTTGTGGGTGGAAAAACAGGTGTGACAGCTGTCCCCACAGTCCTAGAAGACGACGAGCGCGCGGATGCACTGGAAGGGGCAGGCGGTGGATGGTTCGCTCCGCTAGGCCGCATTACAGCACGGTGAGCTTCCCACCGGGCCATATGATATTTATTCATGTGACGATTCATGGAAGAAGTTGTCAAACTGCTGAGGTTTTGACCTCTACTAAGAGAACCATGACAAATTTTACAGATCACATAATTTGGGCGATCTTTTGCTATGTCAAAAAAGGACCAGGCTAGGCAAGGCTTAGAGGCCATGCGATCTGATGATCCACCCCGAATAATGCTCAGAGGCAGAGTGGTGGCTAAGGATGCAGTTGTAGACGTGCTACCAGTACTCTGACTCTGTCCAAGAAGGCGCAAGGTAACTTTGTCATCAGTTGCATCCTCCTCCACCACCTCTGTTGACCTCCTCGAGTGCCTGACTGTGGGTTGACAGTAGGTGGGATCTAGAACTTCATCATCAATTGTTGTGTTTGCACTCCCCTCCCCCTCTGACCGAACCTCTTCTTGCCCTGACCGAATATTTAAGTTGTCATCCCAATCGTGTATCTGAGTCTCATCTTCATCAGTATGTTCCTCATTGTCTATAACCACAGGTGTTACAGTTTGTGACAAAGGGTCAACATTATGCTCCGAAACTTGGTCCTCACGGCCTGAATCAGAGTCACAAAGGTTCTGGGCATCACTGCAGACCATTTCCTGTTCTGTACTCACTGTAGCTTGGGAGCAGACCTCTGATTCCCAGGCTATAGTGTGACTGAACAGCTCTGCAGACTCAGCCATCTCAGTTCCACCATACTGTGCAGGGCTGATGGAGACTTCAGAGCTGGGAGAAATCAAGTTTGATTGGGATGACAACTCAGAGGACTGGTGTTTTTTGGATGCGGTACTTGAAGTGGCTGAGAGGGCACTTGTTGGACCACTTGAGATCCATTCAAGCATTTTCCTTTTTTGCCCATCATCTACCTTTGTTCCTGTTGTTCGTGTCCGTAAAAAAGGGAGCACATCGGATTGTCCACGGTAAGTAGTAGACATCTTACTTTTGCTGGTAGATGGTCTATCTTCAGCAGATGATAATGGAGCTTTGCCACCTTCCCCACGGACAAAACCTTTTTTCCTTTTCCACCACGCCTCTTCCCCTTTCCACCAGCATCTGTCATTTTGCCACTCATGTTGATTGCGACAAGATTGTGGACTGAAAATGTGGTAGTAAAAATTGAGAGGTGGTGTAGATTGCAGTGGTGGTCTAGCTTTATTAACAGCAGAATAATAAAGAATAAATATCCCTGACAATGCAACTACGGCCCTTAAACTGGCAGCAAAAATTGCTAGTATAATGACTTAGTTATAATGAGTTGGAGTGTGCAATGCAGGCAGACGCGCTCTGCAAATGTCTTTGCACTAGTGGGACTATAGCAAAGTCCAATAGCCACGTATAGGATGCCACTAGGTACACTGAGTGTTTGCTAGTATAATGGCTTAGTTATAATGAGTTGGAGTGTGCAATGCAGGCAGACGCGCTCTGCAAATGTCTTTGCACTAGTGGGACTATAGCAAAGTCCAATAGCCACGTATAGGATGCCACTAGGTACACTGAGTGTTTGCTAGTATAATGGCTTAGTTATAATGAGTTGGAGTGTGCAATGCAGGCAGACGCGCTCTGCAAATGTCTTTGCACTAGTGGGACTATAGCAAAGTCCAATAGCCACGTATAGGATGCCACTAGGTACACTGAGTGTTTGCTAGTATAATGGCTTAGTTATAATGAGTTGGAGTGTGCAATGCAGGCAGACGCGCTCTGCAAATGTCTTTGCACTAGTGGGACTATAGCAAAGTCCAATAGCCACGTATAGGATGCCACTAGGTACACTGAGTGTTTGCTAGTATAATGGCTTAGTTATAATGAGTTGGAGTGTGCAATGCAGGCAGAGGCGCTCTGCAAATGTCTTTGCACTAGTGGGACTATAGCAAAGTCCAATAGCCACGTATAGGATGCCACTAGGTACACTGAGTGTTTGCTAGTATAATGGCTTAGTTATAATGAGTTGGAGTGTGCAATGCAGGCAGACGCGCTCTGCAAATGTCTTTGCACTAGTGGGACTATAGCAAAGTCCAATAGCCACGTATAGGATGCCACTAGGTACACTGAGTGTTTGCTAGTATAATGGTTTAGTTATAATGAGTTGGAGTGTGCAATGCAGGCAGAGGCGCTCTGCAAATGTCTTTGCACTAGTGGGACTATAGCAAAGTCCAATAGCCACGTATAGGATGCCACTAGGTACACTGAGTGTTTGCTAGTATAATGGCTTAGTTATAATGAGTTGGAGTGTGCAATGCAGGCAGACACGCTCTGCAAATGTCTTTGCACTAGTGGGACTATAGCAAAGTCCAATAGCCACGTATAGGATGCCACTAGGTACACTGAGTGTTTGCTAGTATAATGGCTTAGTTATAATGAGTTGGAGTGTGCAATGCAGGCAGAGGCGCTCTGCAAATGTCTTTGCACTAGTGGGACTATAGCAAAGTCCAATAGCCACGTATAGGATGCCACTAGGTACACTGAGTGTTTGCTAGTATAATGGCTTAGTTATAATGAGTTGGAGTGTGCAATGCAGGCAGACGCGCTCTGCAAATGTCTTTGCACTAGTGGGACTATAGCAAAGTCCAATAGCCACGTATAGGATGCCACTAGGTACACTGAGTGTTTGCTAGTATAATGGCTTAGTTATAATGAGTTGGAGTGTGCAATGCAGACAGACGCGCTCTGCAAATGTCTTTGCACTAGTGGGACTATAGCAAAGTCCAATAGCCACGTATAGGGTGCCACTAGGTACACTGAGTGTTTGCTAGTATAATGGCTTAGTTATAATGAGTTGGAGTGTGCAATGCAGGCAGACGCGCTCTGCAAATGTCTTTGCACTAGTGGGACTATAGCAAAGTCCAATAGCCACGTATAGGATGCCACTAGGTACACTGAGTGTTTGCTAGTATAATGGCTTAGTTATAATGAGTTGGAGTGTGCAATGCAGGCAGACGCGCTCTGCAAATGTCTTTGCACTAGTGGGACTATAGCAAAGTCCAATAGCCACGTATAGGATGCCACTAGGTACACTGAGTGTTTGCTAGTATAATGGCTTAGTTATAATGAGTTGGAGTGTGCAATGCAGGCAGACGCGCTCTGCAAATGTCTTTGCACTAGTGGGACTATAGCAAAGTCCAATAGCCACGTATAGGATGCCACTAGGTACACTGAGTGTTTGCTAGTATAATGGCTTAGTTATAATGAGTTGGAGTGTGCAATGCAGGCAGACGCGCTCTGCAAATGTCTTTGCACTAGTGGGACTATAGCAAAGTCCAATAGCCACGTATAGGATGCCACTAGGTACACTGAGTGTTTGCTAGTATAATGGCTTAGTTATAATGAGTTGGAGTGTGCAATGCAGGCAGAGGCGCTCTGCAAATGTCTTTGCACTAGTGGGACTATAGCAAAGTCCAATAGCCACGTATAGGATGCCACTAGGTACACTGAGTGTTTGCTAGTATAATGGCTTAGTTATAATGAGTTGGAGTGTGCAATGCAGGCAGACGCGCTCTGCAAATGTCTTTGCACTAGTGGGACTATAGCAAAGTCCAATAGCCACGTATAGGATGCCACTAGGTACACTGAGTGTTTCCTAGTATAATGGTTTAGTTATAATGAGTTGGAGTGTGCAATGCAGGCAGAGGCGCTCTGCAAATGTCTTTGCACTAGTGGGACTATAGCAAAGTCCAATAGCCACGTATAGGATGCCACTAGGTACACTGAGTGTTTGCTAGTATAATGGCTTAGTTATAATGAGTTGGAGTGTGCAATGCAGGCAGACACGCTCTGCAAATGTCTTTGCACTAGTGGGACTATAGCAAAGTCCAATAGCCACGTATAGGATGCCACTAGGTACACTGAGTGTTTGCTAGTATAATGGCTTAGTTATAATGAGTTGGAGTGTGCAATGCAGGCAGACGCGCTCTGCAAATGTCTTTGCACTAGTGGGACTATAGCAAAGTCCAATAGCCACGTATAGGATGCCACTAGGTACACTGAGTGTTTGCTAGTATAATGGCTTAGTTATAATGAGTTGGAGTGTGCAATGCAGGCAGACGCGCTCTGCAAATGTCTTTGCACTAGTGGGACTATAGGAAAGTCCAATAGCCACGTATAGGATGCCACTAGGTACACTGAGTGTTTGCTAGTATAATGGTTTAGTTATAATGAGTTGGAGTGTGCAATGCAGGCAGACGCGCTCTGCAAATGTCTTTGCACTAGTGGGACTATAGCAAAGTCCAATAGCCACGTATAGGATGCCACTAGGTACACTGAGTGTTTGCTAGTATAATGGTTTAGTTATAATGAGTTGGAGTGTGCAATGCAGGCAGACGCGCTCTGCAAATGTCTTTGCACTAGTTGGACTATAGCAAAGTCCAATAGCCACGTATAGGATGCCACTAGGTACACTGAGTGTTTGCTAGTATAATGGCTTAGTTATAATGAGTTGGAGTGTGCAGAGGACAGGAGGGTACAGTGCCAGGATTGTGGGGCTCTGGGTAGAGGAATGGAAGCCTGCCTTTCTATTCCCTCCTAATAGGGAAATGCAGGGAGGAAATCCCTGACCTTGGCTACACAGATGCTGTCGCTGTTTTCAGGACCTGTCACCTTAACTCTGACCCTGCCGGTTTGAGCCCTTAAAAGGACTGCTAGAAAGTGCTCTCCCTAAGCTGTCTAACGCTGTGTATGGAGCGCATACAGCTGTATCGGCAATAGGACTCAGGAGGACGGAGCTGCGACAGTGATGTCTGACACCAAAGACGCAGAAGAGATAATGGCGTCCTGGAGGAAAATGTCCGGTTTTATAATGCAGGGACATGTGACATGGACATCCTATCACACATGCCGTTGCTTCTCTGGCTAAAAGTCCACTTAGCTGTGTGTGTGTCTGGGATTGGCTGACATGCTGGCCCGCCCCACTACACGCGCGCTTAGGGAAGGAAGACAAGGAAAAAAAAAAAACAAATGGCGATTGCCATTATAGAAACAGCAGTGATCTGAAGGCGCTGTTCACGCACACTATACACTGAAATGTCATAATAGTGTGATTCACAGAGTGACTTACACTATTACAGCAGAAACCAAGCTAGGATTTAGCTGTTTTTTTGCTGCTAGAACCGTTCTCGAACGTTTCTAGAACTATCGAGCTTTTGCAAAAAGCTCGAGTTCTAGTTCGATCTAGAACAGGCCCCAAAATCACTCGAGCCTAGAACTGGAGAACCACGAACCACGAACCACCTCAACTCTAATAACTACACAATGAAAGGGGAGGGGAGCAACTTGTACGTCTTTATGGGATTTCAAGATGTTCAGACTTTGAAATGTAGATGTGGATTTAAGGGTGACATCTGATTGCATTGAATGCTAAAATCTCTGTCTAATATGCTGCAATTTTTTCCAGAAAGATCAATCCAACTGCTGTGTCTGGAAAGGGCTCAGCTTCAATGTGTGGTAAGCATGCATGAGTGTGATGCCCTCTGCTGAAGAGAAGACTGCAAAGGTAAGATTAAAATCAATAATTTACATTATAGGATTGGTTGGCACTTCGGAGAAAAAATTGGGTTTAGGGCACTCGGCCTGTAAGAGGTTCGGCCTGTAAGAGGTTCGGCCTGTAAAAGGTTCGCCATGACTGCACTAGTCAGTTTTGGAACACTATTATCTCATATCTGCTGGTTGATAGCATTTTGGGACATGACAGGTTTCCTTTAAAGCTAATCTGTTTCCAAATTTCACAATACATACTGAATGCATTACTAAATAGATTTCTTAGGTATGTCAGAATGATTGTATAACACTAATATTAAATTTAGCAGACAGAGCCTCCTACAGCAGACAGAGCTGTTGACTTGAGATGAGTGGACCTGTGGAAGTTCAGTTGGACTTTAGTTCAAAGTTCACCTTGGGACCCGGACTGGATCCAAACTTGACCGCAGACCCCGAAGCTCATATAAGTCAATAGGTACCCAAACTTTGGTGATGTAAAATGGTCATAGTAAGGGCTAGGGGACTGCAAAAGGAGGCAAAATGGGGTAAAAGCAGGACAATTGCCCTGCAAGCGAATGTGGATAGGAACTAAAAAAATATTATTTGGGGTTTCCCCTACTTTTGATAACCAGGGCAAGTAAAGCAGACAACTGCGGGCTTCAGCCTTCAGGGGTCTGCTTTACCTTGTCTGCTTATCAAAAATAAAGGGGATCCCTAGCAGTTTTTAAAAATTAATTTTTTAAATAATTTTAAACGCGCCATGGGGTCTCCCCTATTTTTGTTAACCTGCCAAGATAAAGCAGACAGCTGAGGGCTGGTATTATCAGGCTGGGAAGGCCCATGGTTATTTGGCCATTCCCAGCCTAAAACAGCCCACAGCCACCCCAGAAGTGGTGCATCACATTAGATGCTCCAATTCAATTCTGGTGCTTCGCCTCGGTTCTTCCCGGTTGCCCTGGTGTGGTGGCAATCAGGGTAAAACGTTTGGAATAGATATTAGCAGTGTAGTGTCTGCTGGCATCAAGCACTGGTAGTAATAGAGAGGTGTCTGTCAGACACTATCAATACTAACCCAGTAACACAAAAACAAAAAAGCACACACAGCTTAATATTTCACCAATTTATTTAAAAAAAAAAAGGCATGCATCCTCCGTAGTCCAAGGGATTCACTCTAGTCCATGGAATCCGATGTAGTCTACAAATGGAAACCTGAAAGTCATAAAAAGAGAAAACCAAAAACAAGATATTGTCCCTCGTTCACTAATTTATTACAAATCCAAGTTCTCAGGTCCGACGTAGTCCTGCATTTCCCACGGTATTCCTCTATTACCTACATCAAAGGCCACAGAGCCTTAGAACAAGGCCTCAGAACAAGGCTCCTTAGACTTTGAGCAGCAACCACTCCTGGCTCACACTGCGCACTGCGATACACGGTGACTGTGTTGATTGTTGATGTCAGGAACATCACCGTTCATCACTCTAATTGAAGTACCTGTTTATGTTGTAGAAACCTTGAAAGCAATTGCTTGATATACCTACTCCAAATGTTATATCATTAATTTTAATTTGAGTGAATCTGGAATTTCAGGAATTACACAGTTAACTTCTATTTACAATATATTAATGATTAGTTATATGCCATAGAATAAAGCAAGGTAATTTTCATACTATTAAGCTCAGCTGGAATTCATAGCTCTGCTTGATGCCTGCACAGAATCACCATGATAATGCAGTCAACACTAGTAGCGGTATAGACAATATGTGAATTAATGGTGCCTGCATACAGTATTATGCTAATTCTGTAATGACCCTTGAACCAAGTCTACTCCATAATTTAAAACAAGTCACTTTATTAAGCATCTACACAACTTAAGACTTTGCAATGAGTTGCGAGACATCTCATTTCCCTTAATAAAAGACTAAATCTTTGCTGGTTGAGGTTTTTAAAACAATATGTTATATTTTTAGTTTTTTGACTGATACATTTTGCAAAAAAAGTAACTATAGATGTAATGTATTAATTGTGGGTTCATTTGTATTAATCTCCTTTACCTTACTGTACAGTTAACCTCTTCTGTCTTGTCCACATATATTAGGTGTATTTGTATGCTGTAATTGAAATGTATTATTTCTCATTAATTTACTACATTATTATTTGTGTTGTTTTTTTTTTTTTTTACTATCCAATTGCCTCTTTTGGCCTTCATAATGCTACTTTTTATTTCATTTTTGGGGGGGCTTTTGAAAGCCATACCTTTTTTATCTTGTAGGATGGGATTGTTTTTTTGCTATAAGGAAAACTTGGAGCCCAGCGATATAGAACCATCTCACAATGAAAAAAAAAGATGTTTTCTCATTTATTTCATCTTGGTAAAAAACATATAGAGTAATTAGACACCATGGTGGCTTTTTTAAAATTCTTTAAATAAATAATTTTTAAAAACAGAGTGCGGTCCCCCTAATTTTGATACCCAGCCATGATAAAGCCTGACAGCTGGGGGCTGGCATTCTCCCTTTGGGGATGCCTATAGTTATTTGGGCACCCCAGCCTAAAAATAGCAGCCTACAGCCAGCTAGGATTGTCGCATCCATTAGATGGATGCGACAATTACCCCATTTGTTCGTAAAGGGGTAACAATGGAACCCAGACCCTGGTTCCTGGCACAAAGGGACAACCAAAAGACCACATAAAAAGAGTCTCGTATGAGAGAGGTTTAATATAAAGCTTTGCTCAGACTCATTACATGTAATTATACCTATGTGATATATATATAGTTGTGCTCAAAAGTTTACATACCCCAGCAGATTTTTTGCTTTCTTGGACTTTTTTCAGAGAATATGAATGATAATACAAAAAAGTTTTTTTCCACTCATGGTTAGTGGTTGGGTGAAGCCATTTATTGTCAAACTACTGTGTTTTCTCTTTTTAAATCATAATGACAAACAAAAACATTCAAATGACCCTGATCAAACATACCCCAGTTTTTAATACCATGTATTGCCCCCTCTAATATCAATGACAGCTTGAAATCTATTGTGGTAGTTGTAGTTGAAGCTCTTTATTTTCTCAGATGGTAAAGCTGCCCATTCTTCTTGGCAAAAAGCCTCCAGTTCCTGTAAATTCCTGGGCTTTCTTGCATGAACTGCGAGCTTGAGTTCTCCCCAGAGTGCCTCAATGATATTGAGGTCAGGAGACTGAGACAGCCATGCCAGAACCTTCACTTTGTTCTGCTGTAGCCAATAACAGGTCAACTTGGCCATGTGTTTTGGATCATTGTCATGTTGGAACATCTAAGTATGTCCCATGTGCAGCTTCAGGGCTGATGAGTGCAAATTTGCATCCAGTATTTGCTGATAATGTGCTGCATTCATCTTTCCTTCAACTTTGACCAAATTTCCTGTGCCTTTTTAGCTCACACATCCCTACATCATCATTGATCCACCTCCATGCTTTACAGTAGGAATGGTGTTCCTTTCATCATAGGCCTTGTTGACACCTCTCCAAATGCAATGTTTATAGTTGTGGCAAAAAAGTTTGATTTTGGTCTCATCACTCCAAATTACCTTGTTCCAAAAGTTTGGAGGCTTGTCTCTGTACTGTTTGGCGTATTGTAGGTGAGATACTTTATTTCATTTGCATAGTAATGGCTTTCTTCTGGCAACTTGATCATTCATCCAAAATTTTCTTCAAGTGTCTCCTTATTCTGCATCTTGAAACAGCCACACCGCTAATTTTCAGTGAGGCCTGTATTTCAGCTAATGTTATTTGTGGGTTCGTCTTTTCATCCTGAACAATATTCCTGGCCGAAATTTTTGTTGGTCTACCTGATTGTGGTTTGGTTTTTACGGAGCCCCTGATTTTTCATTTGTTAATCACAGTTTGAACACTGCTGACTAGCGTTATCAATTCCTTGGATATCTTTTTGTATCCCTTTCCTGTTTTATACAGTTCAACTATCTTTTCTCGTAGATCCATTGACAATTCATTTTGCTTTCCCCATGACTCCCAATCTAGAAACGTCAGTGGCTGGATGAAAGATACAACAGTCTGTCTGGATCTCAGAAACTTACTCAGCTTTTATGCACACACACACTGATTACAAGCAAACAGGTCACAGGTGAGGATGTTACCTTTATTAGCCTTTCAAACCCATTTGTGTCAGCTTCTATGCATGTTATCAGGCGAAAATCACCAGGGTATGTGATCTTTTGATCAGGTAAAAAACATTTTTGTTTAAAAGAACAGAAAGTCCTCAGTGGTTGATACCTTTTAATGGCTAACTGAAAAGATGGTAATAATTGCAAGCTTTCGAGACTACTCAGGTCTCTTCATCAGGCATGGTATAACACAAAATCTGAAGAGTCACATATTTATACACAACAGGACTTAGAATAGTGCAGTAAAAAAAACAAAAAAAAAAAACAAGTTATATGTAACAGAACTATCTCTATGGCAGGGGGGCAAACTGTTGTGGGGCCATAAATACTGCTGCAGTTCAACTAAAGACACTTCTGAAGAAACGCGCACAACTGGACAGCGACATATTTTTCTTATGAACTGCAGCAGTATTTATGGCCCCACAACAGTTTGCCCCCCTGCCATAGAGATAGTTCTGTTACATTTAACTTGTTTTTTTTTTGTTTTTTTTTTACTGCACTATTCTAAGTCCTGTTGTGTATAAATATGTGACTCTTCAGATTTTGTGTTATACTATGCCTGATGAAGAGACCTGAGTAGTCTCGAAAGCTTGCAATTATTATCATCTTTTCAGTTAGCCATTAAAAGGTATCAACCACTGAGGACTTTCTGTTCTTTTAAACAAAAATTTTTTTTATCTCTACTGGCTAACACGGTACAAAGATATATTTTACTTTTGATCAGGGTCATTTGGATGTTTTTGGTTGTCATTATGATTTAAAAAGAGAAAACACAGTAGTTTGACAATAAATGGCTTCACCCAACCACTAACCACGAGTGGAAAAATGTTTTTGTGTTATCATTCATATTCTTTGTAAAAAGGCCAAGAAAGCAAAAAATCTGGCGGGGTATGTAAAGTTTTGAGGACATCTGTATATATATATATATATATATATATATATATATATAAATATATATATATATATATATATATATATATTTGGGGAATAAAATCTAAATTTACAATAAGGCTATTACAAACAAAATATTGTATTGGTATTACCAGGGTCCTGCAGAGGCTCTGAAAGGAAAATAAGTAGAAATTTCGAATTGAGTTGGGAAACAAATGACACTCTTGCAATAAAAAAGATGACATCAAATGGTGAGCATATGAAAAGTCCTGCTGCTGCAATATAATCCCTACTTTACTGAAAATTAAAAACAAGATGTGATTTTGTAGGTCACTGAAAACTGTAACCTCGAGCAGTAAATTACAGAAACTGCACTGCTCCAGGACGCCTGGAACTAAAATGTTTCACCAAACATATTACTTGGGATGTCAGGTACCTCCTATACTGTGTGAAAATAAAAGGCTCTGACTAAAGGAGAAGTAGAATTTCACAAGGTGATGTGTTATATATTGAGGCAGACTGATTTTAATAAATCAGTACATTCTGTACTGTGCCACAGAACATATTTGTGATATATAAATTACTACCGCAAAATCACTCTTTCCTGCCAGATATAATATTTCAGTGATAGGCCCATAGTGTAACTCTATGGTATTGTATATAGAAGCACATGCCAACTCACGTCATATTTTGTAGGTATTGTATATAATCAATGTCTCATGGATGTACCACTCGGGTTAACATATCAACATATGCAATATGGGTTCATACTGTGGAGCTGTTATGAATTCTTTTTACCTCTATTAACATGAACATTCCATATGTAGGGGGGCATTCAAAGATTTTAGTAATTTATAACACGGTACAGTGTAGTCCTAGTGATATAACTTTGTTCATAGTTATAAAAACTCCTCTCCACCTGCTTTATTAAGGCATAAGCTTGTCATGGGAGGGGCACGCTGTTCACTCTGCAGGATTCCAATGCCCATTCATTAATTTGGGAAACATGTACCTTTAAATTTCTTCTCCTGTAACAAACTGTAATAACTTATTACTCAATTACAACTAGAGACTTCAAGTGGTTGCTTGATACTGATTTTTTTAAAGACATAGATGTTTTCAAAATATCAAATTGGTGCATACTCACCTTCCACCAACCCAGAGGACCCATCACAGACCGCTCTGGAGATCTGCACCTAACTGCTGCATCCAGTCACAGGCTTCAATGATCCTGTGACATGTGCTGGGTTTAGTCATTTCTTATAGGGCCCATACCTATCTGTGCTGGATTCACAGAGGTGACAGAAGGTGAGTATCTTTCCTTTTGTTATTTTAAAGACAACTATGGCTAGAAAAAAAAAAAAAAATCCGTGATAGACAACCCCTTTATCAAGTGTAGCACCTGCTGTGGAAGCTAAGTATAAAGTGCCGCACATATTCACCTCTACAGATATTGATTCTTTTGCTGCACTGCCTAGGACTAGACTTCCCAAGTGAACTTCCTACACGTCTGCACCAATATACTACAACCACCATCATCTTCCCCATGGCCTACATCCAAGCTGACCAATAGCACCATCCCCAGCAGTGAGAGACTTTGCAGCGGTGGCCTTCCCCATATAGCCGTATACTGCAAGTGGCATCACGAAAACCATTTTTTTTCATTTTTACTCTTCCCTTTTACAAAACCCCTTTTAAGTGACCCCCAGGGTCACAGAACCAGGCAACAGCCACCCAGTGAACTTTACCCGTTATATACTGCCCAAGACCGAGTACCCCAAAGCCCTGGGGCGCGTCACAGCATGTAATTTATTTCTGCGTTCTTGCAGCGTTTTTGAGCCCTTCTAGTCAATAGATTTGACTTAAAAGCGCATTGGGCAAAAACTCGATGCAATTTTGCCGCAGTGTGTTTTTGGTGCGCTTTCAGCGCATTTTTGATGCACTCAAGATTGATTCAAGATGCACTGGCAAAAAGATGCCACATGTGAATATAGCCTTATTGTTTTTGTTATATTAAGCACAGCAATGGTTACAGTAAGCATGCCACCATCTGTGCAACTGGGGCCCAACCTGGGACTGTAGTTTTTGCCATTTGGAAGTTTATTGTGATTGGATAGGAGTGTGCTTTCTGTGATTTAAAGTGGAAGCATCTCCCTTAACATTCAGGGGTTTTTGCAACTCACATGTTGTACCTTTATAGAATATTGAATAGCATTATTAGTTTGCTGTTCCTTGGTATTCCCCCTGCAATTGCCACCTTTTTTCTCCTTGTAAATAAACCTGTTAATTTGTTCAACCTCATATTTTGAGAGTGTGTACGGACCGTGGACAGGGGTATCCCTGAGTCGACCCATGGCAGAAGAGGAAGACCCTTATGCATTCCCCTAGAGCTCCAAGCAAGATTCGGGTGGAGGCAGTGTGCCATATTGAGATGAGAACTACCGGACACCCTGACCATGGAGGCGACTTAGGGTGCTTTCACATCAGTGTTTTTTTTAACTGCGGTACAAATGGATTTTTTGCCGCAAAGCCGAATCCTTTACAAATGCGTTGTCAGTTCAATGCATTTGCAATGGAATCGTGGCAATATGCGGTCACTTGCGGTTGCGTGTGGCACACACTGGATCTGTTGTTTTGCGGTATTTTACCGTGTTTCAAAAATGCTACTTTTTGTTTTTTTGACCTTAGTCGAAATACTGCATCTCACTGGATCCGTTAGATTGCGGCAGTACCTGCAATGTATTTCATTGGGCGCCGGATCCGGCTGTACCGGAAGTCGCCGGATCTTGATAGACGGGATCCTGTTTTCTGTACTGAGCATGCCCAGAAAGTAGCCTGGCATGGTCAGTACAGAAGTCTCTCTCTGTCTCAGACAGAAGACCAGGATCGTGGAGGGGTGATGAGAGGGAGTAATAAAGATTGAGTCCCTAAGTGTGTCTGTGTATTTATTTCTTATAAAGTATTTTTTCTCTGTGTGATGTCCTTTTTTTAACCCTTTACTGGAGATTCTTAATGCTGAGTCACACTTGGCCTGACAATAAGAATTTCGGGCTTTATACCAGCTGGTAAAACAAAGCTGGTATTAACCCCTTATTACCCAACAGGGCTGCTGGAAGAGTTGGCTACACCACCAGAAGATGGCGCTTCTATGAAAGCGCCATTTTCTGGGGCATCTGTGGACTGAAATTTGCCATAAAGCTTGGGCCACCCTGCCCTTCGGATTCCAATCCCCAGCTGCCTAGTTGTACCTGGCTGGACACAAAAATTGGGCAAAGCCCACGTTGTTTCTTTTAAATATTTTATGAAATTCATAAAATTAAAAAAATAAAGGCTTCCCTATATTTTTGGTTCCCAGCCGGGTACAAATAGGCAGCTGGGGGTTGGGGGCAACTCGTACCTGCTTGCTGTACCTGGCTAGCATACAAAAATATGGCGAAGCCTACATCTTTTTTTTTACCCCTAACATTAGGGTTATCTGTTTGTTTTTTATTTTTTATTTATTTTTTAATGAATTTAAACAAAAATAAATAAAAAACTCAACATGGGCTTCGCCCATCAAGCACCCGGATATATTACTGCTCACTCATCCCTACTCCTGACCATAAAGCCAGCAGAACAAGTAATCAGATCAGCTGACTCCAGTGTCGTTCGATTACTTGTTCTGTTTCCCGCTGCATCCATTGCAGCGTGTGCGGGCTGTGAGGTCAGCTGAGTTCGGCCGGCACTGGAGTCATCTGATCTGAACTCCAGCCCGCACATGCTGCGATAGATGCAGCGTGACACAGAACAAGTAATCGTCCGACACTTGAGTCAGCTGATCTGATGATTTGTTCTGCTGGCTATGAGGTCAGGAGTTCAGCTGAGTTCAGATCAGCTGATTCCAGTGCCGGCCGAACTCAGCTGAATTCCACAGCCCGCATATGCTGCACTGGATGCAGCGGGACACTGAACAAGTAATCGGCCGACACAGGAGTCAGCTGATCAGAACTCAGCTAAACTTCTGACCACACAGCCTGCACATGTTCACATGTGATCGGCAGCAGGCAGTGAGTGCTGTTAACCTGCATCCATTGCAGCATGTGTGGGCTGTGAGATCAGGAGTTCAGCTGACTCCCGATCAGCTGACTCCAGTGGCGGCTGATAAATTCTGTTTCCCGCTGTAGAAGGGTCTGGTAAAATATCAATTGCGGTTGCATGCGTTGCACATTCAATCCACAGTATCCGGTCATATGCGGTTTGCGCTTTTTTGCCGACAGGCAAAAAAACACTGATGTGAAAGCACCCTTAAAGGGGTGTTTCACAAGCTATAGAAACAAAAGTTGCTTGCCTGAGTTATAGCACTTTGCTATAGAAGAGGAGCTGAAGATACAAAATGAAGTTCTAAGGGATTGAAGAATGAAGGATGCGATTTGCTATCTCTAGCAGGCTGATCGAACTGATAGTTACTTTGTGAGGAATATTTATTTTTTCTTTTATTAAGATTTTTTGCATTATATTGCTCTTATGTACACACTGTTCTTTTAAGCCAGAGAACTCTGATGAACAGTTCAGATGAGGATATGGTAGATCTGTAATTACGTAATTGGTAAGAGCAGAAGATTAGTTTTCATTAATAAAAATTGGTGTTTTGCACGAATGGCCGACCAATAGAAAACTTCTCCAAGAACACACCATATACGCCAGTACACCTGATGACTTTGGGTGAGCTACTCATAAGTTGGTACATTTAACAGTGCATCACGAAATGTGATTACGGGTGTTGGCACAAATAACACTGGTTCATCCCTTGTGCTGATTGGCTTTTTAAAGGAGTGTTAACAGAATCTTCCAATATCTCAAAAAGAAGTGGCAATGACAAAAAGCAAAACTGTAATTTGAATTGTTATTTCATAGATCAATAGTACACATTACAAAGCTAGATGGCAGTTGGTATTGATGAGATTCTGTGTAGATGGAAGAGTGAGGAAGGGCGGAGCTCTGCCTTCAACTCTTCCTTTTGGCTTCTCCCTCTGCCTATAGCTCTTCTCTCCTCCCGTTGTCATAGAATCTCATCAGTAATTGAGAATTTTGATAATGACTGACCAATCCTAGCAGAGAAACAAGCAAATTTGTCTGATAAGATTTATTTTTCAAAGTTGGTTAGTTTCATGTGTACTATTGATTTAAAAAATAAAAATTAAATTGACGGTTAAGCTTTAAAGGGAGCCTGTCACCAGTTTTTTGCCCTATAAGCTGCCGCCACCACCAGTGGGCTCTTATATACAGCATTCAAACATGCTGTATATAGGAGCCCAGGCCGCTGTGTAGAACATAAAAAACACTTTATAACACTCACCTAAACCGGTTGTTCATTTAAGAGAATTGCTGATGCAGCACTATTTTAATATTCTAGGTTACAAGCCCTTGATTTTTGGAGTCTAAGGCCCTGATTCATAAAAGTGTTTATGCCAGAATTTGTCATAATACACTTGGAAAAGTAGCAACATTTTTGAACAATGCGTGTGCCTCTTAATAAAACAAGCGGCTCTGACACTAGCAGGCCGCCTCGTCAAGACTGACATAAACAATGCTGGTCTTGAGCCTAAGTGGTAGCGCCTGCTGTAAAATGATATTACTAGCTTAGTTTAGTCATATGTGGGCACCATAGATTTATATAGTGGCTTTAAAAGTTTGGGCACCTCTGGTCAAAATTACTGTTATTGTGAACAGTTAAACAAGTTCAAGATGAAATCATCTCTAAAAGGCATAAAGGTAAAGATGACACATTTCCTTTATATTGTAGGCAAAATAAAAAAAAATCAATTTTCATCTTTTACATTTGAATAACTACAAAAAGGAAAATGGGCCTGTGCAAAAGTTTGGGCACCTTGGAGATTTTTTGTGGTCAGATAACTTTGACCAAAGTTTTAGCCCTTAATTAGCCTGTTAGGGTTATGGCTTGCTCACTATCATTATTAGGAAAGGCTGAGTGACTGAAATATCACAGATTTATTAAAACCCATCCTCCTTTAACCTTTAGCCAAAAAACAGCAGCCATAGGTTCTTCTAAGCAGCTGCCTAGCTGAAAATGAAAATGGAGGAGACCCATAAACAAGTAGAAGGCCATAAGAAGATAGCAAAACGTCATCATTAATTAAGAAATGACAGTTAACTGGTACAGTGGAGGTCAAGATAAGGTCTGGAAGACCAAGCTAAATTTCTGTGAGAGCTGCTCGTAGGATTGCTAGAGAGGCAAATCAGAAACCCTGCTTGACTGCAAAAGACCTTCAGGGAGATTTAGCAGCCTCTGGAGTTGTGGTGCATTGTTCTACTGTTCAGAGAAAATGGCACAAATATGACCTTCATAGAAGAGTCATCAGAAGTATACAAAAGAACATCTAAACAAGCCTGATGCATTTTGGAATCAAATCCTGTGGATTAATGTGGTAAAAATAGAAGTCTTTGGCCACAATAATCAAAAGTATGTGTGGAGAAAAAAGGACACAGAATTTTAGGAAAAGAACATCTTGTCAACCATTAAGCATTGGGGTGGATCAATCATCATTTGGGGTTGTGTTGCAGCCAATGGCATGGAGAAAATTTCATGGGTAGAGGGAAGAATAGATTCCATGAAATGTCAATAAATTTTTGATGCAAACATAACACCATCTGTAAAAAAGATGAAGTTGTAAAGAGGATGGCTTCTGCAAATGGAAAATATTCCTAAATATGTCAAATGTCAAATCCACAATAGACAACCTCAAAAGGTGCAAGCTGAAGATTTTCCAATGGCCCCCACAGTCTCCTGATCTGAACATACTTGAAAATCTGTGGCTAGACCTCAGAAGAGCAGTGCATGCAAGACGAGCCAGGAATCTCACAGAACTGGAAGACTTTTCCAAGGAAGAATGGATGAAAATTCCTCAAACAAGAATTGAAAGATCCTTGGCTGGCTACAAAAAGCGTTTACAATATGTTGTGATACTTACCAAGGGGGGTGCTACTAGGTACTAACCATGCAGGGTGCCCAAACTTTTGCATCTGCCCATTTTGTAATTATTCAAATGTAAAAGATGAAAAATTTGACTTTTATTTTGCCTATTTATTTTGTCATCTTTAACTTTCTGCCTTTTACAGAACATATAATCTTCAACTTGCTTCACTGTTCACAATAACAATAATTGTGACCAGAGGTGCCCGAACTTTTACATGTCCCTGTAGTTGTTGAGGACAGTACGTGTTCCAAAACCCTATATTGGTAGGATAGATAATCAAATACAGATTGGTGGCGCCATTTGACAATCAAATATTATTAAGGAGGAGTCGGCATCACATGTTGATTAGTTTGGAGTGGTTGGTTAGTACATAACTCTGATGACACAAACAGCTTTTATATGCCTTGGGAATGAGAAAAGTGATGCCATTTGCCAACCTTGATCTGAAAAAGTTGGTCTATCCAGTGAAACATGTAAAGGAGACGAGTTGGGGGGTGGGGGCAGATTTAGGTGCCGCTTAATTACAGGACATTGGACTTCTTGCACCAGCACAGCAATTAACATTAATGTGCGGCGTCCTGCAGGCACTCACACCACATACTGTGCAGCACTATTAATAATTAATTTGGTGACTGCCAGAATGGTAATTAGATACAATCATACTATGTACTGGTTTTTTTTTAAGAGACATCTAAAGCAATAGGATCCAACTGTACAGGCATCCAGTTACATACCTTTTTTGCAGTTAAAACTGTATAGCAAAAACATGAAGACCAAGGCAGTGTTCACGTTTTGTCTATAAAAAAAAATACAGAAATCTGCTAGCTTTGCCTTACCAGGGATTGAAATGTCGCAGGAAACCCCTTAGTGGGGTCAGTCGTGGTTGGTTGAGTCAATTTAAAAAGAAAAGAAAATATTTTTGGTTTCATAACTATATAAACACTATGAGCTTTGTTTTTCTGTTTTCCATAATGGGCTACTGTGCATCTGCTGTCACTCGTGTCAGCCCTGGTAATATTTCTCGGCAATGCACACTTATACACTCAATTTGCTTTGAATGGAAATAATGATGAACGTGACCGGCTTAGAGCAGACATGCCTTCTGTCATACTATTGTAAACCCAATCATTAAAAACTAATAAGGCAGCACGTGCACGTCATTATTCGAAATGTTAATACATATCATACTGCAATTATTTCTATGTATATAAAACTCATTCATAATAATATTGTACTTATATCTCAAAGTTTTTAATGGTACAGTTATATATGACTCTGTGCCACTGGCGGTGTGTCAGTTTATGGAACATAATCCGATTTCTATAACAAAATATGACGCTTTTATTCACGTATCAGTTGTTACTTCAAAGTAAAAAAAAAAAATAAAACAAATGATTCAAAATTAAAGGGAACCTGTCACCAGATTTGGGGCTTATAAGCTGCGGCCACCAGCAGTGGGGTCTTATATACAGCATTCTAACATACTGTATATAAGAGCCCAGGCCGCTGTGTAGAACGTAAAAATCACTTTATAATAATTACATAAAAGGTCGGTACGGTGCAGATGGGTGAGATCGGTGTCTCCGTTCTCCGGGAGCAGCACCTCCTCTTCGGCCATCTTTGTCCTCCTTCTTCTGAAGTCTGGGTACATGACGCGTCCTACGTCATGCACACAGGCCGGCATTGAGGTCCTGTGCAGGCGCACTTTGATCTGCCCTGCTCAGGGCAGATCAAAGTATTGTAGTGCGCATGAGCGGGACCTCAATGCCGGCCTGTGTGCATGACATAAGACCGCGTCATGCACCCAGGCTTCAGAAGAAGGAGGACAAAGATGGCCGAAAAATGGAGGCGCCGCAACCGGAGAACGGAGACACCCATGTGACCCATCTGCACCAAACCGACCATTTAGGTAAGTATTATATAGTCATTTTTATGTTCTACACAGTGACCCGGGCTCTTATATACAACATGTTAGAATGCCGTATATAAGAGCCCGGTGGTGGTGGCCGCAGCTCATAGGCCCCAAATCTGGTGACAAGTTCCCTTTAACATATCATGTATACAAACACAAATATAGCCATTTATCTTTGGAGAGAAGGATTCATGTTGTAGAGAGTCTGCACAAAATGAATGTTCAAATCAAGCCCAGGCAATCATTACACCATTGGCGTGGCTGAACAGTTCATTGCATCTTCCCACCAACATGTTTTACATCTCTCTCTCCCATGATTGACAGTTCTGGCTTTACAAGAGCAAGTGATGGGCTGAAATAGATGGAAAATAGTAGGTGGGAACAGGGGCTCATTCATATGTGTTTTGTACACGTACAGTCACGTGCCAATGAGCTGCTCTTCATACTTCCTTCAATGTTGAGTGGAAACTACAGCTCCTGCTTTATAGAGAGAAGCAGGAAGACCAGCTAGATTTCAGAATTGGGCATGCTACAGTGCTTGATTTTATAATTAAAGGGCTTGTCCAGGTTTATGATGAAAGGCTGCAGTCACTCTAGATCAGGGGTCTCAAACTCGGCTGGGTATATGGGCCACAGATAGAAAAATTTATTTGGGGGACCGCATTCTTTGCAGGACAAAGTGCCATTTTTAGTAATACCATATATTTTTTTCTACACACCTTAGGATCATTTTTTTAAATTTTTCGCTCATATTTTAAATGGCATTCATCGTATGGGTTATGGTACAGTTTTATAGCTTGAATCGTTACAGATGTGGCGATAACATTCACTTTTTTATATTTTAGTTGATATTTAAAAAAACATTTTTAATGTTAAAAAATTCCATGCTTTATTTGAATCAAAGGAAAAAAAAAACCAAAAAAACACGGTATGGCTGCGCTGCTAAGGATGAAGTTAAGGTGATGATTTTAAAGGATTTTATTATGAATACTGTGCCACAATGCGTTTCAGGGATAAAAATTCCCCCTTCCTCAGGTAGCAATAATCTTACAAAACAATATACCTTATATACATATAGTTGAAAGGTCCCCACACCCCTTAATTACATCAACAATTGATGGAATAGGTAATTAGAGAATGATCAATCAATTGACAGGGTTTGTGGAAAGCTTAGTTGGCAGAAAAAAAAAAACACATTGCATATAATCATATTAAACCGCAATATTAAGTAAAACATATATTAGTTATATGATGAAAATACATTAGAATCGTCAATTTTAATACTGCACCATAAATAGCGCTTTGCAACAAAAATATAATGGATAAATGAATGAGAAAAATCTATAAAATAGATCTGATATTTTTAGATCTATTTTGTCATTCATTTATCCATTATATTTTTGTTGCAAAGCGCTATTTATGGTGCAGTATTAAAATTGACGATTCTAATGAATTTTCATATTCTCATATCTCCGTTTGGAGCTCACGGGGCTGCTGCAGCTATTCCTGGCTTTTTCCTGCATCTACCAACGCTTACCTGAAGGGCTGGTGAGTCAGCGGCATCGCTTTCACGGGACCGTCCATCCCAGAGGAGGAGCTGCACTTCAGCGCTGGTCTGGCGGCTGCGATCTCTACGTGGAATCAATCTGTCCACCTAGGACAGGACTCCTGGGGGTTTGATAGGACCGGCTCCCTGTAGCTGCCGAGCTGTACACCCTGTAATCCCTTAAGGCTAACTCCCCAGCGTTGTACCTGATGTACAACAGTACCAGGTGAGTGTGTCCATCCCACTGCTTTATCTGTATAACCAGTTTTCACACAGGAGCGCCCTCTCTGTCCTTTTGCTCCATGCTTTATTTAAAATTTATTTTTTTTATTACATTTTATCCCCTTTTTGTTGGTAATTTTGGCCAACATCTTGTGGTAATTTTCCCATGGAATCCTCATCTTGTAGTAATGTCCCAATCCTGGTCCTACACCTGTAGTAATGTCTCCATCCTGGTCCTCATCCTGTAATAATGTGCCCTGTAGTAATGTTCCCATCCTTGTCCTCTGTAGTAATGTGCGCATCCTTGTCCCCTTCTTTTAGCAATATCCCTTCCTGTAGTAATGTCCTCTATTTATGCCACATTATGCCGTTTTCACATACACACAGATAAAAAAAAGATTATTATCACCTCTCCTCCGTTCCCTTGGTGTCCTCTTTTCTGCTTCTTGCGGCCCAGCAGCCCGCGCAACCGAACTCTCTGCGGAGCATTACCAATGGCAGCCACCAGCCAATCAGAGGCCAGCGGGAGATGTCATACATGGCCTCCGGGCCTCTGGTTGGCCAGTGGCTGACTTTGGCAAAGCCCTGCAGAGAGTTGCTGTGAGCAGCGGCAGAAATCATCTGAAGTAATAGGGCCACGATCGTCAGGGAGCCTGCAGACCACAAGAAAATGTCTCAGGGCGGCCCGAGGACCGCGTATTTAAGGCCTCTGGGTTACAGTGAGGCGTGCTATGTACTGTGTGGTACGTAAGTGTGCCGCCCTCGTGTCAGCAGCCGAGCTGCTGGGATCCGGATCCGCGGTGGCTTGAGGGGTGTCCGGACCCTGGGGTCTCGCGGTCACTCGAATAAAGGGGAGTATTTACAGGGGGGTGGTATATTGAGAGTTCATGACGCCACCCGTGGTGTGTGGTAAGGTGGAGTACCACCGCTGCAGCTGGGGAGTACCCGGTGGCGATGGAGTGGGCAGCCAGGTGTTTAACCCCTCCATGGGTAGGGGAGATTCCCTGGGACTCGGTGATGGTGACAGGGAGGTGCCGTTGGGGAGGTAAGGCTCACTTGCGTACTCACTCAGTCCAATAACGCTGACACCGACAACTTTAGTAAACCAAAGTTCTGGACACCGCTGCCGCTGAGGGGGAGCATGTTTCGGTCCCGTTTCTGCTGGTGTTGCCAGTTGATTTGTGACTTTTCCTTTGGCACTTTGTTTCCTTCTAGTTGGCCCCTGTAGCTTGAAACTAGTCGGGTCCCGCTCCCCAGTATGGCTAACTGAGGGAGCTTACTCTCAGGATTCACTCTTGGGATTTCCTGGACCGTATGTGTGGAAAGTCCTATCCCCCTCGTTGCACTAGTACCCCGATTTTGGAGCAGGTGGAGAGCGGATCTTGAAGGCTCCGTTCTCGTCGGGTGAATTGTCAGGTTGCCTGAAGCTACTCCCTGACCTAGGGTCCACGTACCCCGTCGTGCCCTGGTCCCAGCCCGGTGATGGTACAAGGACGCCCGCTGTCCTCCACGACAATGCCATGCCCCTTGTCACGATCCCCTGCGACCGGGGGTCCAGCTCCTACCAGGCCCAGACTAACGTCTGCTACCTAGTAGTTCCAAGGAGCCCAGTTCCTGACCTCCTCTCTCTTTCACCTCCAACACTAACCTCTCCTTTTCTCTGACTGACTTCTGACACTTCTTACCTCCCCTTAACCAACCCCCCCTAGTGGGCGACCCTATTCCACTCAGGCCGTCCACTGGTGTGCCTGGTGGGTGTGGTGCAGAGTGTTCGTAGGATTTTGATTAGCTGGTTTTGGCAACACCAATTGTTAGGGACCCGTAACCAAGGAGGAGGTGGATATTGCACAGAAGGACAGATTGCACAATACCCTGTGACGACCTGATAGGTAGGGCGTCACATAAGCATGCCTCACTCAGAACCATAATTAAAGGTACAGAACACAAGCAACCGGCGGCTGCATCTTGATCTATAAGACAAGCCGCGGCCACCGGTGATTTAACCAGAACTACATGTGCACTCCCCCGGCAGTGCATTTCAGAGCAATTTAGCTGCACATGCAGTTCTAGTTAAATGACTGGCGGCCACAGCTTATCTTATAAATCGGGATGCGGCTGCCTGCACCACGTGTGTCATAGGTTAGCCATAACTGCCCTATGCCCTTAGTCTACACCAAGACATTTACTGAGTCCTCATGCATGGATTAACACCTCACCTATAGTTATATTGAATAAATAGCAACATTCACTATAAAAGAATACTAAATGTATCACAATACTACTTAAAGTCTGTCAGCAGGTTTTTGCTATGTAAGCTGAAGATAGCATGTTGCAAGGGTTAAAACATAGAATGCAGGGATGCCTGTCTTGTCAAGGTCCAATCTGTTGTTTATTTAAGCACTCAGAAAATCTCATTGCTCGACTACAATGCCATGTGCACGGCAGTCCGCACTGCCCCCGCCTGTGATTGACACCTCACTATAAAGAGCCTGGTGTGGGTGGGACAGCTCTTTCAGCTCTGCTACATGGCTAAATCTAAACATTCTGATTGTGTCTGAACAGCTGCACCCAGTAATCTAAGTGATACATTGTTGGATTCAGGATCACTTACATTATGCTGCTCTCAGATGACATAGCAAGAATATGCTGACAGATTACCTTTACAAACTAAACTAAAAACTTTATTTGTCACCTATTGTGCAAATAATAATATAAGAGTTCAACAGCTGGCTTGTCTCCTGCCCACTACTAATGGGTTAATATTTCAGTGATATCTAGAAAATAACACTGAGTATATACAGAAGTAAAAGAAGTAGCAGAGTATCTAAGGTCACCATTGTGTAGGTTTTCTTTTTTATGCAAATGTATAGCTGCTGAAACAGAAATTAAGCAATACATTTCCCCACATTACTGTGAAAACCTCTGAGAATAAAGATCCATCTGTGGCAAGTAAGGAATACAGAGATAAACCACTGCAGGGCACTATCTTTTTATTCCTGTCAGTAGTAAACTCTCTTAGTCAGCAGGGAGTACATAGTGTTGATTTGCTGAAAATCTGAGATTATATCAGCACAGTGGTGACTGCAGATTGGAGAGGGTAAAGGTAGAGGTGCCCAAAAGGTGAAACAATGCTGAAAGCAACAGCGGCAAGAGAAAAATGTCTTGACATTTAAAAGACACTAACAGGCCTCCGAAATAAAGCAACACTCACTGGAGTCCTCCGTCCGGCATATCTCGTAGGAATGTGTTACAGGGAGAGAAGAACTAACAAAAAATACTACAAAATAACAGTTCTGATCCGTACAGTTATTTACTAGCTGTGTCCAAAAATTAGGTTTAAAAAACAAAAGAAAAGAAAAGAGTTTCTTCTTCATTCGGGGACATTAGTAAACATTTTTTTCATTGAAGCAACATACAAAATGTTAAACTGCTGGGGGTAAAGCAATTGGGATTTACATCATCCACAAATTAAAAAAAGCTGTCAAATTCTGGCGCTACATCAGTGCAGTTATATGTGGAAAGTACAAAAGAGAATAAGAAATTCTATAATTCTTATGGTGATTGTGTTGATCATTTCTGTTGACAGGTGGGTGCTTGTTCCTTCAGAATTGAGTAATCCGATTCAATAAACAAAGACTCTAAAATATATAATTTACACATAAAATCCAGACGAATTATGCCAAAATAGCTACAAGTAAGTATTTAGATGTGAAGCTTCAGTGACCTTAGTAGGCGTTCTGCAGTACCCAGCAGCGGCCACTACACAGTTGGCGGGGCTGTGCTGTCCATTCTGTGACTGCTAACATCTGGGCACGGCCAGTTGCCGGGTGTCAGACTCACACTGACCTGAGTTTGATGACCTAGAATTCAGATGTTTCATCAATATAAAAGTAGTGATGCAACTCTTTAAATGTATTTATCTTGAGATTAAAAAAAATATATTTTTTTATGCTTTTTAAAGGGAACCTGTCACCAGATTTAGCAACTATAAGCCGCGGCCACCACCAGTGAGCTCTTATATACAGCATTCTAGACTGCTCTATTTAAGAGCCCAGTCTGTGCTGTATAACATAAAAAACACTTTTATAATACTCACCTAGGGGAGTGGTCCGGTCCGATGGGTGTAACTGCTCTCGGGTCCGGTGCCTCCTCTCTCCGGTCCAGCGCGTCCTCTCTGCTGCGATCTCGGTACTCCTTCAACCCAACTCCGTGTGGATGACACATCTATGTCAACCACACAATCGAACATTGCGGTCCTGCGCAGGTGCACTTTGATCTGCCCGGCTCAGGACAGATCAAAATACTGTAATGCGCAGGCGCGAGGAAAGGTTAAAGGCCACCCATGCATGCTTACTACAATACTTTGATCTGTACTGAGCAGGACAGATCAAAGTGCATCTGTGCAGGACCTCAATGCCGGCTAGCGTGTAATGATGTATGATGTAAGACGCGTCATGCACACGGGGCTCAGAAGAAGGACGATAGTGATTGCCGCAGAGAGAAGGCACCAGACCGGAGAGAGGACGTGCCAGACCGACAGCAGCGACGCCCTTTAGACCAGATCGCTCCCCTAGGTGAGTATTATAAAAGTGTTTTTTACTTTTTACACAGCGGTCTGGGCTTTTATATACGGCTTTCCAGAGTACTGTATATAAGAGCTCAGTGGTGTTGGCCTCAGCTTATAGTCGCCAAATCTGGTGACAGATTCCCTTTCAGGCTGTTTGTTTCCCTACTCATTGCTGGAATCTGTTAAACTAAGCTCCCCTTAGCTGATTTTATGACCATAAACCACATAAACAGAGAAGTGAACTTTGACGTGATCAAAATTTTGCTGAGAGCAACTCAGGCCGTTCAGGTGACTGTATTACATTATATACTGCGCACAAACTGTTGTGTTAAAATCGGATATCACACGTTGATCACACTGATCAATGTTTTTGAAATGAACTGTCCAGATTACATTTTTCCGCCCATGTGTCGCGGGCGGAGGAGGGGATGCTACGTTCTCCCACTGCTCGGGTCCGGCCGCGGCTGCTGCGGCTGCTCGGTGGTGGCTCGAGCGGTGGGCCGGATCCCGGGGACTCGAGCGGCGTTACTCGCCCATGAGTGAAAAGGGGATTTGATTGTGGAGATTTGGTTATTGTCCGTGACGCCACCCACGGTTGTGGTGATATTGGTGACACCACCGCTGCTCTGGACGGGGATCCCGGGAGCGATGACAGGGAGCAGCCTGGATGTTAGTTCTCCCCTCCGTGGGTAGGGGGTTGGTTGTCCCGGGGCCCGGCGATGGGGTAGGGATGGATGGCAGGCGGGTTACAGGGCCTGGTGGGGTGCAGGGTCGCGGGGGCAGCGCTGTGCCACACGGCACGGTGGTATTCACTCAGCCAATGATGAGGACACAGTTCTCGGTAAAACACACGGCTGGATGGACGGGTCCCACAGACGGCTGCGGTGTTGTTTCTCCCGGCAGGTTGATGGTGACTGCCTTTTCCTGCACCCATGTACTGTAAACGGTTCCAATGGGTTCCCACCGGTAACCCGCTCCCCAGCTTTGATATGGGCTGGAGGAGCCCCTTTTGCCCGCAGGCTCTGGCCCTGGGAACTGGGTTGGTGGTGACTGTGTTTCCCTCTCTCGGTTGGACGGTTGCCTTCTGTCGGGACTTGGCTGCTGGGAAACCCAGGAGGTTCCCTTCGCAAACGGATTTGGCAAATTCACGGCGACTCCTAGCCTTGCCGGGGTCCGCAAGCCCCTGCCAGATGGCGCTGACTTCTCTTTGCGTACCGGTTCGGTACCGCCGGGCCACCGCCCATCCACGGTCCTTACGGTAGACTCTGATAGGCCACTCCTGCAGACGGTCACCACCGTCTGCCAACCTTGCTGATCCGTCCGGGCCACACACCCGGACCAACTTTAGTCTGCTCAGCTGCCACTTCACTCCTCTCACTTTCGCTTCCTAAACTAGACTGTCTGCTTTTCCCGCCTCCAGGACTGTGAACTCCTCGGTGGGCGGGGCCAACCGCCTGGCCCACCCCCTGGAGTGATCATCAGCCCCTGGAGGAAGGCAACAAGGGTTTTTGTCTGACTTCGGTGTGCCTGACCGGGAGTGTGGGGTGTGTGGGTGTTGTTCTCTGTGGCCCCTGGCTTGTCCAGGGTGCCACATTCCCCCTTAGTTAAATGCAGGCCGTCCGCGGGCTGCCCGTCCATCACCGGTTTTATTTTCACAACTGAAAAGATAACGGTAAAACAGTGATTACAAGTATACTAACATCTTCCCACATCGGGAGGTACTCTTACTTAAACGTTATGTAACGGTTACGGCTTCCGCTCTCTCCCACCCAAGCAACCTGGCCCTGATGCTGCCCCTAAGCAAACAGGCAGCACCCCTTGACCCCAGTCCAGCACAAGTTGCCCGAGCGGGTTCTGTCCTTTTCAGGGGACCCACGTCCATGGGGAGCCCCTGAAACCCGCAGAGGATCGCCACTGGTTCCGGTGGTGGCTGGGCCCTAGCCTGCTCCACTGCGGGCCCTTCCTCCAATTTGCCTCTCCGGAGGCGGTAACGGTGAAAGCCACAGCAAAATTATTTACATGCCACAAGTTTGTGGTTGCCCTGCTAGTTCTCGGGCCTGTTCGTAGTAGTTTCTACGCATAATTTGAAAAGGGGGTCCCAACGGGGACCAGATGCCGGCAACGACCGGTGCAAATCAAGCTGACAATCAGGTAACTCTTCTCGGTTGATTATTCTTTTTCATTCTTTTTCAAACGGTACTTTTATGGTCCCAACGGGGAACAACTGCAACGGGACTCCGCTGCCATCACTCCGATTCCTCTGTGTCGGCTTCATCCTCCGCCACCAGCATATTAAACATGCAGTGACAGGCCTGCTGTGAAAGGGGTGCCCGGTATCCGTTTCCACCATTGCGTGCGGTGTAATAAACTACCGGTTCTCCCACGTAATGGAGACGCTCACTTGCCTCCTCACTTCCAGGGGTGGGCTCAGCACCGGAGCTGGAGTCACTGGAGTCACTATCGCTTGTCTCTGCGTCAGGTGGGTTGCCGTCAGCTGCCGCAGCCTCCCTGCTCCCAGTAGCCAGCACATCAGATTCTTCTGCGGTAGTGTGGGGCAGTAGGTCAGGTGGATTCACGCTGAGGCGCCCCATAAGTAATGGTAAGGGCGATGCGTGGTTCGAGACTGAGCCGGGCCCCTCAGCCGCAGTGGCCGGT
Source organism: Anomaloglossus baeobatrachus (assembly GCF_048569485.1). NCBI lineage: Eukaryota > Metazoa > Chordata > Amphibia > Anura > Aromobatidae > Anomaloglossus > Anomaloglossus baeobatrachus. The sequence goes on along the minus strand of NC_134358.1, from coordinate 161,823,609 downwards.
CCTGGTAGGACATAGGGACGTGGGTCACCTGTCGGCTCCATCACATCTGTTCCCATCCCGTACATCGGGGCAGTCGCAATCAGCATCTCCACCTCATTGGTCCACTGCTCCATCATAAGGTATATCTGGTTCTGCTGGCGTTGGTTGAACTCAATTATTCTGGCCTTCATCCACTCCACGGTCCCGGGCTCGGGCACAACGCCTGGTGCCATCCTGGCCGGGGCCTCTGATATGTCTTCACTAAGAGGCTGCGATCCTGGCAGTTCCCACAGGAGTGATTCAGGCCGCCTCCGCGTGTCTGCAGCCAGTCGGTCCGCCGAGGCGGATTGGCAGGGTATCGCTACCGGTTGAATAGGTAGCGGGCCTAGTGGCGGGGCGGCAGCAGCTAACGCGGGTAGCGGGGAGGGAGGCAGGGTGAGCGGGTGCAGGCCGGGCTCCTCAGCCGCAGTGGCCGATCCCTCGGCAATACAGGGGCGTGGGACCCTTACCCGCTCCTCCAAATCCTCTTCCACCTCGCATCTCTGCATAGCAGCCACCACGTCCGCCATGTCGGTCTCCCACTCCTCCAGGAGGAGCTGCATGTGGGCTTGCAGATGGTTACTCAGCGGGGCGGTCCGGTCTCTCAGCCACATTGCCGTGCCGGGCGCGAAAGCGTCATCGTTGGTAGTCGGACTGTGTATCTTGGCAATGAGGTCTTCCAGGAACCCAGTATCGCTGCAGAGTCCTGGCGTCTCTGCTTTTATAGCCGCGGGCTACATGCAGCCAGACGCCATCAGTCCCCCTTAGTCTCTTTCCGGCTCCTCCTCTACAGGGGCGGGGTTTTGGCCTTCGCGCCTCCACTACTCGAGGAGACGCTCGAGCGGGAATTTTTCATGCCCAAGATGGCGGCTTCACAAATTTTTTCGGCCGGACACCTCCGGCAGTTACACAAGGCGCACTTCCACCAGTTGGTAGAACGGTAGGATCCTGTTCATGACGCCAAGTTGTCGCGGGCGGAGGAGGGGATGCTACGCTCTCCCACTGCTCGGGTCCGGCCACGGCTGCTGCGGCTGCTCGGTGGTGGCTCGAGCGGTGGGCCGGATCCCGGGGACTCGAGCGGCGTTCCTCGCCCGTGAGTGAAAAGGGGATTTGATTGTGGGGATTTGGTTATTGTCCGTGATGCCACCCATGGTTGTGGTGATATTGGTGACACCACCGCTGCTCTGGACGGGGATCCCGGGAGCGATGACAGGGAGCAGCCTGGATGTTAGTTCTCCCCTCCGTGGGTAGGGGGTTGGTTGTCCCGGGGCCCGTTGATGGGGTAGGGATGGATGGCAGGCGGGTTACAGGGCCTGGTGAGGTGCAGGGTCGCGGGGGCAGCACTGTGCCACACGGCACGGTGGTACTCACTCAGCCAATGATGAGGACACAGTTCTCGGTAAAACACACGGCTGGATGGACGGGTCCCACAGACGGCTGCGGTGTTGTTTCTCCCGGCAGGTTGATGGTGACTGCCTTTTCCTGCACCCATGTACTGTAAACGGTTCCAATGGGTTCCCACCGGTAACCCGCTCCCCAGCTTGGATATGGGATGGAGGAGCCCCTTTTGCTCGCATGCTCTGGCCCTGGGAACTTTAGCCTTGGCGGTGACTGTGTTTCCCTCTCTCGGTTGGACGGTTGCCTTCTGTCGGGACTTGGCTGCTGGGAAACCCAGGAAGTTCCCTTCGCTAATGGATTTGGCAAATTCACGGCAACTCCTAGCCTTGCCGGGGTCCGCAAGCCCCTGCCAGATGGTGCTGACTTCTCTTTGCGTACCGGTCCGGTACCGCCGGGCCACCGCCCGTCCACGGTCCTTACGGTAGACTCCGATAGGCCACTCCTGCAGACGGTCACCACCGTCTGCAAACCTTGCTGATCCGTCCGGGCCACACACCCGGACCAACTTTAGTCTGCTCAGCTGCCACTTCACTCCTCTCACTTTCGCTTCCTAAACTAGACTGTCTGCTTTTCCCGCCTCCAGGACTGTGAACTCCTCGGTGGGCGGGGCCAACCGCCTGGCCCACCCCCTGGAGTGATCATCAGCCCCTGGAGGAAGGCAACAAGGGTTTTTGTCTGACTTTGGTGTGCCTGACCGGGAGTGTGGGGTGTGTGGGTGTTGTTCTCTGTGGCCCCTGGCTTGTCCAGGGCACCACACATGGACCAAGTGTTCATTTGAAAAAAACAAAGTATGCACTAGTCTCTTCTGTTTTTTGGATGAGACTCCTCTGTTCAAGTCAATAGATGCACAAAAAAATAGGAACTAATATCATCCATTTTGCATCCAGTATTTAAGGACATATTGCTAATACAGTAAACTGTATTTGGTCTTGTAATTTTTATCTTGTATTTTTTTATAGGTTGATGTATAAAAACGGATGCCATAAAAAATGAAGTTATACGGCTTATACATGGATGGTGTATGGATGTAATAAATGGACATACGAATGACATACGGATGAAATTTAGATGACATTATGGATGAATATTGTCTGTTTTTTGGAGATGAAAATAAGATGATTTTTTATGTGCTTATCTGTACCTGGCTAAAAACATTAAGGAGTGACAAACGCTTTGTCAGAACGCCCTGACTGACAGACTTATAAATGGCTCATTCTGTAGCCAGCAATAGTTAGTGCAACACAGAGACTATAAAGGGCAAACTATGCAAAATGTTTAATTTTAAATATACCCAATAGTTCATATAATTTAAATTCGACAACTGGGCTGTACCACACCATATTTAAACTCTCAGCTTATTACCAGAAGTTGTCAGATAACATGATTGACTTTTCCTGGTTTTCTAATGCTATTATCCTTATTCTGACCACAGCTTGTAGGAGATTCATATGGGCCAGTTATTCTGTTATGCCAGTCTGAGGCTGTCTGCTTAATAAGTCTACCTTGGCATAGTTAGCACTAGTAACAATGTCGGGCAGATACCCAAGAAACCCTGGCCTTCCCATTTCAGCACAGGGATCTACACTAACCGCAGTGTCCCTACATTGCTTCCATGGATTGGCTTCTTGATGGAGAAATGAGAATGAGGCAAGTGTAGTGTAAAGGCCCGGTGACACACAACGAGATCGCTAACGAGTCACAGTTTCTGTGACATACCAACGATCTTGCCAGCGATCTCGTTATGTGTGACACCAATAGTGATCAGGCCCCTGCTGTGAGATTGCTAGTCGTTGCCGAATGGTTCGGAGCATTTTCTTCAAAGGCGATGTCCTGCTGGCAGGACGCATCGCTGTGTTTGACGCCTACCAACGACCTCCTGTGCTGCTGTGGCAGGGTCCCAACGACTGCCGGGATCGTTATACAGGTCGTCCATCGTTACTGCGTCATTGGTGAGGTCTGACTGTGTGACATCTCACCAGCGACTTACCAGCGATCCTTATCAGGTCATATCGTTGTCGGGATCGCTGGTAAGTCGTTGTGTGTAACTGGGCCTTAACTATCCAGGTCAGCAACTGGATGGAAAGAACAAAGAACAGAGTCAGGAGTCCAAACTATAGTAAGGTTGAGATACCAGGTGGTCAGTCAAAGCAAAGACAGACTAGCCAGGGTCTGAGTCATGAGAGATTACAGAACAAACATTGTCAGGGTTAAAAGCTGAGTCAGAATAAAGGCCCAGTAACACTAAACAACTTACCAGCGATCCCAACAACTATACAACCTGATAGGGATCGCTGGTAAGTTGCTAGGAGGTCGCTGGTGAGCTGTCACACTAAGCGACGCTCCAGCGATCCCACCAGCAACCTGACCTGGCAGGGAGCGCTGGAGCGTCGCTACACGGGTTGCTGGTGAGCTGTCACACAGGCAGATCTCACCAGCAACTAGTGACCAGCCCCCAGCGCCGCGTGGAAGCGATGCTGCGCTTGGTAACTAAGGTAAATATCGGGTAACAAACCTGATATTTACCTTGGTTACCAGCGCACACCGCTTAGCGCTGGCTCCCTGCACACCTAGCCACAGTACACATCGGGTTAATTACCCGATGTGTACTGTGACTACGTGTGCAGAGAGCAGGGAGCCGGCACTGACAGCGTGAGAGCGGTGGACGCTTGTAACGAAGGTAAATATCAGATAACCAAGGCTACGGGCTTCTTGGTTACCCGATGTTTACCGTGGTTACCAGCGTCCGCAGAAGCCGGCTCCTGCTGCCTGCACATTCAGTTGTTGCTCTCTCGCTGTCACACACAGCGATCTGTGCTTCACAGCGGGAGAGCAACAACTAAAAAATGGCCCAGGACATTCAGCAACAACCAACGACCTCACAGCAGGGGCCAGGTTGTTGCTGGATGTCACACACAGCAACATCGCTAGCAACATCGCTGCTACGTCACAAAAGTTGTTCCTTAGCAGCGATGTTGCTAGAGATGTTGCTTAGTGTGACGTGGCCTTAAGAATAAGAGCATGATGAGTAGCACCAGTAAACAAGGTGAAAGCCAAGCACAGTATCTGGCAACTGTTGGGAGTTTGAGATGGCTGTAGTACCACCCCATTAGCCAGAGCAGGGAGCGATTTACACCTCAAGGTTGCTGAACAGCACACATACCCATTAGCATGGAAGGATAGCACCACAGGTCATAGACAGACTAATCGCTGGTTGGACAGCATCTGTGCCAAGAGATACTACCATGACATGTCCTCCATGATCCAGCACCACCCACCCACAAAATGTATATGGTAAAGATTGGTGATTGAGGTACAAGTCACTGGAACAGGTCCAGGTAAAGACGTGACATTATGTATAGTTGTTTTCTGTTTTAAATTTATTATATTAACTCATTCATTGTTTCCATAGCATAATTTCCTAATCCTTCCTAAACTTTTTCTTTTGTACGTGATATGGACTTATTGTTTAAAAAAAATCCAACTCATTTCATCCACTTGAGGGAAAGCTAAAATAAATAATGTAATTGTTACTGTCTGATCTGTGATGGAAGACACTTCCCCTGCAAACTCATTAGAGGATTATGTGTGTCAGCTGAGTGTAATGGATTGACTAGGTGATGACAATGATGTAAGGATGGGGCAGGTAAATGTAACTTTACAAATGTTCAATAGAATCTTAATCATTAGAGTACACACCAAATTAGTGAGTAAACAAGCTAGCTGTCCGCGAAGATGGACTTCAAAATGATGACTTTTTCTTTCTGATTTATTACAGTTAAAGATTCAATAGAGTCTATCAAGAAACAAATAAATGAATGGTGGAAAAATATATTACATTTATAAATATATATGTATATACAGTATATGTATGTATATATTTATATACTGTATACATCTATATAGAGCTCTCTCTCTAAATAAATATATATAAATGTATATATACAGGTAGGTCCAGAAATATTTGGACAGTGACACAATTTTCGCGAGTTGGGCTCTGCATGCCACCACATTGGATTTGAAATGAAATCTCTACAACAGAATTCAAGTGCAGATTGTAACGTTTAATTTGAAGGTTTGAACAAAAATATCTGATAGAAATTGTAGGAATTGTACACATTTCTTTACAAACACTCCACATTTTAGGAGGTCAAAAGTAATTGGACAAATAAACTAAACCCAAACAAAATATTTTTATTTTCAATATTTTGTTGCGAATCCTTTGGAGGCAATCACTGCCTTAAGTCTGGAACCCATGGACATCACCAAACGCTGGGTTTCCTCCTTCTTAATGCTTTGCCAGGCCTTTACAGCCGCAGCCTTCAGGTCTTGCTTGTTTGTGGGTCTTTCCGTCTTAAGTCTGGATTTGAGCAAGTGAAATGCATGCTCAATTGGGTTAAGATCTGGTGATTGACTTGGCCATTGCAGAATGTTCCACTTTTTAGCACTCATGAACTCCTGGGTAGCTTTGGCTGTATGCTTAGGGTCATTGTCCATCTGTACTATGAAGCGCCGTCCGATCAACTTTGCAGCATTTGGCTGAATCTGGGCTGAAAGTATATCCCGGTACACTTCAGAATTCATCCGGCTACTCTTGTCTGCTGTTATGTCATCAATAAACACAAGTGACCCAGTACCATTGAAAGCCATGCATGCCCATGCCATCACGTTGCCTCCACCATGTTTTACAGAGGATGTGGTGTGCCTTGGATCATGTGCCGTTCCCTTTCTTCTCCAAACTTTTTTCTTCCCATCATTCTGGTACAGGTTGATCTTGGTCTCATCTGTCCATAGAATACTTTTCCAGAACTGAGCTGGCTTCATGAGGTGTTTTTCAGCAAATTTAACTCTGGCCTGTCTATTTTTGGAATTGATGAATGGTTTGCATCTAGATGTGAACCCTTTGTATTTACTTTCATGGAGTCTTCTCTTTACTGTTGACTTAGAGACAGATACACCTACTTCACTGAGAGTGTTCTGGACTTCAGTTGATGTTGTGAACGGGTTCTTCTTCACCAAAGAAAGTATGCGGCGATCATCCACCACTGTTGTCATCCGTGGACGCCCAGGCCTTTTTGAGTTCCCAAGCTCACCAGTCAATTCCTTTTTTCTCAGAATGTACCCGACTGTTGATTTTGCTACTCCAAGCATGTCTGCTATCTCTCTGATGGATTTTTTCTTTTTTTTCAGCCTCAGGATGTTCTGCTTCACCTCAATTGAGAGTTCCTTAGACCGCATGTTGTCTGGTCACAGCAACAGCTTCCAAATGCAAAACCACACACCTGTAATCAACCCCAGACCTTTTAACTACTTCATTGATTACAGGTTAACGAGGGAGATGCCTTCAGAGTTAATTGCAGCCCTTAGAGTCCCTTGTCCAATTACTTTTGGTCCCTTGAAAAAGAGGAGGCTATGCATTACAGAGCTATGATTCCTAAACCCTTTCTCCGATTTGGATGTGAAAACTCTCATATTGAAGCTGGGAGTGTGCACTTTCAGCCCATATTATATATATAATTGTATTTCTGAACATGTTTTTGTAAATAGCTAAAATAACAAAACTTGTGTCACTGTCCAAATATTTCTGGCCCTGACTGTATATATATATATATATATATATATATATATATATATATATATATATATATACATATATATATATTATATATACTGTATATACAGTACAGTCCAAAAGTTTGGACACACCTCCTCATCTCTAGAACAACTATTAAGAGGAGACTTTGTGCAGCAGGCCTTCATGGTAAAATAGCTGCTAGGAAACCACTGCTAAGGACAGGCAACAAGCAGAAGAGACTTGTTTGGGCTAATAAACACAAGGAATGGACATTAGACCAGTGGAAATCTGTGCTTTGGTCTGATGAGTCCAAATTTGAGATCTTTGGATCCAACCACCGTGTCTTTGTAGAAAAGGTGAATGGATGGACTCTACATGCCTGGATCCCACCATGAAGCATGGAGGAGGAGGTGTGACGGTGTGGGGATGCTTTGCTGGTGACACCGTTGGGGATTTATTCAAAATTGAAGGCATACTAAACCAGCATGGCTACCACAGCATCTTGCAGTGGCGTGCTATTCCATCCGGTTTGCGTTTAGTTGGACCATCATTTATTTTTCAACAGGACAATGACCCCAAACACACCTCCAGGCTGTGTAAGGGCTATTTGACTAAGAATGAGAGTGATGGGATGCTACGCCTGATTACCTGGCCTCCAAAGTCACCAGACCTGAACCCAATCGAGATGGTTTGGGGTGAGCTGGACCGCAGAGTGAAGGCAAAAGGGCCAACAAGTGCTAAGCATCTCTGGGAACTCCTTCAAGACTGTTGGAAAACCATTTCCGGTGACTACCTGTTGAAGCTCATCAAGAGAATGCCAAGAGTGTGCAAAGCAGTAATCAAAGCAAAAGGTGGCTACTTTGAAGAACCTAGAATATAAGACATATTTTCAGTTGTTTCACACTTTTTTAAGTATTTAATTCCACATTTTTTCATTCATAGTTTTGATGTCTTCAATGTGAATCTACAAGAGTCATGAAAATAAAGAAAACTCTTTGAATGAGGTGTGTCCAAACTTTTGGTATGTACTGTATATATGTGGGAAAAAAAGCAGGGTAAAGGACAATAAGGTCGCTCATTAAGTTACATTCAATATGGTATTAGGCATATTGGCACTTTCCCAATCTACTCATATCTCATTACAAAAAAATTTAAGGCAAAGAATTGACATATTTATCGTTATGTTTTTATTCACATATCAATTATACACTAATGCACAAGAAATTGAAGACACCGACTCATCAATCAAAGTTATGTTTTTTGCATTTTTTCTTTAATTATTTATGGTTTAAAAGAAAAATTTGTAAACATTTTTCCTTAAATTTTTCTGTAATTATATATGAGTAAATTGGGCAAGTGCCTATATACCTAATACTGAATGTAACTTAATGAGCGACTTTAGTGTCCTTTACCCTGTTGTTGCAGTAAGTAATGTGGATTTTAACCCAAATTAACCCCATGATAGGATATGGGAGCAATCTGAATCTGGGAGGATTCGAGTCTGTTCCTCATACACACAAGATGACTGACGCTATCCTTCAGTTAGGGAGGTTGTGTTGTCTAGGGGTAGATATACTGGTATAATTGATATAACTGCACCTTATTTTAGTGACCATTTAATTAATTATAGCGCATGACTGTTCTGAGAAAAATTGCACAACAATTTGGCGCAGATGGCTTCCTATAGAGCATGGAGCATGCGTGAGTAACGTGCAGACTTCCCTTGTAGAAACATGGCGTGGGTTGGTTCCAAATGTGCACTGAGCATGCGCAGAGTAAATGTGGTTGTTTCCTATTGCCACTTGTTCAAAGACATACAGGCATGCACAGCAGCATTTGATAGGACGGCGACAGTGGTGAATGCTTGGTGATGGGTGAGTCATCTTAAATGAAATGTAACACATATGTGTATAAATTATGTTATTAAGCACTGTTGCACTTTTTGGGTATATTTCACTTTATAAAGAAACAATATAAATGCACTAAATAATTGTTAAACAGAAACACTATGAAATATATGATAAATTACTGTATGCAATATTTGGTATGAGTTTGTATTTAATATGGAATATTTAAAAAATTGAATGTAAATTGAACTATGGAAATGAGGGGCTATTTAAACTTCCTGTTTGTACCCATACACTGTTAGAAAAAGGAAAAAAGAAAGAGAATCCAGCAGACAAGACAAATGGAGGAAATACATGGGTTCCATGACAAATGAAAACAAAGTCTTAATTTATACAAAAATCTAAAGTTAAAAATGGCTACTTCACTTCTATGGCAGATCACAGGGTGTAAAGGCTCCGTTACACGCAATGACATCGCTAACGAGATGTCGTTGGGGTCACGGAATTTGTGACGCACATCCGGCCTCGATAGCGACGTCTTTGCTTGTGACAAGTACGAGTGATGTAAAATACTCACCAAAGCGTTGATTGTTGACATGTTGTCCATTTCCCAAATGTCATTGCTTGTGCAGGACGCAGGTTGTTCATCGTTCCTGAGGCAGCACACATCGCTACATGTGACACCCCACGAACGACGAACAACACCGTACCTGCGTCCTCCGGCAACGAGGTGGGCGTAACTTTCCTGCAGCGTCTCTCCGCCCCTCCGCTTCTATTGGCCGTGTGACGTCGCTGTGACATCGCACGAACCGCCCCCTTAGAAAGGAGGTGGTTCGCCAGCCTCAGCGACGTCACTAGGCAGGTAAGTCCGTGTGACGGGTCCTAACGATGTTGTGCGCTACGGGCAGCAATTTACCCGTGACACACAACCGACGGGGGTGGGTGCTTTCACCAGCGACATTGTCGCTGCATGTAAAGCCCCCTTAAGTCTAGTAGGGATTAAGTGTTTCGGCGCTACAATGCGCCTTCCTCAGGGTCTATGGATTGGACATTGTAGTGCTGAAACGCGTAGTCCCTACTAGACCTACACCCTGTGATCTGCCATAGAAGTGAGCTGATTCCAGATATTTTTGTAGGTCTCCAAAGAAGGATTGTGGCTCTTAGAAAACTCTTCTGATAATTTTGTTCACTCCTCTGTTTGAAATCTTGTGGGGATCAAGTGGTCATAGCCAGTTTATAGTGAAATGATGTTCTTTCAATTTCTGGATTATAGCCCCAACTGTGCTAACCGATGCCTTTAATATTTAGAAATTCTTCTGTAACCAATGCCCTCAATTTGTTTTGAAACAATAAGATTGCAACGGTCTTGAGACAGCTCACTGGTGTTACCCATCATGAGATGTTTCTTGTTTGACACCGTGGTAATGAGACACCTTTTTGTAGGCCATCAGTTGATAGTATTTTTCATTACGTGGCAGGAATGCTTTCTAACTACTGATATATTTTAGCTGATGTCATGATTTTCCATGGCTCTTTCTACCATTCTTTCTTCAGGTGTCCAATACTTTTTCCTGATGTCATTTTCTCATTAGTACACAAATGTATGGACATCTATGGTTTGATTTATTTGCCTGTATGGATTGGATGAATTGTTACCGACATATGGTGAGCAATTTAAGTCAATACCACCTTTAGAAATATATGTACTTGGAGGATTCAATACTTATTTCACCCACTGTATACTGAATATTTGCATCACCATGCTGAACACTAAGCAAAACTCCATAGAACCTTTAAGTTGCAATAAGCCATTTATATTGATACCCAGAATAACAAATGCAGTATATTACAAGGAAAGAAATATAATTGAGTGTTTGTGTCTGCATCATCATGGTTGGATTTTTAATTTTCAGGGCCCATTGATATGAAAGTTAGCAATAGATGAGATGAATGACCTGAAAATAGTACTGTTCTATTAAACTGAGTCAGTCTCACCTTGGTCAAAGTAGTCAAGAGAGTTAAAAAGCTCAAAATAATATTGTTAAAAGTCTTGTAGGTCCAGTCTGAGGTTTTGAAATAAGTAATTCTGGTGACTGAAATCTACTCAAAAGATTCCAGTGGCATGGAAGTGTGGTATCTAATTTGCCTCAAAGCAAACCTTTATATAAGTAGACAGTTGACAAATTTGAGGTTTCCTTGAGAATATACAAATGTAGGCATTCTTAAACTAAAACACAAGAAAGATATCAAAGCTCAGAAAATTAACACAACCAAGCTATCAAATTTGTACTGCCAGCTGTCAAATGATATACTTTTGAGTTTGGATATCTTTCTGCATCGTGATGTCTTTGTCATTTTAAGAATAGCTATGTCTGTAAGAGATAAAAGGATTTGATTTATGTAGTAGTTATTCCAAAGCGTATTTGCTGTCTCCATCCAAAATTACATTAGAAGACCATCATGAATTTTAAAAATGGTCATTAAGAAATCTGCCATCACAATAAACATTTATGTCTATAACTTCTCATAATACATTATATGAAAAAAGTCCTAATGCGATAGGTAAGTGTAATTCCAGTAATTTAAAGTGAAATCATGCACAGAAATACATATCCAGGCAGTCTCTGAGTCGTAAACATCTGACACCACACTGCTCACTGCCTGCTATCTGGTCTTCATCGTGCTGTTTCATGCCATATCACTGGTCACTATCAGCCAGATCTTTGGCCACGTCCAGGCCTAGGATTACATGTTATAATGTCGCAACGTTCTAATGTCCAGACATGTATCACGACCTTACAGTTTAAAATGACCTCCAAGGCCTGGATGCTGCCAGGAGTCCTGGTCTATAGTAAAGGGGCCGGACATGCAGCATTTGATGATGGAAATAAGAGAACCTGACGATGGTCAGTGAGCAGCTGGGTGATTGGAGAGGTAAGCAATGAGGTATTATTTTATTTTTTTACCATTTTCTGGCCTTGTACTGTTTCTGTAACACCCTGGCTAGAGATGAGCGAACCGGTCCCGGTTCAGCTCGAGGTCGGTTCGCCGAACGGAGGTCCCGTTCGAGTTCGGTTCGTCGTTCGACGAACCGAACTTGAACCGCATAGGAAACAATGGCAGGCATTCACAAACACATAAAAACACATAGAAAACACCCTCAAAGGTGTCCAAAATGTGACAAACAACTCACAACACAACACAAACACATGAGAAAGTGACAAGGACATATACTCATGTGAAAACAAAAGAGCAGGACAAGGAAAAAGAGGAGGAGACACAGATATAGGCATGGCACGCCCTTCTAAAATCATGTAAAACACTGCAAGGTGACTCTAAGCGGAGTCTTCCTTTTTTCCAAAAATTGGGCCACACACACACCCACCCATTTAGTGGCAGCAGTTGTGCCCCAGTTGTACAATTCACAGCTAGGTTTGCATCAAGCACATTCAAAAATACGCCATAATTAACCGTCCCCAGGATGACACCAGGGTAGGTAGCAAAGTCTTTCCTGATCCCAGCTCTGTTCATCTTGGCTCCTTTTAAAAAACACAGCAAGCAAGGGTTACTCCAAGCGGAGTCTCCCTTTTTTCCAAAAATTGGGCCCCACACACACCCACCCCTTCAGTGGCAGCAGTTGTGCCCCAGTTGTACACTTCACAGCTAGATTTGCATTAAGCACATTAAAAAATACGCCATAATTAACCGTCCCCAGGATGACACAAGGGTAGGTGGCAAAGTCTTTCCTGATCCCAGCTCTGTTCATCTTGGCTCCTTTTAAAAAACACAGCAAGCAAGGGTTACTCCAAGCGGAGTATCCCTTTTTTCCAAAAATTGGGCCCCACACACACCCACCCCTTCAGTGGCAGCAGTTGTGCCCTAGTTGCAAACAGGATGTTTTGATTTGCATCAAGCACATTCCAAATCCACAAGCATTTACTCTCCCCAGGATGACACAGGGGTAGTAAATTCCTTCTGGATCCATGACTTGTTCATTTTGATGAACGTCAGTCTGTCCACATTGTCACTGGACAGACGCGTGCGCTTATCTGTCAGCAAACACCCAGCAGCACTGAAGACACGTTCAGAGACAACGCTGGCAGCTGGACACGACAAAATCTCCAAGGCGTAACTGGAGAGCTCTGGCCATTTTTCTAGATTTGAAGCCCAAAAGGAGCAAGGCTCTATTTGCAAAGTCATGGCATCGATGTTCATTTGGAGATACTCCTGTATCATCCTCTCCAGCCATTGACTATGTGTCAGACTTGTTGTCTCTGGTGGCCTTGCAAAAGAGGGTCTAAAAAAATTATGAAAAGATTCCATAAAATTGCTGTTACCAGCACCAGATACGGTCCTACTGGTACGGGTAGACTGTTGAAGATGACGAGACCGTCCCATGTTTGGCAAGTTACAACTGGGAGAATCACTCCCTGCACCTGCACGGTTGTTTGGTGGAAAAGCCGAGCTAAGATCGAGTAACAGCTTCTGCTGATACTCCTGCATACGTGCGTCCCTTTCTATGGCTGGAATTATGTCACAAAATTTGGACTACCGGGGATCTAATAGTGTGGCAAGCGAGTAGTCATCATCACTTCTAATTTTGACAATACGAGGGTCATGTTGGAGGTAGTGCAACAAGAAGGCACTCATGTGTCTTGCGCAGCCATGCGGACCAAGTCCACGCTGTGTTTGTGGCATAGAGGTGCTAACCATTCTTTCTTCCTCTGACATCTCCCCCCAACCTCTTTCAACTGAAATTTGACCAAGGTCTCCCTCCTCTGCTGAGTCTTCCATGTCCATGGACAGTTCGTCCTCCATTTCTTCATGTTCTCCTGCACCTTCCTCAACATTTAGCTTGCTCCTATGCGCCCTTGTTGATCCCTGTCCCCCATGGTCCCATGCCTGGCGCCTTGTTGATGATGAACGTCTGGACCTTGGTGATGTTGTTGTGTCTTGCGCATATGACTCCTCCTGTAGTTCATCCCCTTCCTGTTGTCCCACCCCCTGACTCCGAATAGTGTTTAGCGTGTGCTCCAGCATGTAAATGACTGGAATCGTCATGCTGATAATGGCATTGTCAGCGCTAAACATATTCGTCGCCATGTCGAAACTGTGCAGAAGGGTGCATAGGTCCTTGATCTGAGACCACTCCATCAGGGTGATCTGCCCCACCTCTGCATCTCATTGGCCCAGGCTATACGTCATGACGTATTGCACCAGGGCTCGGCGGTGCTGCCACAGTCGCTGTAACATGTGGAGAGTTGAATTCCAGCGTGTCGCCACATCACATTTCAGGCGATGAACCGGCAGGCCGAAAGACTTCTGGAGCGATGCAAGTCGCTCAGCTGCGGCGCTTGAACGGTGGAAGTGAGCAGACAGTTTTCGTGCCCTGTTCAGAAGGCCATCTAGGTCGGGATAGTGTGTTAAAAATTGCTGGACGACAAGGTTCAACACGTGAGCCATACAAGGTACGTGTGTCACCTTGCCCAGGTGAAGGGCCGCACCCAGGTTTGCAGCATTGTCGCACACGGCCTTACCAGGCTACAGGTTGACTGGAGACAACCTTTTATTAAACTCGGACCGCAGAGCTGACCACAACTCCTCAGCTGTGTGACTCTTATTCCCAAGACATGTCAAGCTAAAGACCGCCTGATGCCGTTGCGCTCTGCTGCCAGCATAGTAATGAGGGGTGCGTGATTCCTTCTGCGCAGTGAGAACGCTGGTGGCCTGACCAGGCAGGCTTGGGGCGGAGGTGGAGGACCCAGATGAGATGGAGGATGCAGAAGCAGCGGCGGAACTTGGACAGACAGAGGATTGACACACAAGTCGTGGGGACGGCAAGACTTGTGCAGCAGACCCTTCACCATCTATCACCATAGTTACCCAGTGCCCAGTCAGCGACATGTAACGTCCCTGTCCATGCTTACTGGTCCAAGTATCGGTGGTGAAATGCACCCGTTCACACACAGAGTTTCTCAAGGAAGCAGTGATGTTGTGTGCGACATGCTGGTGTAGCGCGGGCACACCTTTCTTAGAGAAGTAGTGGCGACCAGGCATCTGGTACTGGGGCACAGCGACAGACATAAGGTCTCTAAAATCCTGTGTGTCCACTAGGCGGAAAGGTAGCATTTCGGTAGCCAACAGCTTACAGAGGGATAGAGACAACCTCTTAGCTTTGTCATGGGTCGCAGGAAGTGGCCTTTTATTTGACCACATCTGAGGGACAGAGATCTGGCTGCTGTGTGTAGACGGTGTTGAGTAGGGTGTCCCTGGAAAAATGCAGGTTTGTGAGGAAAGTGCAGGCGGAGACATGATGTTGCCTTCATCCAATGTTGGTGCTATCGATGTCTGAGAGAGCTGTACACACTCACTTGTTTCCCCTTCCAAACCAACTGACGACCTACCAAACAAACTGCCTGTTGCGGTTACAGTGGTGGAAGTTGTGGGTGGAAAAACAGGTGTGACAGCTGTCCCCACAGTCCTAGAAGATGACGAGCGCGCGGATGCACTGGAAGGGGCAGGCAGTGGATGGTTCGCTCCGCTAGGCCGCATTGCAGTACGGTGAGCTTCCCACCGGGACATATGATATTTATTCATGTGACGATTCATGGAAGAAGTTGTCAAACTGCTGAGGTTTTGACCTCTACTAAGAGAACCATGACAAATTTTACAGATCACATAATTTGGGCGATCTTTTTCTATGTCAAAAAAGGACCAGGCTAGGCAAGGCTTAGAGGCCATGCGACCTGTTGATCCACCCCGAATAATGCTCAGAGGCAGAGTGGTGGCTGAGGATGCAGTTGTAGACGTGCTACCAGTACTCCGACTGTGTCCAGGAAGGCGCAAGGTAACTTCGTCATCAGTTGCATCCTCCTCCACCACCTCTGTTGACCTCCTCGAGTGCCTGACTGTGGGTTGACAGTAGGTGAGATCTAGAACTTCATCATCAGTTGTTGTGTTTGCACTCCCCTCCCCCTCAGACCGAGCCTCTTCTTGCCCTGACCGAATATTTAAGTTGTCATCCCAATCGGGTATCTGCGTCTCATCTTCATCAGTATGTTCCTCATTGTCTATAACCACAGGTGTTACAGTTTGTGACAAAGGGTCAACATTATGCTCAGAAACTTGGTCCTCACGGCCTGAATCAGAGTCACAAAGGTTCTGGGCATCACTGCAGACCATTTCCTGTTCTGTACTCACTGTAGCTTGGGAGCAGACCTCTGATTCCCAGGCTATAGTGTGACTGAACAGCTCTGCAGACTCAGCCATCTCAGTTCCACCATACTGTGCAGGGCTGATGGAGACTTCAGAGCTGGGAGAAAGCAAGTTTGATTGGGATGACAACTCAGAGGACTGGTGTTTTTTGGATGCGGTACTTGAAGTGGCTTAGAGGGCACTTGTTGGACCACTTGAGATCCATTCAAGCATTTTCCTTTTTTGGCCATCATCTACCTTTGTTCCTGTTGTTCGTGTCCGTAAAAAAGGGAGCACATCGGATTGTCCACGGTAAGTAGTAGACATCTTACTTTTGCTGGTAGATGGTCTATCTTCAGCAGATGATAATGGAGCTTTGCCACCTTCCCCACGGACAAACCCTTTTTTTCCTTTTCCACCACGCCTCTTCCCCTTTCCACCAGCATCTGTCATTTTGCCACTCATGTTGATTGCGACAAGATTGTGCACTGAAAATGTGGTAGTAAAAATTGAGAGGTGGTGTAGATTGCAGCGGTGGTCTAGCTTTATTAACAGCAGAATAATAAAGAATAAATATCCCTGAAAATGCAACTACGGCCCTTAAACTGGCAGCATCAATTGCTAGTATAATGGCTTAGTTATAATGAGTTGGAGTGTGCAATGCAGGCAGAGGTGCTGCAAATGTCTTTGCACTAGTGTGACTAGACAAAAGTCCAATAGCCACGTTTAGGATGCCACTAGGTACACTGAGTGCTTGCTAGTATAATGGCTTAGTTATAATGAGTTGGAGTGTGCAATGCAGGTAGAGGTGCTGCAAATGTCTTTGCACTAGTGTGACTAGACAAAAGTCCAATAGCCACGTTTAGGATGCCACTAGGTACACTGAGTGTTTGCTAGTATAATGGCTTAGTTATAATGAGTTGGAGTGTGCAGTGCAGGCAGAGGTGCTGCAAATATCTTTGCACTAGTGTGACCAGACAAAAGTCCAATAGCCACGTTTACGATGCCACTAGGTACACTGAGTGTTTGCTAGTATAATGGCTTAGTTATAATGAGTTGGAGTGTGCAATGCAGGCAGAGGTGCTGCAAATGTCTTTGCACTAGTGTGACTAGACAAAAGTCCAATAGCCACGTTTAGGATGCCACTAGGTACACTGAGTGTTTGCTAGTATAATGGCTTAGTTATAATGAGTTGGAGTGTGCAATGCAGGTAGAGGTGCTGCAAATGTCTTTGCACTAGTGTGACTAGACAAAAGTCCAATAGCCACGTTTAGGATGCCACTAGGTACACTGAGTGTTTGCTAGTATAATGGCTTAGTTATAATGAGTTGGAGTGTGCAATGCAGGTAGAGGTGCTGCAAATGTCTTTGCACTAGTGTGACTAGACAAAAGTCCAATAGCCACGTTTAGGATGCCACTAGGTACACTGAGTGTTTGCTAGTATAATGGCTTAGTTATAATGAGTTGGAGTGTGCAATGCAGGCAGAGGTACTGCAAATGTCTTTGCACTAGTGTGACTAGACAAAAGTCCAATAGCCACGTTTAGGATGCCACTAGGTACACTGAGTGTTTGCTAGTATAATGGCTTAGTTATAATGAGTTGGAGTGTGCAATGCAGTTAGAGGTGCTGCAAATGTCTTTGCACTAGTGTGACTAGACAAAAGTCCAATAGCCACGTTTAGGATGCCACTAGGTACACTGAGTGCTTGCTAGTATAATGGCTTAGTTATAATGAGTTGGAGTGTGCAATGCAGGTAGAGGTGCTGCAAATGTCTTTGCACTAGTGTGACTAGACAAAAGTCCAATAGCCACGTTTAGGATGCCACTAGGTACACTGAGTGTTTGCTAGTATAATGGCTTAGTTATAATGAGTTGGAGTGTGCAATGCAGGCAGAGGTGCTGCAAATATCTTTGCACTAGTGTGACTAGACAAAAGTCCAATAGCCACGTTTAGGATGCCACTAGGTACACTGAGTGTTTGCTAGTATAATGGCTTAGTTATAATGAGTTGGAGTATGCAATGCAGGCAGAGGTGCTGCAAATGTCTTTGCACTAGTGTGACTAGACAAAAGTCCAATAGCCACGTTTAGGATGCCACTAGGTACACTGAGTGTTTGCTAGTATAATGGCTTAGTTATAATGAGTTGGAGTGTGCAATGCAGGTAGAGGTGCTGCAAATGTCTTTGCACTAGTGTGACTAGACAAAAGTCCAATAGCCACGTTTAGGATGCCACTAGGTACACTGAGTGTTTGCTAGTATAATGGCTTAGTTATAATGAGTTGGAGTGTGCAATGCAGGTAGAGGTGCTGCAAATGTCTTTGCACTAGTGTGACTAGACAAAAGTCCAATAGCCACGTTTAGGATGCCACTAGGTACACTGAGTGTTTGCTAGTATAATGGCTTAGTTATAATGAGTTGGAGTGTGCAATGCAGGCAGAGGTGCTGCAAATGTCTTTGCACTAGTGTGACTAGACAAAAGTCCAATAGCCACGTTTAGGATGCCACTAGGTACACTGAGTGTTTGCTAGTATAATGGCTTAGTTATAATGAGTTGGAGTGTGCAATGCAGGCAGAGGTGCTGCAAATATCTTTGCACTAGTGTGACTAGACAAAAGTCCAATAGCCACGTTTAGGATGCCACTAGGTACACTGAGTGTTTGCTAGTATAATGGCTTAGTTATAATGAGTTGGAGTATGCAATGCAGGCAGAGGTGCTGCAAATGTCTTTGCACTAGTGTGACTAGACAAAAGTCCAATAGCCACGTTTAGGATGCCACTAGGTACACTGAGTGTTTGCTAGTATAATGGCTTAGTTATAATGAGTTGGAGTGTGCAATGCAGGTAGAGGTGCTGCAAATGTCTTTGCACTAGTGTGACTAGACAAAAGTCCAATAGCCACGTTTAGGATGCCACTAGGTACACTGAGTGTTTGCTAGTATAATGGCTTAGTTATAATGAGTTGGAGTGTGCAATGCAGGTAGAGGTGCTGCAAATGTCTTTGCACTAGTGTGACTAGACAAAAGTCCAATAGCCACGTTTAGGATGCCACTAGGTACACTGAGTGTTTGCTAGTATAATGGCTTAGTTATAATGAGTTGGAGTGTGCAATGCAGGCAGAGGTGCTGCAAATGTCTTTGCACTAGTGTGACTAGACAAAAGTCCAATAGCCACGTTTAGGATGCCACTAGGTACACTGAGTGTTTGCTAGTATAATGGCTTAGTTATAATGAGTTGGAGTGTGCAATGCAGGTAGAGGTGCTGCAAATGTCTTTGCACTAGTGTGACTAGACAAAAGTCCAATAGCCACGTTTAGGATGCCACTAGGTACACTGAGTGTTTGCTAGTATAATGGCTTAGTTATAATGAGTTGGAGTGTGCAATGCAGGCAGAGGTGCTGCAAATGTCTTTGCACTAGTGTGACTAGACAAAAGTCCAATAGCTACGTTTAGGATGCCACTAGGTACACTGAGTGTTTGCTAGTGTAATGGCTTAGTTATAATGAGTTGGAGTGTGCAATGCAGGTAGAGGTGCTGAAAATGTCTTTGCACTAGTGTGACTAGACAAAAGTCCAATAGCCACGTTTAGGATGCCACTAGGTACACTGAGTGTTTGCTAGTATAATGGCTTAGTTATAATGAGTTGGAGTGTGCAATGCAGGTAGAGGTGCTGCAAATGTCTTTGCACTAGTGTGACTAGACAAAAGTCCAATAGCCACGTTTAGGATGCCACTAGGTACACTGAGTGTTTGCTAGTATAATGGCTTAGTTATAATGAGTTGGAGTGTGCAATGCAGGTAGAGGTGCTGCAAATGTCTCTGCACTAGTGTGACTAGACAAAAGTCCAATAGCCACGTTTAGGATGCCACTAGGTACACTGAGTGTTTGCTAGTATAATGGCTTAGTTATAATGAGTTGGAGTGTGCAATGCAGGCAGAGGTGCTGCAAATGTCTTTGCACTAGTGTGACTAGACAAAAGTCCAATAGCCACGTTTAGGATGCCACTAGGTACACTGAGTGTTTGCTAGTATAATGGCTTAGTTATAATGAGTTGGAGTGTGCAATGCAGGTAGAGGTGCTGCAAATGTCTTTGCACTAGTGTGACTAGACAAAAGTCCAATAGTCACGTTTAGGATGCCACTAGGTACACTGAGTGTTTGCTAGTATAATGGCTTAGTTATAATGAGTTGGAGTGTGCAATGCAGGTAGAGGTGCTGCAAATGTCTTTGCACTAGTGTGACTAGACAAAAGTCCAATAGCCACGTTTAGGATGCCACTAGGTACACTGAGTGTTTGCTAGTATAATGGCTTAGTTATAATGAGTTGGAGTGTGCAATGCAGGCAGAGGTGCTGCAAATGTCTTTGCACTAGTGTGACTAGACAAAAGTCCAATAGCCACGTTTAGGATGCCACTAGGTACACTGAGTGTTTGCTAGTATAATGGCTTAGTTATAATGAGTTGGAGTGTGCAATGCAGGTAGAGGTGCTGCAAATGTCTTTGCACTAGTGTGACTAGACAAAAGTCCAATAGCCACGTTTAGGATGCCACTAGGTACACTGAGTGTTTGCTAGTATAATGGCTTAGTTATAATGAGTTGGAGTGTGCAATGCAGGCAGAGGTGCTGCAAATGTCTTTGCACTAGTGTGACCAGACAAAAGTCCAATAGCCACGTTTAGGATGCCACTAGGTACACTGAGTGTTTGCTAGTATAATGGCTTAGTTATAATGAGTTGGAGTGTGCAATGCAGGCAGAGGTGCTGCAAATGTCTTTGCACTAGTGTGACTAGACAAAAGTCCAATAGCCACGTTTAGGATGCCACTAGGTACACTGAGTGTTTGCTAGTATAATGGCTTAGTTATAATGAGTTGGAGTGTGCAATGCAGGTAGAGGTGCTGCAAATGTCTTTGCACTAGTGTGACTAGACAAAAGTCCAATAGCCACGTTTAGGATGCCACTAGGTACACTGAGTGTTTGCTAGTATAATGGCTTAGTTATAATGAGTTGGAGTGTGCAATGCAGGTAGAGGTGCTGCAAATGTCTTTGCACTAGTGTGACTAGACAAAAGTCCAATAGCCACGTTTAGGATGCCACTAGGTACACTGAGTGTTTGCTAGTATAATGGCTTAGTTATAATGAGTTGGAGTGTGCAATGCAGGTAGAGGTGCGGCAAATGTCTTTGCACTAGTGTGACTAGACAAAAGTCCAATAGCCACGTTTAGGATGCCACTAGGTACACTGAGTGTTTGCTAGTATAATGGCTTAGTTATAATGAGTTGGAGTGTGCAATGCAGGTAGAGGTGCTGCAAATGTCTTTGCACTAGTGTGACTAGACAAAAGTCCAATAGCCACGTTTAGGATGCCACTAGGTACAATGAGTGTTTGCTAGTATAATGGCTTAGTTATAATGAGTTGGAGTGTGCAATGCAGGCAGAGGTGCTGCAAATGTCTTTGCACTAGTGTGACTAGACAAAAGTCCAATAGCCACGTTTAGGATGCCACTAGGTACACTGAGTGTTTGCTAGTATAATGGCTTAGTTATAATGAGTTGGAGTGTGCAATGCAGGTAGAGGTGCTGCAAATGTCTTTGCACTAGTGTGACTAGACAAAAGTCCAATAGCCACGTTTAGGATGCCACTAGGTACACTGAGTGTTTGCTAGTATAATGGCTTAGTTATAATGAGTTGGAGTGTGCAATGCAGGCAGAGGTGCTGCAAATGTCTTTGCACTAGTGTGACTAGACAAAAGTCCAATAGCCACGTTTAGGATGCCACTAGGTACACTGAGTGTTTGCTAGTATAATGGCTTAGTTATAATGAGTTGGAGTGTGCAATGCAGGCAGAGGTGCTTCAAATGTCTTTGCACTAGTGTGACTAGACAAAAGTCCAATAGCCACGTTTAGGATGCCACTAGGTACACTGAGTGTTTGCTAGTATAATGGCTTAGTTATAATGAGTTGGAGTGTGCAATGCAGGTAGAGGTGCTGCAAATGTCTTTGCACTAGTGTGACTAGACAAAAGTCCAATAGCCACGTTTAGGATGCCACTAGGTACACTGAGTGTTTGCTAGTATAATGGCTTAGTTATAATGAGTTGGAGTGTGCAATGCAGGTAGAGGTGCTGCAAATGTCTTTGCACTAGTGTGACTAGACAAAAGTCCAATAGCCACGTTTAGGATGCCACTAGGTACACTGAGTGTTTGCTAGTATAATGGCTTAGTTATAATGAGTTGGAGTGTGCAATGCAGGTAGAGGTGCGGCAAATGTCTTTGCAGTAGTGTGACTAGACAAAAGTCCAATAGCCACGTTTAGGATGCCACTAGGTACACTGAGTGTTTGCTAGTATAATGGCTTAGTTATAATGAGTTGGAGTGTGCAATGCAGGTAGAGGTGCTGCAAATGTCTTTGCACTAGTGTGACTAGACAAAAGTCCAATAGCCACGTTTAGGATGCCACTAGGTACACTGAGTGTTTGCTAGTATAATGGCTTAGTTATAATGAGTTGGAGTGTGCAATGCAGGCAGAGGTGCTGCAAATGTCTTTGCACTAGTGTGACTAGACAAAAGTCCAATAGCCACGTTTAGGATGCCACTAGGTACACTGAGTGTTTGCTAGTATAATGGCTTAGTTATAATGAGTTGGAGTGTGCAATGCAGGCAGAGGTGCTGCAAATATCTTTGCACTAGTGTGACTAGACAAAAGTCCAATAGCCACGTTTAGGATGCCACTAGGTACACTGAGTGTTTGCTAGTATAATGGCTTAGTTATAATGAGTTGGAGTGTGCAATGCAGGCAGAGGTGCTGCAAATGTCTTTGCACTAGTGTGACTAGACAAAAGTCCAATAGCCACGTTTAGGATGCCACTAGGTACACTGAGTGTTTGCTAGTATAATGGCTTAGTTATAATGAGTTGGAGTGTGCAATGCAGGCAGAGGTGCTGCAAATATCTTTGCACTAGTGTGACTAGACAAAAGTCCAATAGCCACGTTTAGGATGCCACTAGGTACACTGAGTGTTTGCTAGTATAATGGCTTAGTTATAATGAGTTGGAGTGTGCAATGCAGGCAGAGGTGCTGCAAATGTCTTTGCACTAGTGTGACTAGACAAAAGTCCAATAGCCACGTTTAGGATGCCACTAGGTACACTGAGTGTTTGCTAGTATAATGGCTTAGTTATATTGAGTTGGAGTGTGCAATGCAGGCAGAGGTGCTGCAAATGTCTTTTCACTAGTGTGACTAGACAAAAGTCCAATAGCCACGTTTAGGATGCCACTAGGTACACTGAGTGTTTGCTAGTATAATGGCTTAGTTATAATGAGTTGGAGTGTGCAATGCAGGTAGAGGTGCTGCAAATGTCTTTGCACTAGTGTGACTAGACAAAAGTCCAATAGCCACGTTTAGGATGCCACTAGGTACACTGAGTGTTTGCTAGTATAATGGCTTAGTTATAATGAGTTGGAGTGTGCAATGCAGGCAGAGGTGCTGCAAATGTCTTTGCACTAGTGTGACTAGACAAAAGTCCAATAGCCACGTTTAGGATGCCACTAGGTACACTGAGTGTTTGCTAGTATAATGGCTTAGTTATAATGAGTTGGAGTGTGCAATGCAGGCAGAGGTGCTGCAAATGTCTTTGCACTAGTGTGACTAGACAAAAGTCCAATAGCCACGTTTAGGATGCCACTAGGTACACTGAGTGTTTGCTAGTATAATGGCTTAGTTATAATGAGTTGGAGTGTGCAATGCAGGCAGAGGTGCTGCAAATGTCTTTGCACTAGTGTGACTAGACAAAAGTCCAATAGCCACGTTTAGGATGCCACTAGGTACACTGAGTGTTTGCTAGTATAATGGCTTAGTTATAATGAGTTGGAGTGTGCAATGCAGGTAGAGGTGCTGCAAATGTCTTTGCACTAGTGTGACTAGACAAAAGTCCAATAGCCACGTTTAGGATGCCACTAGGTACACTGAGTGTTTGCTAGTATAATGGCTTAGTTATAATGAGTTGGAGTGTGCAATGCAGGCAGAGGTGCTGCAAATGTCTTTGCACTAGTGTGACTAGACAAAAGTCCAATAGCCACGTTTAGGATGCCACTAGGTACACTGAGTGTTTGCTAGTATAATGGCTTAGTTATAATGAGTTGGAGTGTGCAATGCAGGCAGAGGTGCTTCAAATGTCTTTGCACTAGTGTGACTAGACAAAAGTCCAATAGCCACGTTTAGGATGCCACTAGGTACACTGAGTGTTTGCTAGTATAATGGCTTAGTTATAATGAGTTGGAGTGTGCAATGCAGGTAGAGGTGCTGCAAATGTCTTTGCACTAGTGTGACTAGACAAAAGTCCAATAGCCACGTTTAGGATGCCACTAGGTACACTGAGTGTTTGCTAGTATAATGGCTTAGTTATAATGAGTTGGAGTGTGCAATGCAGGTAGAGGTGCTGCAAATGTCTTTGCACTAGTGTGACTAGACAAAAGTCCAATAGCCACGTTTAGGATGCCACTAGGTACACTGAGTGTTTGCTAGTATAATGGCTTAGTTATAATGAGTTGGAGTGTGCAATGCAGGTAGAGGTGCGGCAAATGTCTTTGCACTAGTGTGACTAGACAAAAGTCCAATAGCCACGTTTAGGATGCCACTAGGTACACTGAGTGTTTGCTAGTATAATGGCTTAGTTATAATGAGTTGGAGTGTGCAATGCAGGTAGAGGTGCTGCAAATGTCTTTGCACTAGTGTGACTAGACAAAAGTCCAATAGCCACGTTTAGGATGCCACTAGGTACACTGAGTGTTTGCTAGTATAATGGCTTAGTTATAATGAGTTGGAGTGTGCAATGCAGGCAGAGGTGCTGCAAATGTCTTTGCACTAGTGTGACTAGACAAAAGTCCAATAGCCACGTTTAGGATGCCACTAGGTACACTGAGTGTTTGCTAGTATAATGGCTTAGTTATAATGAGTTGGAGTGTGCAATGCAGGCAGAGGTGCTGCAAATATCTTTGCACTAGTGTGACTAGACAAAAGTCCAATAGCCACGTTTAGGATGCCACTAGGTACACTGAGTGTTTGCTAGTATAATGGCTTAGTTATAATGAGTTGGAGTGTGCAATGCAGGCAGAGGTGCTGCAAATGTCTTTGCACTAGTGTGACTAGACAAAAGTCCAATAGCCACGTTTAGGATGCCACTAGGTACACTGAGTGTTTGCTAGTATAATGGCTTAGTTATAATGAGTTGGAGTGTGCAATGCAGGCAGAGGTGCTGCAAATATCTTTGCACTAGTGTGACTAGACAAAAGTCCAATAGCCACGTTTAGGATGCCACTAGGTACACTGAGTGTTTGCTAGTATAATGGCTTAGTTATAATGAGTTGGAGTGTGCAATGCAGGCAGAGGTGCTGCAAATGTCTTTGCACTAGTGTGACTAGACAAAAGTCCAATAGCCACGTTTAGGATGCCACTAGGTACACTGAGTGTTTGCTAGTATAATGGCTTAGTTATATTGAGTTGGAGTGTGCAATGCAGGCAGAGGTGCTGCAAATGTCTTTTCACTAGTGTGACTAGACAAAAGTCCAATAGCCACGTTTAGGATGCCACTAGGTACACTGAGTGTTTGCTAGTATAATGGCTTAGTTATAATGAGTTGGAGTGTGCAATGCAGGTAGAGGTGCTGCAAATGTCTTTGCACTAGTGTGACTAGACAAAAGTCCAATAGCCACGTTTAGGATGCCACTAGGTACACTGAGTGTTTGCTAGTATAATGGCTTAGTTATAATGAGTTGGAGTGTGCAATGCAGGCAGAGGTGCTGCAAATGTCTTTGCACTAGTGTGACTAGACAAAAGTCCAATAGCCACGTTTAGGATGCCACTAGGTACACTGAGTGTTTGCTAGTATAATGGCTTAGTTATAATGAGTTGGAGTGTGCAATGCAGGCAGAGGTGCTGCAAATGTCTTTGCACTAGTGTGACTAGACAAAAGTCCAATAGCCACGTTTAGGATGCCACTAGGTACACTGAGTGTTTGCTAGTATAATGGCTTAGTTATAATGAGTTGGAGTGTGCAATGCAGGTAGAGGTGCTGCAAATGTCTTTGCACTAGTGTGACTAGACAAAAGTCCAATAGCCACGTTTAGGATGCCACTAGGTACACTGAGTGTTTGCTAGTATAATGGCTTAGTTATAATGAGTTGGAGTGTGCAATGCAGGTAGAGGTGCGGCAAATGTCTTTGCACTAGTGTGACTAGACAAAAGTCCAATAGCCACGTTTAGGATGCCACTAGGTACACTGAGTGTTTGCTAGTATAATGGCTTAGTTATAATGAGTTGGAGTGTGCAATGCAGGTAGAGGTGCTGCAAATGTCTTTGCACTAGTGTGACTAAACAAAAGTCCAATAGCCACGTTTAGGATGCCACTAGGTACACTGAGTGTTTGCTAGTATAATGGCTTAGTTATAATGAGTTGGAGTGTGCAATGCAGGCAGAGGTGCTGCAAATGTCTTTGCACTAGTGTGACTAGACAAAAGTCCAATAGCCACGTTTAGGATGCCACTAGGTACACTGAGTGTTTGCTAGTATAATGGCTTAGTTATAATGAGTTGGAGTGTGCAATGCAGGCAGAGGTGCTGCAAATATCTTTGCACTAGTGTGACTAGACAAAAGTCCAATAGCCACGTTTAGGATGCCACTAGGTACACTGAGTGTTTGCTAGTATAATGGCTTAGTTATAATGAGTTGGAGTGTGCAATGCAGGCAGAGGTGCTGCAAATGTCTTTGCACTAGTGTGACTAGACAAAAGTCCAATAGCCACGTTTAGGATGCCACTAGGTACACTGAGTGTTTGCTAGTATAATGGCTTAGTTATAATGAGTTGGAGTGTGCAATGCAGGCAGAGGTGCTGCAAATATCTTTGCACTAGTGTGACTAGACAAAAGTCCAATAGCCACGTTTAGGATGCCACTAGGTACACTGAGTGTTTGCTAGTATAATGGCTTAGTTATAATGAGTTGGAGTGTGCAATGCAGGCAGAGGTGCTGCAAATGTCTTTGCACTAGTGTGACTAGACAAAAGTCCAATAGCCACGTTTAGGATGCCACTAGGTACACTGAGTGTTTGCTAGTATAATGGCTTAGTTATAATGAGTTGGAGTGTGCAATGCAGGCAGAGGTGCTGCAAATGTCTTTGCACTAGTGTGACTAGACAAAAGTCCAATAGCCACGTTTAGGATGCCACTAGGTACACTGAATGTTTGCTAGTACAATGGCTTAGTTATAATGAGTTGGAGTGTGCAGAGGACAGGAGGGTACAGTGCCAGGATTGTGGGGCTCTGGGTAGAGGAATGGAAGCCTGCCTTTCTATTCCCTCCTAATGGGGAAATGCAGCGACGAAATCCCTGACCTTAGCTACACAGACGCTGTCTCTGTTTTCAGGACCTGTCACCTATGGCTCTGACCCTGCCGGTACGAGCCCTTAAAAGGACTGATGGAAAGTGCTATCCCTATGCTGTCCAGCGCTGTGTATGGAGCGCATACAGCTGTATCAGCGATAGGACTCAGGACGGAGCTGCGCCAGTGATTTCTGACACCAAGGACGCAGAAGGCAGATAATGGCGTCCTGGAGGAAAATATCCGGTTTTATAATGCAGGGACATGTGACATGGACATCCTATCACACATGCCGTTGCTTCTCTGGCTAAAAGTCCACTTAGCTGTGTGTGTGTCTGGGATTGTCTGACATAATGGCCCTCTCCACTACACACGCGCACTTAGGGAAGGAAGACAAGGAAAAAAAAAAATGGCGATCGCCATTATACAAACAGGAGTGATCTGAAGGCGCTGTTCACGCACACTATACACTGAAATGTCATAATAGTGTGAGTCACAGAGTGACTTACACTATTACAGCGGAAAGCCAGCTAGGAATTAGCTGTTTTTTTGCTGCTAGAACTGTTCTCGAACGTTTCTAGAACTATCGAGCTTTTGCAAAAAGCTCGAGTTCTAGTTCAATCTAGAACAGGCCCCAAAATCACTCGAGCCTAGAACTGGAGAACCTCGAACCGCGCTCAACTCTAGCCCTGGCCTATCAGGTCGTCACAAGGGTGCTGTGCAATCTGCCCTTCTGCATGGTACCCGCTCCTCCTTGGTTACGGGTCCTGTCAATTTGGTGTTTCTACCAACAGGTGTATCTAAATCCTGAGGAACACTCTGCACCACATCCACCAAACACCCATTGGGCAGCCTGAGGGCAATAGGGCCACCCAGATGGAGGAATGGAAGAGGGAGGGCAGAGATGTCAGTTGAGTAGTAGTTGAGCAGTGAGACAGTGGTGACAGGTCGGTCACGCTGTGGAGCTGGGCTCCTGTACCCGACCCAGGTGCCAGACGTTGGCTTGGCCAGAAGGAGCTGGAACCCCAGTCGCAGGGGGTTGTGACAGAGGGCACAATGCTGCTACAGAGAGCAGGCCAGCTGCCTTGTGCTACAACCGGGCAGGGGCCAGGGCATATCATATCATAGTTTTAATGTTGAAGGTAGATTCTAAGTCCATCTAGTTGAACCCGTAGCCTAACATGTTGATCCAGAGGAAGGCAAAAAAAAACCAATGTGGCAAACAAGTTCCAATGGGGAAAAAATTTCCTTCCTGACTCCACATCCGGCAATCAGACTAGTTCCATGGATCAATACCCTGTCATAAAATCTAATATACATAACTGGTAATATTAAATTTTTCAAGAAAGGCATCCAGGCATGACGGGGTACGCGGACCCTAGGCTGGGAAGAAGCTTCACACAGCTCAGTAATTTACCCGACGGGAACGGAGTCTTCAGGAACCGTTCCCCACCCACTCTAAAATCGGGGTACTAGCGCAACGAGGGGGATATGACTTCCCACAACCGTCCAGAAAATCCCAAGCGTGGACCTTGAGAGCAAGCTCACCCTGCTAGCCATGCAGGTGAGTGGGACCCGAGTAGTTCCAAGCGAAAGGGATCCATACGAAGGACACACAGTGCCAAGGGACAAGGCTTCAGGCCAACCAGCAACACCAAAGGGGCACGGACCCAGCATGCTCAACCAAAGGAAAAGGAGCATTCAAGAGTTTGGTTTACCTGGTGTCAGCGTCAGTGACTTTGGACTGTGTGAGTACCCAATATCCCTTTATCCCCAACGGGTTCCCCACTCCATCCATCACCGAGTCCCGGGGGAACCCCTCCCCCTACCCATGGAGGGGTTAACATCTCGAGCTGCCACACCATCGTCCACAGGTTCCCCCCTAAATGGCAGCGGTGGTCCCTCACGTTACCACACACCGTGGGTGGCGTCACAAACATTATCCCATTCACCGCCCAAAACATTCCCCCCTTTTTATTCCGGGTAGCCGCGCGACCCCGCCTCGGATCCGGAGACCCCTCGAGCCACTGTGGATCCGGGTCCGAGCAGCCCGTCGGCTGTCGCGGGGGCGGCACATTTCAACTTAAATACCTGTTACAAATTACAGTTCAATTTACAAACAAACCTGTAGGACACATCTAGTTTGTAACTTGGGGGCTGTCTTAAACTGTAGCTTCATAATTAAACAAGTAAAGGTAATTTCCACATTCGACATCTATGACCGCACATGTTTGGGTTCAGTGGGTCCGGCCAGACTTAAAAAAAAGTACGGTTCGAGACAGGCCTTGAACCCGAATGTGAGCCCAGACCTCGAATGCCATATAAGTTTATTTACTATACACGAACTTGTGTGCTGTAAAATAGTGGTAGTAAGGGCTAAGGGGCTGCAAAAGGAAGCTAAATGGAGATTAAAGCAGGACAGTAATACTTACCATATTTTCGGGCGTATAAGACGACTGGGTGTATAAGACGACCCCCAACTTTTCCCGTTAAAATATAGAGTTTGGGATATACCGTATATACTCGAATATAAGACAACCCGAGTGTGCCCATTGTTTAGTAATGTCCCCTGCAGTACTGTGCCCATTGTTTAGTAATATCCCCTGCAGTAATGTGCCAAGTGATTAGTGATGTCCCCTGTAGTAATGTGCCCATTATTTTGTAATGTCCCCTGCAGTAATGTGCCCATCGCTTAGTAATGTCCCCTGTAGTAATGTGCCCATCCTTGTGCCCTTTCCTTGGGCCCCCTAGTAATGTACCCATCGCTTAGTAATGTCCTCCTACTGTTCCCCTTCTTGTCCCCTATTATGCCGTTGTTTACACACAATAAAAATTCTTCTCACCTCTACTCTGTTCCCATGGTGGCCTCAGCTGCTTCTTCCAGACCGCAGGCACATAGATCCCTTGGTGATCTTATCTGGTGCATGGAGCCACCGCTGCAGGCTGCCGTCATGGCTTTACTGCAGTTGAATGCTCTGCGGCGCTGTAAAGCATTCAACTGCCGTAAAGCGCTGACAGCAGCGGCGGCAGCCTCATGTATGGGATGCAATCATGCAGGAGTGCTTCTTGCGGACCGCAAGCACATAGACCCCTCCATTATCGCGTCCAATGCAAAGGGCCGCCACTGCTGTCAGCGCTTTAATGCAGTTGAATGCTATGCAGCACCACCGCCATAAAGCATTCAACTGCAGTGAAGCCATGACTGCAGACAGCAGCCCCGTACACTGCCATATAAGACTACACCCGGCGTATAAAATGAGCCTCAACTTGGAGAAAATTTTCAGGGATTAAAAAGTCGTCTTATACGCCGGAAAATACGGTACTAAGCTTCCATGATGCTGTCACACTGCTTTCAGATCCGCTCATAAAACCTTATGAATATGCACTATTTTCCCCTCTCACCCTCTGGGACAGCGTCTGTGATTTGTTGCAGTCAGACTGCTGGCATGTCAGCATCTGTGATTGATTTCCCTTACACTAGCTGTCTGAGTCTTGAAGTGTAAAAATAATGAAATAATTGAAAAAAATGGCTTCCACTGTACTGTATATTGATACAAAATGCAGCCCCTAGCTGTGTACATTATCTTGACTGTATGAAAATAAAAGGGACCCATGTGGCTTTTTTTAAATTATTTTATTATTACAAATACCAGCGTGGTGTCCTCCCCCAATTTGATATCCAGGCAAGGTAAGGCAGACAGCTGGAAGCTGGTATTTTCAGGCAGGAGAGGTCCATGTCTATTGGGTCCTCCCCAGAATAAAAATGGCAACCAGCAGCCACCCTAGAATTGGTGCTTTACCCGCCTCATCCCGATTTCCATGGAGCGGTTGAAATTGGGGTAATATAGAGGTTAATGACAACTGTGATTTGTCAAAAAAAATCACAGCTGTCATCAAGCCCGAGGTTAGTAATGGGGAGGGATCTATGAGACCCGCCATTACTAATCATGTGGATAAAAATAAAGCAGTCATGGTGAACCTTTCACAGGCCGAGTGCCCAAACTGTAGCTCTAAACCCAATTTTTTTTCTGAAGTGCCAACCAATCCTATTATGTAAATAATTAATTTTAACCTTACCTTTGCAGTCTTCTCTTCTCTTCAGGAGGGGGCATCACACTCATGCATGCTTACCACACATTGTAGCTCAGCCACTGCCACTGCCCTTTCCAGACACAGCAGTTGGATTGATCTTTCTGGAAAAAATTGCAGCAGATTAGACAGACAGATCTTAGCATGGAATGCAATCAGATTTCACCCTGTAATCCACATCTGCATTTCAAAGTCTGAACATCTTGAAATACCACAAAGACGTATGAGTTGCTACCCTCCATTTTCATTGTGTAGTTATGTCCCCCCTTCCTGGGCCACTTCCTGGTAAACATGTCCCCTATCCTGATATATATTTCCTACATTCTGGTATATTTGTCCCCATCATGGCACCATCCTGGTAAATGTACCCCACCCCGGCATATTCTGCATCCTGGTAAATGTTATTCATCCTGGTAAATGTTCCCCCATCCCGGCATGTACCCCATTCCTGGTCAATGTACCCCATCCTGGTAAATGTACCCCATTCTGGAATGTTCCTCCATGCTGGTAAATGTACCCCATGCTGGTAACTGTACCTCATCCTGGTAACTCTGCCCCATTCTGGCATGTTCCCCTATGCTGGTAGATGACCCCATCTTGGTAAATATGCCCCTTCCTGGTAAATGTCCCCCTTCCTGGTAAATGTACCTCATCCTGGTAAATGTACCTCATCCTGGTAAATGTACCCCATCCTAGTAAATGTACCCCATTCTGGCATGTTACCCCATCCTGGTAAATGTCCCCCCATACCGGTAAATGTACACTGGTAAATGTACCCCATCCTGGTAAATGTACCCCCATCCGGGTTAATGTACCCCCATCTGGGTAAATGACACCCTTCCTGGCATGCTCCCCTTCCTGCTAAATGTTCCCCATCCTGGTAAATATACCCCATCCTGGTGTGTTTACTCATCCTGGCATGTTAATATCCCCCCTTCCTGACATGTTCATGTACCCCCATCCTGGCATGTTTCCCCATCCTGGCATGTCTCCCAATCCTGCTATGTTTATGTACCCCCCATCCCGGCATGTTTCCCCCATCCTGGCATGTTTCCCCCTTACTGGCATGACTCCCCATCCTGGCATGTCTCCCCATCCTGGCATATTTATTTACCCCCATCCTGGTATGTCTCCCCATCTTGGCATGTTACTGTACCGACATGTTGGCATGTTTCCCCATCCTGGTATGTTTATGTACCCCCATCCTGGCATGTTTCCCCTATACTTGCATGTTTCCTCGATGTTGCCATGTTTCCCCCATCCTTGCATGTTTCCCCATGCTGCCATGTTTCCCCATGCTGCCATGTTTTCGCCATGCTGCCATGTTTTCCCCATGCTGGTATATTTCCCCATGCTGCCATGTTTCCCCATGCTGCCATGTTTGCCCCATGCTGCCATGTTTCCCCATGCTGCCATGATCCCCCATGCTGCCATGTTTCCCCCATGTTGCCATATTTCCCCAGGCTGCCATGGTTCCCCCCACCTTTGCACAGCGCACACATTTTAAAAAAAAACCAAAAAAACCCCCAATACTCACCTTCCAGCACCCGCTCCCCTGCTGCGCGCCACTGGGTCCTCAATTCTCGTGCGGCCACAAGACATCATACGCCGACGCCGCTTACTGACGCTACCACTGTCTCCTAGGAAACAGGCCTGCGGCCTAGGAGAGGAGGAGTGTCAGAGCGAGGAGAAAT
Source organism: Anomaloglossus baeobatrachus (assembly GCF_048569485.1). Classification (NCBI taxonomy): domain Eukaryota; kingdom Metazoa; phylum Chordata; class Amphibia; order Anura; family Aromobatidae; genus Anomaloglossus; species Anomaloglossus baeobatrachus. Next base: position 161,790,435 of record NC_134358.1, on the reverse strand, counting down.
GTCTCCTCTCTGCCGGCGCGATCACACCAGCAGTGCAAAGCGACAGGATGAGGCCACAGCGCGTGTGCCGACAGAGAGGGCTCTACATGCCCTGTCTGGCATGCGTGCCATAGGTTCGCCAGCACTGATATAGAGAAAAATCCTTTATTTAAATGAGAAATTTGCACCAAAACGGCATCCCCTGGCAGAAAGACACACCAAAAAATGCAATATGGTTTTGATGTGTTTTTCTGCCAGGAGATGTGATTTTGATGCTGAAATTTGTTGCATCAAAAAAGCAAGGCAGTGTTGATGCATTTTTCTGCCAGGAGATTCTGATTTGGTGCAACAAATTTCTGCAATACTGCATCTCATAACATCAAAACGCTTCAAAACTGCATCAAAACTACATCCCATTTTTGATGCATTTTTCTGCCAGGAGATGTTGATTTGGTGCAACAAATTTCTGCAATACTGCATCTAATAATATCAAAACACTTCAAAACTGCATCAAAACTACATCCCATTTTTGGTGTGTTTTTCTGCCAGGAAATGCAGATTTCTACCACAAATTTCAGCACCATATCTGCATTTACGGGCAGAAAAATGCATCAAAATTGCATCTCATTTTTTTGTACATTTTTCTGCCAGGAGATGCATATTTGGTGCAGATTTTTTGCAATAGATTTCTGTACCAAATCTGCATCTCCTGGAAGAAAAATGCATCAAAACAACATCATGTTTTTGGTGTGTTTTTCTGCCAAGGGATGCAGATTTTGTGCAACCAAATACTCAATGTGCGCACATAGCATAAGACAGGAATGAGTTAATTGAGTTCACCTGAGGTGAGTTCATTGAGTTCGACTGAGGGTACAGCTGGGGTACCGTGGGAACTGACAGCTGTACCTTCTTCTGAACTCTTTGATGTTACCACTCATAGCTGCGGCTTCATCAGTATGTCCCCCCAGCCCCAGTGATCGGTCACATTTTCTGATGTGACATGCACCTCAGATGTAACAGACCCAGGATCGCCATGGGACGTCATGGTATGTATTATGCCGGACCTACAGGGGTTTTTGGAGGGGTTAATAAATTGGTGAAAGAGGCTTTTTTTAGTTTCATTTTAGTTACATGATTAGTAATGGAGGTCTCATAGAACCCTCCCCATTACTAACCTTAGGCTGCACAGCTGTCATTGACCCCTTATAGTTTCCCGATTTCCACCTCTCCAGGGCAATTGGGATGAGCAGGGTAAAGCAAGAGGATTGGCGCATCTAATGGATGCGCCAATTCTGGGGTGGCTGCAGGCTGTTTTCTTTAGGCTGGGGAGGGCCCAATAACAATGGGGCTCCACAACCCGAGAATACCAACCTCAGCTGTCTGCTTTATCTTGGCTGGCTATCAAAATTGGGGGAGACAGCACACTTTTTTACATAATTTATTTAAAGAATTAAAAAAAGCCACATGGGGTCCCTGATATTTTGACACACAGACAAGATAATGCACACAGCTGGGGGCTGCAGCCTCCAGCTGCCGGCTTTATGTGCACTACATATCAAAATATGGGAAAAACTACAACATTTCTTCCAATTATTTATTTATTTTTACACTCCACCTCAGGAACCAGACAGCCAGTGTGAGGGCAACCAATCACAGACGCCGGGTACACCGGTAGTCCGACTACGACCAGACACAGCTGCTGTCACAGAGAGTGGGCTGGTGAAGCAGTGAATATGCATGAGATTTAGTGAGCATACCAGCAGCAGTGTGACAGCTGCACAAAGACTAGGTAAGTATAAATGTCCTGCTTTAATCCACATTTTGCTGTCCTTTTTCTTTTAATAAAAAAATTGTGTTTGGTGTCCGTGCACTTTACAGTTGGGTTTCGCCCATCATTATTATTTTATTATTAATAATAATAATAATAATAATAATAATAATATTATTATAGCACAATATATTCCATATATATTGCATGTTTGACCTATCCCACCTCTGGTACCCATGCAAGTGATGAAAACAGGTGTCCCCAGTGCTAATGTAGTGGGTCGCCATTTTCAAGAAAATAATGAAACAGCCAAGTAATGCTTTATCTCCATAGTTGACCCTTCAGATGTCCAAAGAATGAATAGTCATTAAGAACTGAAAAGTAGAAAAGTACCAAGTAAAGTTTTATATTTATCCACTCATTACGCTCCATACTTTTGGCTTTAAACAAATCCTGCTTATTGAAGGGGTGGATTTATCAAATGCTTTATGCCACTTTTATGACTTTGACACATTTTTGCACAAAAATGTACCACTTTTTATTGCCTTTCCTAGTTTTTCAAAGTGTGAATTAATGCTGTATAAGTTTAGTGAGGGGGATGTATCAATCAATTTTTCAGTTTTTCTATCATTTACTCTAGAAATTGGAAAGATATGATTAATTATAGATCTCACCATTTACTCCTCGGTAAAACACCCTATAAAATGCATGTCGGGGGCTTTACACGCAATGACGTCGCTAACGAGGCCAGATGTGCGTCACGAATTCCGTGACCCCAACGACATCTCGTTAGCGATATTGTTGCGTGTAATGGGGCCTTTAAGGTGTATTGAAATGCAAAGTACTATATAGTGAAAGATGCCTTACCACGTTGGAAAAACTTGTTTTGTAGGTGTATTGTTTCTTTGTATACTGTGTTCTGTTCTGAAGCAGAAAGTTTATTTCTAGTTTTGATTTTAAAAAAACTTGTTTAAATACAGTACCTTGTTGTTTCTGCGAAGTGTTATTAAAGAAAAACTCACTTTCTTTATCTGTACTTTTGGGTATAATAGGAAATTTATATTCTCTGTGTAACCAATATCACAGAACGACGTTTCAATCTTGTGTGGAGATGCAATTCAAATGAATTGAATAGGAGATTTTACCTCTCTTAAAAGTATTTAGGAATCCCACAGCAGTCACTGAATGGGAGAAGGTTTCAGCTGTCACTTGTAACATCTTGCTGAGAACTTCATGACTGATACTTGATGTATTATCATTAGGTGAAAAAAATAACATCTTTTTCTAAGGAAAACATCTTGTTTTGAAATCTAAAAAATATATTACGGCTTTATATGTGCTCTGGGATATGTGTTGTTATTTGAAAAGATGTCTCATCTCGAATTTTAGCCTTGGAGACAACTAGAGAGAGACGCATAAGTTAGGATGATACAACTTTCTTATGAAACATTTATGGTCACAAACACCACACTGAACAAAGTACAACATCTACAATGGGGTTTACTGCTATTTCTTAGGTATGACATTTTAAAATACCCATAAAACAAGCCAAATTCAATTAATACGGTTAGCGTCTGGAACATTACGATGATAGACAAAACTAAACCGTGTTACTTTCTTCGGTTAATCAAAAGGTTTTGTATCAACTTTTCAAAGATCACAAAATGTTACAAATATTGTTTACTTCGGATAAAATGTAAATTTTAGAATATATATAAAGATGAATTTGCAAAACAAAATAGTATAACAACCCCATAGAGCCTGGAACAGAAGCATTCATATCAATTCTGAATTATAATCAGATAAATAATGCAGTATGTCCCATCACCACCAGCTCCTTACATACACACTCATAATGTGATGATATCTATGACAATAGCTTGTTACAGAGCATATCTCTCCCCGATCTCCCCACCCCTGGATACGTCCGTCACACCTACTATTATACGGAGCAGACTATGAGCAGCATTTCTGCAACATGTAAACATACCCAAAATGATAACCTCTACTAGTTGTACTAACAAATAAGCAAAATGAAAAATAGCAAAACCCACATATATTGGAATAATGAGGGTCTCCTGACCACCATCTAGCACACCAGAAAGGAGTAGATTCAATGGAGAGGTGTCGATGCATGAATGTGACTGTCTACAGTGTGGTGTTTTGAAGTAGTGAAACAATTATACATAAACTACAATGGAAAAAGCCACATGTGTTCATAGGTTTTTTTCTGTCTTGAGTGAAAAGTCGAGAGGGTGGTGATAGCTATTCTCAGGGGCGTAATGATCACAGCTGCAAAGGTTACTGCGCCCAGGCCCGGAAGTGGAGCGAGTCAGCCAGTGCCAGCACATATGTCAGCTGAATATTCGTCCTTGAATCCACATTCAGATGAAGTATATTGCTGTGCAGAGACCTGCTGGGTCCCTGCACAGCAATACAAGCTACCGGCCAATGACAGGCCAGCAGCTGATGCTGGAGCGCCTGTGACTGGGGGCATATGGCAGTGATATCATGTGCTGCCTGTCACTTGTATGCCGAGGCCCATTATAGCTTTAGAAGAGAACGGCGTGCAATGGGGGAGTGGAGGGAAGCTGAGTAGAATGGTTTATTTTTTCATGCTTTAAAAGACAGCAGCAGAATGGTAGACATATACACTAGGATAAGGAACATATATATTAGAATAGGGGGCATATATTAGGATGGGCTTAGGATGGGCTTAGGATGGGGAACATATGTATCTGGATAGGGAGCATATATACCATGATGGGGAATACATATATCAGGATGGGCCATATATATACCAGGATGGGGGATGTATATACTACGATGGGCCTAAGATGGCGGACATATATACCAGTATGGGAAACATATATACTAAGATGAGGAAGACATATACCAGGATGGGCCATATATATCAGGATGGGGACAAATCCCAGGATGGGATCTAGGATGGAGGACATATATAACAGAATGGTGAGAATATATACCAGGATGGGGAACATATATACCAGGATGGGAAACATATACACCAGGATCGGTCAGATATATAACAGGATGGGGAAAATATATATGCCAGAATGGGGAACATATATACTAGGATTGGCCATATATTTACCAGGATACGGGACATACATACTAAGATGTTGCACCACTCTGCCATATATACCAGGATGGAGAATATGTATACAAGGCGATGCCACACATACCAGGATGGGCCATATATATACAGGGATAAGACCAGGATGGGCACATATTACCAAGCTAAGCCCGGTAAGAGGGAGAAATATACCAGGATGGGGAACATATTTACCAGGATGGAACCAGGAATGGGGAACATATATACCAGGATGGTCCACATGTATACCACGATGGGCCACATATATACCAGGATGGTGGACATATATACCAGGATAGGCCCAGAATGGGGGACATTAGTACAGGATGGGGAACATTATTACACAATGGGGAATGGGGGAGGGGAATTTGTATGTCATTTTATAATTTAGACTGTTACATGGGCCCATGCATCTGACCAAAATATGGGGGGAGGGGTGGCAGGGGTGCTTCCAAACTTTGCATCAGAGCCCATTGAAGTCTAGTTACACCACTTGGTATTCTCCCAGTAGGATGAAAGTCTCTCAAGGTATGATTTGCATCCATGAGAAATATTTTGGCACATAATGAACATTGAAAGTACCAAAAAGTCTCAGATCCCTTCCAATTTTTCATGAAAAAAGTTCAGAAGAGGTCTCTTGAGTGTCATGTGATGTCAGCACACCTCTCAATCTTTAATCCACCTTTTAAAGTGAACTGTTGTCACACAGAGCAGCTGCAATATATATTAAATGTTTGATGACACCGTGGCTCAGTGGTTAGCACTCAGTGGTTAACGCAGGGCTCCTGGGTTCATATCCCACCAAGTACAATATTTATAATTAGTATGTTCTCACCATGTTTGTCTGGGTTTACTCTTGCTACTCCTATTTCCTCCCACACTCCAAGGACATAATCATAGGTAACTTAACTTAAGAGCCTAATTTAGACAGTGATGATGATGTCTTTAAAGTGCTGCAGAATTTGATTGTGCTATATAAGAGAGGACGATAATAACAACCATATATTATATATGATGAGGCCACCACCAGTGAGCTCTTATTTACAGCATTCCAGTATACTGTATATAAGAGCCCAGGCTACACTGCCTAATGTAAAAACTCTTTTATAACTCACCTAGGGAGGCGCTCCAGTCCGATAGGTGTCGCTGCTATCCGGTCTGGCGCCTGCTGTCTCCGATTCAGCGCCTCCTCTCTGCTGCAATCTACGTCCTCCCTCTATCCAGCCCAGGCCGGCATTGCGGTCCTGCGCCAGTGCACTTTAATCTGCTCTGCTGAGGGCAGATCAAAATACCGTAATGCACAGGCGTGAGGAAAGGTTAAAGACCGCCTGCCCAGGGCAGATCAAAGTGCGCCTGCGTAGGACCTCAATGCCGGCTAGTGTTCATGACGTAGGACGCGTCATGCACATGGGCCTCAGAAGAAGGAGGATGACGATCGTGGCAGACAGGAGGTGCTGGACTGGAGAGAGGAGGCACCGGACCGGAGAGCAGCAACACCCATTGATCCAGACCGCCCTACTAGGTGAGTATTATAAAAAGGTTTCTTACGTTATGCAGCGCAGCCTGGGCTCTTATATATAGTATTCTAGAATGCTGTATATAAGAGCTCAGTATTGGTGGCTGCAGCTTATAGGGGCCAAGTCTGGTGACAGATTCCCTTTAACAAAGAAGTGAATGGAGAGATTTGCACCTCTTCTGAGTATTGGACTCACTTCCGGTTTGGGATTACAAATACTACTGCAAGTTTTTGCCGTGTGAAAGTAGGTTAAGGATCAGTTGTGTAAGAAATAATTTGCTTGAATGGTTTCTGGTTTATGAATACTAAAAAAATCAACAACTTCCTTTTAGATAGGGTCAAATTGGATTGATTCTAATGATCATATTAATTTCTGAGTGAATTCTCCCCCAGTAGTATATACCCTGTGTTGCTAAGTGATGTCTTCCGAGTGTGTATCCAGCTCCACTATGCACTGCTGCTTCAATTTGGCACTTCACAAACACTTACTTCCACTTTCATCTTCGCTCTGTTGCCATATATTTTTTGGAGCATATTTTAGAGGATATCTTGGAAAGATGCCATCGCAGCAAGGATGTTCCTTTGAAATCTCAGAGAGGATATAACTGGCATTGTTCAAAAGTAGTTTTCTTGCTTGTGACTGGCAGCTCGTTGGCTCAAAAATTCCTCTCCACCGACAGCCACTTGCCAGAACCTCACTTGAAGCCTGATGCCTATTAAGCTGATTATTTGTTTTTGAATAAGGAACAGCAGTGATTCTGCATGAACTGTCACACATGCCTTAACTCATGAAAAGTGGTCAAATCATTTTGATGACATTTTCTCCATGTTCCCAATGGCATGAAGCTTATTTACATGTTGTCAACGTCAGAACAGAAGTTGAAACGTTCAACAGACAGCAGATTCCCAAGGAACGAAAAATCTCTTTTACTGTGAGGTCAACCTCGGAAAACTTATTTTAACACAGTAGTGATGATATCTAATTCCCAGTGCGTTGATTAGAATTTGTACATAAAGGTCACAAAATAAGTCGTCACTGAATTGTTCAAAGGAAAAAGTAAAATAATACCATTAAAAATAAATGCTCATCACAGGTGATTTAGATGATATAGTAATAATAATTGAAAAGTGGGATTTATTCTCTAAGCACTATACTAACAAGTGGATAATGCAATTGAAAAACAAATGGCTCACCAAGTAATTAAAGGCTGACTACTAAAGATAAGCAAATCTTTTAAAATGCAAATTCACCAGCCAAAATTTTTCCAACCAAAATTGATTCGCAACGTATCACATGTCATTCCATTGCCCTGAAAATACATGTCAAACACTGTGATGTCTTCTCATAGGACTGTTTCCAATTAATTTCAAGCTCTTTAACACAAACATATACTTAGTCAAGTCAAAGTGACATGTACAGTGCCTTGAAAAAAGTATTCACACCCATGGCTTTTTACCTATTTTGCTGCATTATAACTAGAGATGGATGAATTGGCAGATGCTCGGGATCAATGGGTCCGTCTGGACTTTAAACAAAATTCAGTTTGGGACTGAACTTGAATCCAAACATCTGCCCAGATGCCAAACCCTGTATAAGTCTATGGGGACCCAAATGTTGTGCTGTAAAATGGAGTCTCTCGCACTGCTGTAGCATTGCTTGGTCCGCTCATTAACTCTTATACATATTCACTGCTTCCCCCGACCCACCATGAGTCCTGGCATTTGTGATTGGTTGTAGTCAGACTGCGTCCCAACCCTGTGTGACAGCATCTGTGATTGGTTAGAATCACACACTCTATCTACGTCCCTATAGAGATTTAAAAATAAAAAAAATAATTATAAAAATGGCGTAAGGTCCGCATATTTTGAAAGCATACAGCTACAGGTTGCAGCCCCCAGCTGTGTAAGCTGTGCATGTATCTTGGCTTTGTAGCAAAATCACAGGAACCTTATGAGGCTTATTTTTAATTATTTAAGTAAATAATTAAAAAACTGCGTGTGGTCGCCCCCAATTTTCAGAAAGAGTCATGATAAAGCCAAAAGCTAGGGGCTGGTTATTGGGGCCAGACAGCATAAAAATAGCAGCCTTCAGCCGTCCAGAATGGTTGCATCCATTAGATGCGACAATTCCAATTCTTTTCCTCCTCATCCCGATTGCCTTGGTGTGGTGGCAATCAGGGTAATATAAGGGGTTAATGACAGCTCATAGCTGCCACTAAGCTCAAGATTTGTAATGGGTAGGGGGTCTTTGAAACCCCCCATTACTAATCTTGTAAGTGAACAGAAATAAACACGAACACCAAAGAAACAGAATATCCCTTTCAGTAACCTTATGTAATACAATAAAAACATGTTGGACATACATCAGAAAATTGCAATGCACATGTTTTACAAGTACACAGCACAATGCAGACGTCACTTCAGCGCAGTGCACACATACAACACATCACACAAGCACAGCGCACACATTCTACACATCATCAAGCACAGCACACACATTCCACGAGACACACAAACACAGCGCACACAAACAACACATCATATAAGCAACACACAATAACACACATTCAACACTTCACACCAGCACATCGCACACATTCCAGGAGACATACGCATAGCGGCATACAAATTCTACACATCACACAAGCACAGAGCACATATTCCACGAAACACACAAGCACAGCACACACATACTGTATAACATATCACACAAGCACAGTGCACACATTTTATACATCACATAAGCACAGCAAACACATTCTACACAACACACAAGCATAGAGCACACATTCAATACATCACACAAGAACAGCGCACACATTCCACAAGACACACAACCACTGCACACATTCTAAAATTCACACAAGCATAGCGCACACATTCTACACATCACAAAAGCATACCACAAACATGAGAAATGCCACAGAAAAACAGTGCGCACATCACACATTTAAAGTGCACATATTATAAACATTGGGAACATGCAGAAGAGACATGGGATCAGATTTTGGTTGAGACATGTTTGAATCTGATTGAGTGCATGCCCAGAAGGATTCAGGCAGGGTTGAAAGCCAAAGATGGATTTACAAAATACTATCAAAATATTAAATTTAGATTTTTAGGAGCAAAACAATAACAATGCAGTGACATGAGAAGAATCTGCATAACTAATCATATGCTAAATGTTTTCCTTATATAGCACCATCATATTCTCCAGCATTTTACAGACATTATAATCACAGTCCCCATTGTGTCTCACAATTTGATATCCTATCAGTGTGTATTTCGAGTTTGGGAGGAAATCGGAGAACCTGGAGAAAACCCTCACAAAGATTGGTAAAACATACTAACTCCTCCCTCATGTTGTTCTTGGTGGGATTTGAACCACGGGTCCCAGCGCTGCAAATTGCTTTTTATTGTATTTTTTTTTTTTTCGGAAGTGCAGTGAACAACAAATGGCAACTTTTAAGTTTAAATATTTAATCTTTTTGCCTTTTAACATGCAGTTGAAATATTTTTATATTTTGAGAGGTCAGACTATTTTGGACATGGCGATTTCAAATATATTGTCAGCCAATGGCCCATATGTTACTCCTTCTTTTAAAGCCTTACCACAAACTAGGCTTTTTATGGGAATCACATTTTTGCTTGAAGTGAGAATGAAGTGGAATGTCGTTATGAAGGTGCCTGTCTGCTGTCCTGAAAGTCCGGATTTCAGGAGAAAATAAACTTTATTCTTACTGGGAGCCATCATTTTCAGTCACAAAAGCATGCTGGTATGATTACAGTCACCGCTGACAGCACTGAGAGCTGTGTCTGTAAGTACTTTGACTGATAGTCAGCTCTCCACCGACACACTGTACAATGAAAGTGGCAGTGCTGTACGCAATTACTGTAGCCATGCCAACACGCCTATATGGCTGAAACCGATGGCACTCAGATGGAATACAGTTGATTTTCCCCAGGGCCTCTTTCTAAGGGCAGAGTCACACTGGCATATGACTCGCACGAGTGCAATGCGAGAAAATCTGAGGAAGAAATTGCAGCATGCTGCAATTGTCTAAAGGTCCAGTCACACTAAGCAACTTACCAGCGATCCCAACAACGATAGGGATCGCTGGTAAGTTGCTAGGAGGTTGCTGGTGAGCTGTCACACTGCGACGCTCCAGCGATCCCACCAGCAACCTGACCTGGCAGGGATCGCTGGAGCGTGGCTACACGAGTTGCTGGTGAGCTCACCAGCAACCAGTGACCAGCCCCCAGTCTCCTAGTTACAGCACACATCAGGTTAATTAACCCGATGTGTGCTGCAGCTAAATGTGCACAGAGCAGGGAGCAGCGCACACTGAGCGCTGGCTCCTTGCTCTCCTAGTTACAGCACACATCGGGTTAATTGCCTGATGTGTGCTGCAGCTATCTGTGCACAGAGCAGGAGCCGGCAGCACAGGCAGTGAGAGCGGAGGAGTCTGGTATCAAAGGTAAATATCGGGTAACCAAGGACAGGGCTTCTTGGTTACCCGATGTTTACATTAGTTACCAGCCTCAGCAGAAGCTGGCTCACTGCTCACTGCACATTAGTTGTTGCTGTCTCGCTGTCACACACAGCGATCTGTGCTTCACAGCAGGACAGCAACAACTAAATAATGGCCCAGGACATTCAGCAACAACCAACGACCTCACAGCAGGGGCCAGGTTGTTGCTGGATGTCACACACAGCAACATCGCTAGCAACGTCACAAAAGTTGTTCGTTACCAGCGATGTTGCTAGCGATGTTGCTTAGTGTGACGGGGCCTTAAGAGTCTCCTATCACTTGCACCTATACCATTCTTTGGGTGTAACTGAAACATTGGACTGCACTCAGATGAGATCCGAGTACAGTGCCATACACACACAGGCTGACAATGGAGGAGATGGAGAGATTATTCCCTCCCTCTCCTCCGCAGCTGTGATCCGATCGCAAGATCAGATCACAGTCTCATGACACTCGGCTCACACTTGAAGCACAGCAGAAACCAAGGGTCATTGACATATCACATCTGATGCTCAAGCATCGGATGCCATATGCTAAGGTGACTCCAGCCTAAAGCTGTTAACCTGCGGATTAACCCTATATCTGTAGGTAAATAGCGTTATCCAATGTGAGAGGTTCCCTGAAAAATAAATAAAAGATTGGAAAAGTAATCATGAGGCAAAAATATAAATTAGTCTTATACTCAGAATTGACATGCTCCTTAAGGGGCTAAACTTTACAAACTTTCTTGAGAAATGACATTTACCACTTCATCATCTCCAAACATGCGTGACTTGGAGTAAAGGTAAGCCATGTGGTTTTATCATCTATCTAAAATGAGCAATTTCGCCATTATTTTCTTAGTTTTTGATGGAAATTATGCAGTTCTGTTTTAACAAGGCAATGCTTTCCTTCACAGTCAGTGGATGGCTTGTTGGTTCCTATTATCCGACCCAACCACAACCTTACTGGTTTTCCTGTCGTTTAGCCAACAAGAAACTGTTTTGAATAATAGGAAACAAGTTTACATACGCAAATCAGAGAACATCTTTTCTAATTAACCTCTTCATTGCTCATCTAAATAGATAAACAAAATATTGTAATATGCATAAATTGATTCATATAAAATAAGCAGTGCGTGACATCCAAATCAGTTTGTAATGAAAAACAGAATGAAAACATAATTGCTCTAAAATACCCTTCACAATATCATTACATTTGAATTTTAATATCTATTTTTGATTAATTGTAATCTAGAATTTTAGTAAAATATATTAACTTTTGTTTTTGCTCCTTTTTTGGGGGGTTTGTATACTAATGTTTTAAAGTCATACTTATGCAGTGTGTGAAATAAGTATTAAACATGTCACTAGTTTTCAAAGTAAATATATTTCTAAATGTCCTATTGACATGAATTTGTCACCAGATGTCGGTAACAACCCACCCAATCCACAAGGCAAAGAAATCAAACCATACATGTCCATAAATTTACTGATGTGTATTAATGAAAAATGACAAAGGGAAAAAATATTGAACCCATGGAAAAAGAGAGGTGCAAAAAGTCATGCAAAGTTATGACACCAGCTATCAGTAATGACTCGAGAAAGCAATCCTGCCAGATATTGAAAATTAAAAGAGCTGTCCACTGCTAGGACAACCCTTTTTGATTCCACATGTTTCCACCAGGTAAATTAAATAAGCTTTTACTCACTTCCGGTGCTGGTGCCATCTAAGCGTTCATGAGGCTCACATAATGTTGTGACGAGTCCAGCATGCAATAACTACCAGCTTCCCACTCTCCGGCTTCAGATGCAGGAGTAATCAACAAGAAGGGAGCAGCAGCCACAGTGCTCACTTGCTTTCGATGAACTAATTTGAACAAAGGCGGAGACAGCGAAGCTGGTAGTGATTGGATGCGGAAGTCGGTGGTGATTGGATGCAGGGCTCGCGTGACATCACAACATCATGTGAGTTCTAGGAATGCGAGTCCCGTCATGGCTGGAATGACTCCGGCTTGGGAGGCGAGTATAATCTTTTTTTATTTTACCTTGGGGAAACATGTGGAATCAGAAGGGATTATCCTAGTAGTGGAAAACCCCTTTAATATCATTTGGCTTAACTGATGGCCTATAAAAAGGTGTCTAATTACCAAGGTGCCACACAAGAAACATCTCATTATACAGTAGGTGATACCAGTGAGCTGTCTCAAAACCTTTGCAACCTTATTGTTGCAAAACATACTGATGGCATTGGTTACAGAATTTCAAGTACTGAAGGTTCCAGTGAGCATTGTTGGGGCCATACTCCGAATGTGGAAATGTGTTGCCCAGGGAAGGGGGTACTCAGTCCCGGACAGTAACAAATGGAAATGTCACTCTGGTGGCCGTTGCCCGGTCTCGTGCCCTGGGGACGCTTAGTGAAATGGCAGGGGCTATTTACAAGGGATAATGAAATTAATGTTCATGATGCCCCCTGCGGTAATGCAGCAAGGGAATAGGTGCCGCCGCTGCTGCTTATGAGGGACTGTGGCTAACATACTGTATATAAGAGCCCAGGCCACTGTGAGAACATAAAAAACACTTTATAATGCTTACCTAACGGTCATGCGGTTGGCCATATGGGCATCTTCGTTGTCCTGTGCCGACGCCTCCTCTTTTGGCCATCTTTGTCCTCTTTCTGAAGCCTGTGTGCATGACGCGTCTACGTCATACACACTCGCTGGTTCTGCGCAGGCGCACTACAATACTTTGATCTGCCCTGCTCAAGGCAGATCAAAGTGTGCCTGCTCAGGACCTGAATGCCGGCAAGTTTGTATGACGTTGGACGCGTCATGCACCGTGGCTTCAGAAGATGGAGGACGAAGATGACCGAAAGAGGTGGCACCGGCACCGTACAACGGAGACGCCCATATGGCCAACCGCGCGACCATTAGATAAGTATTATAAAGTGTTTATGTTCTCACAGCGGCCTGGGCTCTTATATACAGCATGTTAGAATGCTATATATAAGAGCCCAGTGGTGGTGGCCGCAGCTTATTTGCCAAAAAAGTGGTGACAGGTTCCCTTTAAACCAGTGAGATGTCACACAAAATATTTAATAAATTACATTTCCCACATGTTTATTTTACATCAGGGCAATTTTTGAAACATCATTTTTTTTGTTAGGAAGTTAGAAGGGTTCAAAGTTTATCAGCAATTTCTCATTTTTGCAACAAAATTTACAAAATCATTTTTTAAGGACCACATCACATTTGAAGTGACTTTGAGAGACGTATGTGACAGAAAATACCCAAAAGTGACTCCATTCTAAACACTGCACCACTCACACTGCTCAAAACACATCCAAGAAGTTTATTAACCCTTCAGGTTCTTCACAGGAATGAATGCAAAGTGGAATGAAAAAAAAAAGCAAAAAAAATGTTGCTTTAGTCCCAATTTATTCACTTTTACAAGAAATGATGTAGCTGTAGTTACCACGGTGCCTTAGGGTACCGGGCCAGCGGTTCCTTGGGGTAGCTGTGACTGGCCTGACCCGGTTCCGTGACCCTGTCGTCTACATATTAAATAAGAACAGCAAACGGACAAGTGTCCAATACAGATGGGGATGGAAGGAGGGAGACGGGCCCCTGGAAAGTGTGTCACCGGTTGCAGCGGTGACTGGGGTCTCGGCCTCCTCCGCCGCCAACCCTTCCTGTGACTAGTCCTCTCCCAGGGGCAGTACTGGATGGGGAATGGGGATGCTTCACAGCGCCACCCGCAGTATGCGGCCAGGAACCAGCCACCGCTGCACAGTCTCTCTCCGGAGCAGGTGGTTTGTGCAGCCGGGATGGTATTGTTCCCTACGGGCGGAGCGGGGTACCCCGGGAGGTTGGTGAGAACGGGGGCGGCAGTCCACGGGGTTGCCGGAGCGCAGGGCGGCAGCAGTTACGCACAGAGTCACCAGGTGCGGGTTCCAGTCACTTTATTTACTGCCTCAGGTGGTATCGTACCCGGGTGCTGGTCCTGGGCCTCTCGTGGGTCAGACCTCTATGCCCCTCTCTCAGATGCCCTCTCTGCTGCCACACCTCGGCCACCCGAACTAGGGCTCTGTACCTCTCTTGTGCCTAGTCCCATCTCTCTGGCGACTGCTCCCTTTTAGTTCACGATTACAGGTGCCAGGTCCTGTCTCTCTAGGGCCTCTCGTGGGTCAGACCTCTGCTCTGTCTCGTGTCCAAGCTTGCTCTGAGGTAAAGTGAAACTGTTTTCTACTCCTAACTGCTCATGCCCCCACTTTTGCAGATTGCTATGGCAACCTGGGTCTGCTAAGAACTGGCTGAGTCACTTCCTGTGTCTGTAGAAACATTGTTAACCATTTCCTAGTGACTGCTTCTCCCTGCTGTATGGTGATGTGAGGTGTGTGTAAAACTTACTAGATTAACATCTTGACCTGCCAGGGAAGAATATAATGATATACCCTGTAGCAACCAGTCTTGGGGGCGCTACATAGTGTCCCTGAAGCCATCAGGGAGCTACAAGGTTCCGCATCCTCACCAGGATGCAGG